>NC_136063.1:1822167876-1822556069 GCF_964261635.1 Lissotriton helveticus
TCTGTTTAGCAGCAATGGTTTAGGCGTAGATCTTGGTACCAAATACTCTGTGACCTCCGCCTCTCTCACAGATTGTGTACTGTAGTGAGCGTTGACGCATTTCGATGGATGTATTTTTTTACCATCTTTATCAAGACAAAAAAGATTTATACTCTGAAGTTAAAAAACTATTCTTAAAGCAATGTTGATTTAACAAACACCTCTTGTTGGCAGTACTCTTTGTTGATGTAATACTGTTCAAACAGTACTGAATATGATATCTTAGCGGTAAATCCACTGGTATAATAATTAAAAATATATCTGTATGATACAATACGTTGCGCTAGATAGTCGTCATGTATTGTGACCAAGTAGTCTGTCGCATATCCATTAATGCGCGAAATATTCTCAGTATCCTCCGTACCAGGCCGGTTCTTTTGAAATTATTATGTAGGGTCCCAGAACTTCCTATCTTCCAGAACTGTTTCACCACTACCCACGGGCGGGTTGGTAAGATCAATCGTCCACAGTGACTCCCTTTTTATAATCAGGGTCTGGAATTAAAACTCCCTGGCACTCGGTATCCTCGTCACGGTCAGGATACTCAGCTCGCATTGCAGCCATTGACTGTCTTCACTACTACTTATGTATTCTGCTCTTTCACAGGAAGCACATTCACACACAAAGAAGTTCCATACCGTTCCAGGTAATAAAAATGGTAATGCCTGCTTTTTGTAGATCAAAATTTTTTTTGACTTTAGCCAATGTTGTTTTTTTAGTTAGATAAGGGTCTGGCATCTTTGTGAATAATAAAGTTGTACACAGCCATTACAAAACAAAACAACATTTGCTAGCAGTATGGCAGCCAACACAAGACCTTGGCTTTGCCACTGCTTGTTAGGTTTGGTGTTAGCCAAGATCTTTTGATTTTACTCAAATTAAATATATATTTACATAATGGGGCTTTTAGCCTCCACCCGTCATCCAATGGTCTCCTCTTGTCTCATTCTCATTTTGCTTCCACTCACTTCAGCAAACAGCATGAGACAGTGGGTCAGCTTAGTTCAGCCACTGAGTAAATTCAGAGTGACTGTAGTTATCCCTTTTACAAGGAGCATATCCACGCACAAGGTAGTTCCCTTCAGTGGCAGTGTTTTTGTTTTTACCCTATTATTACTTTAGTGTTGCCTTAGTTTGTAGAGCCTGATGTGACAGCAGGATGCTCTCTACCAGTTGAGAGCACAGGGCGCATTCCAGCTTCATCAGTTCCTGTATCCTGCTGATGCTGTTGTAAATGCTTTTTGATGTAAATGGCCTTTATTTATCTGACTGCTGCTTTTTAGCATTGCATCAGCATCTCACATCTCTGAATATAATCTCATGAGGGTGCTCTATGAAGCCTATATGTCAGTCTTCCTTCCTTTCTTTCTTTTTTCCTTATTTGCTTCCTTCGTCCCTTCTTCCCTCTTATTTCCTTCTTCATTCCTTCCTTCATTCTTTCCTCTATCTTTCCTTCTTTCTTTCTTACATTTTTCTTTCTTTCTTGCCTCTTTCTTTCTTTACTTTTTCTTTTTTCTTGACTTCTTCTTTCTTTCCCTCTTTGTGTCTTTCTTTCCATCTTTCTCCTTCCCTATTTTTCTTTCTATTTCTATTTCCTGCCTTGCCCTCTCTTTCTTTTCCTTTCTTTCTTTCTTTCTTTTTTTCCTGTATTGCCTTGGTTTCTCTTTGGTTTTTTTTATTCTGTCTTTCTTTCCATTATTCTGGCTTGCTCAACTTTTTTCTCAAAGGCAAGTGGCTGGCAGCAGATGCCAGACAGATTGGCTTTTTTAGGTCTGGGTTAGCCAAGACCTATTGATTTTACTAATTGTATTTGTATAATATAGTTACCATAGGGGTTTTCAGTCAGAATTCGTACATTAGTCTGTGGTCTGTAATTCACATTTTTCTTCCATCCACTCCAGCATGCATCAAGGGGTAATATGTCAGCCCACTTCAGCTATTTGCTGACTTCACTATGAGTTATAACTTGCTGCTCTTTCATAGACATCAACATACAGAGTAGATCCCTTCAGTCCCAGGGAGTACTATGGAAATGTGTGCTTTTTTAGACCGAAACAAAATTTTTGCCTTTTGCTAATATTTTTGTTTAGATTTATGAGTGACCGGCAGCTTCCTAAACAATAGAATTTTGCAAAAACCATGACAAAACAAAAATTGTCTAAAGGTTGGAGGTCAATAATGCCAGACTTATTGCTTTGCCAATGCTTGTTTCTGCTTCTTTTGAATTCTTTATAACTTTAAACAATGGTACAACATGTATTGACAAATCCAATAGGTATTGCCTACTAAAGGAGTGACCAGACATTTTGGCATTCCTACTGTTTGTTGCTGATCAGCGGTAAGAAAACAAAATGTGTTGTCGGTCCTTAACAGCATCGGTAGGGGCAAATAAAAATAAATAACAATGACTGGATCCAGTGCCATGACATACATGTGCGCAAGCATCACAACCAGGTGACAGGCTCCTACTTCAAAGCAGTAAATTAAACAAAATATGAGTCTCTTGGCTTTGGCTGGGCTCTGGAGACAACCTCTCCTCAAGCAGAACACAGCAGGCACTGTCCCTCTCCTTTACTAGCCACAGGGTTCAACAGGTGCAATCCAGGCCGATACAGACTCTCTTTGCTGGTTCCACGGTACAGCAGGGTGGTCCTTTTTTGGTCCTCTTCCAGTTGAGCTGGGGGGTGGGGGTGGGGACGGCAGTGGTGCCCTACTTCTGCTCAGTAAATGCCCCCAGAGCAGGATGCGGTTGGTAGCCAATGAGCTACCAGGTTTCTTCCTACCCGATGACCACTTCCTGCAAAGTGTGGCATCTGGGCATCCCAGGAAGCACTATTATGCCCACTTCCAAAATGCCTGGATTCCAGCATGTTTATTTTTATTTATTTTATTTTTGGCATTTGTACAGCGCTCTGTTACCCGTAGGTGTCCTGGCGCTAAGTGTTACTCCTGAGATAGAGGCAGATTGGGAATCAGTTGGTAAACAACCATGTCTTTAAAGCTCTTCTAAAGGCCATGAGGTCCGTCATTTTTCTGAGGGCGTGAGGCAGGGTATTCCAAGCTTTGGCTGAGCCCAGCACAAAGCTTCTGCCTCCCCAACGCGCTCTCCTGATACGAGGCACTGTGATCAACCCCAGGTCAGCTGATCTGAGATTTCTGGTTGGACGGTACCAATGAAAGTACCGCCGAAAGAATGAGGGTCCCTTGCCTTGTAAGGACTTGAATACTAGGCATAATGCTTTAAAAAGAATTCTCTTTGGCATTGGGAGCCAATGAAGCTTAACCAGCTCCTGGGACACGGGGACACATTTTGGGATCCCCAAAATGAGCCTAGCAGCCGCATTTTGTAATACCTGCAGTTTATTGAGTATTCCCTGTTGGGCACCAAGAAATAGACTATTGCAATAATCCAACCTTGCCATGACCAGCGTTGTGACCACTGTTTTTCTATCGCTGCCAGGAATGAATGGAAGGATCTTACGGATGGATTTGAGCAGGTAGGCCAACCCAGAGGTGTGGCTACCAAGGAGGCTACATGCCCCTCAAAAAACTGTTTGGCAACTAGTTTCCCTTTTCCTGTCCCTAGTGCCAGCCTGTCTGCCTGAACAATGGAGCAGCCTCTCTCCCAAGTGTTACCCTTTTGCCCTCCAAAGGCAGTTTCTCCTTTGAAGCTTACCTTTTGAGACAAAACCTGTGTGGCTTCCCACAGTAGGGAGGTCACATCTCCTTTCAGAGCAGATCCCTAATGTATCCTCTCCTGGGAATTGCTAGCATGTCTCTCCAAGAGGCCAGAAAGCTGTCACGGCATAGGAGCACATGTGCAACCAGTATGGACCCAGGGGACTAAGGGTAACACAGTGGCAACTTTCCTAAAGTTGCACACTGCAACCTATTGCATTAATTTCAACCTGAGAATCTTGTTTATTGTAACTAGTTGTTTGATACCTTGGATGACCTACTTTTTTTGGTCCTGTTCCAGAGTTGGCACAGCTATGGGGTCAGCGTGTAACTCTACCCTCGCCAATTAGGCGACCAACCTTTTCCTTCGTAAAAACAACAGTTTTCTGATTTCACTAGCAGAACAGATAAAATACATGTTCTGTCCATACGATATGTTGCACCCTGCCGTAGGCCGCTAGACCTGCCAAAGAAGTGACTAACGCATATACCAGGGGAAAGTCTGGCTTTGCAATTGCTTTAAATGGCAAAGTGGGCCAGCAGTAACTGCTCTTTCAGCCTTTAAATGGTGTGCTGCGAGTCTTGTTTCACTCATGTCCCACCCAGGGTGGCACAACCAGTGCTGTAATCCCTGGGGGAACCCTCTAACCTACATGCACCAGGTACCATTTACTAGGGACTTACAAGTAAGAAACCGCAGCCAATTTCGTAAAAGCCAATTTGACATATCAGTTTATGGGTAAGGGCACAGGCAGTGAGGTCTGGTTTTCAGGCCTCAGTGCACTCTCAGAGTTGAAAGATCAGCAGCATAATTCAAAATTCTTGGGGGTAACCATTCAACAGGCATTTCCTTTCATGCCCCCCCTTCCAGACAAAAAGAGATGAGCAAATAACCCTTGTCCTTTTGGTTCTCATCAGCTAAGTGGAAGATCCTGGAAAGTCCATATGCATTGCCATGGCCAGCTCAAGGTCTGTCCTCCACTATGAAGTCCATACTTTGTAGGGAAATTAACTACCTTAACAACTTTGGATTCACTCCTCATCTGCATCAGGCAGTTACAAGGACTGTAGTCTGTTTAAACTCTGAAGTGAGTCCCAAACAGGTAGGGTCTCAGATTCTTCAGGAGCCAAACTACAGCAAAGGCTTTCCTCTCAATAGCACTCTGATGCTGGTCTCTGGGGAGGAGTTGCCTGCTAATGAAGGCAACTGGCTGTTCCTGGCCCAAATCATTCACTTGTGACAACACTGCCCCAATCCCATGTCTGAATAACAAATTTGTTACTGACGTCAGGTGCCTTCAGGACAGGTGCCAAGCACAGAGCTTACTTTAGGGTGTCAAAAGCCTACTGACACTGTGTAATGAGGTATGTTTCTTTACACATTATTATAGTCTGGTTTTTATGTCTATAACTATGTAACTTGGAACCTAGTCTCGCCCACAGGTTCCTCGTGTTTGTATTGTTACTTAGAGTGTATCTTCAAACATGATTATGTTTGAAGATGCATCTCTCGTGGTGTGGTTCTATGTTAGTTCAACAGCTGTTGCTCCGGCACTCATCGGTTGGATCTTCATGAGAATGGCAGCACTCCCGTGACTTGCTGAATTTAAAGAATAAATCTACAACTTAAGGATTTACAAGTTTTGAAGCTTCTTCTTTTATTTCAACAATTATTACAATTCCCATCTTTACATTTGGCGATGGGATTTTGAGGATTTTGATCAACATTTCACCACCTTTCCGCTCCAAATAGGAAAGGAAATTGCTCACATGGATTGTTGCTGCAGAATTTAACGACGCATCTTCCAGCCTTCATTTTCATTCCTTGGCGAGGCGTTTCCGTCCAGTAATTCCCCTCTTACAGCATTTAAGGCGTTTTACCCTTTTTCATCACCTTAAACGTATTCACGGTGGTTACGAAGAATAGCTTATAACGCGATGATGTCATCACGTTACGCCTGAAGCCATTTTGGATGAGTTTAGGCATGAATGGAGGTGCGCATCCTAGTTTTATTTCAATTTCAGGACGAGCACGCTCTTAAGTGTCAACTGAAGCACTTTCACTCGCGAATGAAATCGGCTGGCAATTTTAATACAGCGCTGAGGTTTTAACGATACTGATACATTATTTGAACCAGAATTCATGGGTATGTACTTTGGACTATTTTAAAAGAGAAAGAGATATATTTTAACAATAAAAAGGAGTTGTTTGTTATAAGTAAAGACATATATATATATTTATTTACACTCTTCAAAGAAAAATATTTTAAAAAGGCAATTAATATATTGTTGAAACATGGCCAACAATCAACAGATTGTACACTTGAACCATTTTTTGCCAGTAAATGGTAAACCTGTCGAACCATGGAAGACTTGGTTCCGCAGCTTTGAAAATCATTTGGTTGCAATAGATGCGGAGGAGTATTCTGCAAAAAGAAAATTGGCTTTACTTTATTGTCATCTAGGACGTGCAGGCAGAGCAATCTTTGACAATTTACAATTTACCAGTTTCAATACCCCCATCAGGTAGTGGAGAAGGATGGAACGTTTATACCGATGCAATTCAGAGATTAAACAAGAAATTTTTGGAGCAGCCAAATGTTATGCTTGAACGTTTCAATTTCAAAAAGAGGAAACAGAACATTGATGAAAGTGTGGAAGACTTTATTTCAGTTCTCAGGAACTTGTCTGCAGAATGTAATTTTGGGGCTTCTTTAGACATGTACATTAGAGATCAATTTGTATATGGTTGCTATCACAAGAAAATACAAGAGCGTATCTTGAGTTGTAGGAATCCCACTCTGTCTGAGGTTATTGATATGGCAAAAAGAGAATAACTTCCACAAAGACCTCATGGGCTTGCCCCACAGCACACCAACAATCCCACTGCTGCTAGATGCAGGTAACCGGGCAATATGCGACCAAGCGAAATTACGCCCGCTTCTCCTATGGTGTAGAATCTTGAATGTGCAAGAACTTAGCAGTTATGCAGAAGCCTTAAACGACATTATGTCCCTACCGGGCTCACATAAGATCATCTGGCTTAGGGAGGTCAAAAAGCTGCTTTATAAATTAGGACTAGGAGAGGCTTGGGTCAACAAATCTGCACCTCCAAAACAACAGCTAAAGAAGGCTTATTGGGCATGGGTAGACAATGAGAGGGTTCGTAGTACAAATCATTGTAAATCCGTAGCCCTGTTTCTGTTAGTTAAAGAAACCCCGTACAGGGAACCTTATTTAGACACTATCCAGAGCTCATGGGACAGATCATTGTACATTAAGTTTAGGGTGGGGGTGCTTCCATTGTGTGAGTTTACTTCCACTTGGAAGCCGCCCACCCAAACCGTACCTTACTGTCCCTTCTGTGATCTAAGGGTAGAGTCCGTGTCCCATGTGTTGTTCGAGTGCAGTGTCTACGCAGCCCCGAGACGTAGGTGGTTGAAGCCCCTTTGCAGGTGTTTGGGAACTCGTTCTCATTTAGAAGCCCTACGTATACTACGTACAGACGCTAGACCCCTCTTTTCCACTTGTATGGCAAAATTCTTGGGCTGGGCCTGGCGTTTAAGAACGGCAAAAAAATTACTAATCCAGTGAATGAGCCCCCCTGCCCAATATGCTGCTTTGTATACAAAATGTTTTAATGTTGATGATTGTTGATAAAATTGTTTTTAAAGATGTAAGAAATGCTTTTATGATATGTTTTTATCGAATAAAGCTATTACAACAACAGATATGGCAAAAAGCATAGAGAGAAGCATTATTTCATCAGAATGTATTGCAAAAGATAATGTGTTACCTGTTAATTCCATTCAAAATAATATGTCTGTTAATGCTGTAACTTTCAAAAACAAATTTAGCAAGATTCCACAAAGGAAATTTTCCACCTTTTGTTTCAGGTATGGTTCAAAATCGCATCTAAGTAATAGTCCTATTTGCATTGCTTTAGGTAAGAAATGCACAAATTGTCATAAAATTGGGCATTTTAGTGTGTTTAGAGCAAAACGCACTATTCATGTTAGTTCAATTGCGTCACATGAGTGGTGGGATCAGGAACCAGATGTTTCACATTTTGATGTTGCCCCTCTTGTATCTAATTTGAAGGACCTTAATATTAATACTATAGAACTATCAAAGAATATTCCTGAAAGGAAGGAAATTTTAGCAATTGACTCTTTTGGAAATTTAGTAGAAAAACTTGCTGTTGAGCCTACATGCATAGTTTTGATTGGTGAAAAATCTGTTGATATGATGGCTGATTCAGTTACCATCATTTCAGACAAACTGTTTAATAGCTCTTGGTCTTCTGGTACCACCATTTCAGAAATTGACATAGCTCCAAAAGCATATGGCGGAAAAGATATAGATATGCTTGGGTTTTTCTGTCTAATATCTCTTGTCTGGGAAGGACTACTTACACAAAAATATATGTGGCAATAAATGGTAAGAATATAGTAGGTTGGCAAGACCTTGCAAGAATGGGTTTGAAACTTGTTCAAGGTATCCTGTACAAATTAATGATGTTGAAATTTCAACAATAGGTAATGACTGTGATGCTTGTGTCAATGACATTATCAAAAACTTTCCAGAAGTTTTTAATTCAAAGATAGGCAAAATTAATAAGTTTGATCAGCTCATTAAACTTAAGCCGGGTGCTATTCCGGCCATGCATAAGTTGAGGTCCACTCCCCTTAGTATAAGAGAGGATTTAAGGAAATTGTTAGACAAAATGGTTTCTGAAAATATAATTGAACCTACAGATTCCTCACAGTGGGTTAGTCCCATCGTTATTGTTAGAAAGAAAGATTCCAGCATTTGCCTCTGTGCGGATCTGCGCTCTCTTAACCAAAACATCCTCATTGACTGTCATCCCCTCCCCAAAATTCAAGATCTGTTAACCGGCATTAATGGCTCGAAATATTTCACCTTACTTGATTTGCGCAGTGCATATCACCAGATTCCACTGTCTGCTCAGTCCACAGACTTGACAACCTTCATTACGCCATTGGGGGCTTATAAATATTTGAGATTGCCGTTTGGGCTAGCCTCAGCGGCGAGCGTTTTTCAAATGTTTATGGATTCCTTGTTGAAAAATATAAAATGTGTTCAGGCTTATCACAATGATGTCTTAATATACTCAAAGGATAAATCTGAACATGTTAAAACACTCAAGGATGTTTTATCTCGCTTTAGAGATGCTGGGATCACTCTTGGGGAGGACAAGTGCAAGTTTTTCAAGTCAGAAATAGATTATCTGGGTCACTCCATTTCTGCAGCTGGGATTAAACCTAAATTTTCCCTCACTCAGGCTATCTCAAATGTTCAAATTCCTATGAACAAAGATGCGTTGAAATCTTTTCTTTGTATGACGGAATATTAATCCAGATTCGTTCAGGGTTATTCACAGATTTCCAGCCCTTACGTGATCTTATGAAGAAAAATGCGAAATTTATTTGGTCTGATGATGTGGACAATTCTTTCACTTTAATTAAAAAATCAATTCTTGAATCGCAAACTCTATCCTCTTTCACCCCTGGTGCAAAATGTTCCATATCTGTAGATGCAAGTCAATCTGGTTTAGGTGCAGTTTTGTGTCAATGGTTTGGCACAAGCAAAAAGACCATTGGTTTTGCATCTAGATCCCTATCTTCAGCATAGAGGAATTACAGCACCATGGAGAGGGAGGCACTCGCATGCTCATGGGCTGTTGAAAAATTCAAGAGTTATATGTGGGGTTCACATTTTATTTTACTGAGTGACCACAAGCCCTTGCTGCATTTACTAAATGGCAATGGGACTAGGAAAGCTTCAGCAAGGCTGGTACGCATACTTTCAAGATTGCATGAGTTTAATTTCACAATTCGTCATATTAAAGGAGGGCTTAATGTCAGGGCAGACTGTCTGTCCAGGCTTTCCTTAAAAGAAAACTTGAATGACACCAAAAGTGATGAGGTTGAGTGTGTTGTGTCGTCTATTGATGATTCTATTTCTGTCTTTCCTTTTGTGTCTCAGTCTGATTGGCTTAAAGAGTATGAGAATGACCCAATTTTACAAGCTGTAAAAAACATGATTGTTTGTGGCTGGCCCAAAGAGCGATCGTTACTTGCATCTCTTAAGTCTTTTGCTCAAGTCTCAGAGGATCTCTCTTTTTTTTTTTTGCCCTCATGTGCCTCAGCCCTCTTTAGGAAAAGTGCCGACCACCATGATGCGTATCTTTTCTGAACAAGTTCAGGGGTTTTTATATGAATGTTAATCCGGACCTAGACACGATCGGATAACTGACGGAAGGAACATCCAGAGAAAGAGGGTATAAAAAGATTTTACGCCACCGAGATATTTTTTCAACCTGTCGGACCATACTGTTTGCCGGAGAGACCTGAGGGACTGGCCCAAGGAGCTGGAAAAAGGCATAATCATAGGACCCAGGGGGAAAAAAATAAAAAAATAAAAAACCCGGACATCCTACTACCAACATACCAGGAGATCCCAAAATGCAGGCTTTTTCATACTGCAGGATCTAGCCAAGTCCACCCTAGATACCTGATAAAGCGAAGTCAGCCAGCCTGAATGGGACGGAGCAGCACGGTCTACCCAGAATTTACATATTTCTCCTCTGGCCATAAGAATTGCGTAAAAAAGGAAAGATCTGGCTTGGCCCGTAACGTTGTCATCGAGGCCGAAAATGATTAAAGGGAGAGTGATGGTCACTGAGATCTTCAAAATGGAATCCAGAGTCTTTTTCACCTCATCCCAGAAGGGACTGATTACCGGGCAATCTTTGAACATATGGACATCTGATGCTTCTGGGAGACCACATTTATTGCATACTTTCCCAGGCTGAAATTTCGAAAGTTTAAGGGGAGAAAAATACGCCCTATGTGCTGTAAAAAGATGGTTTTGCTTCAGCCAGGCAGGTTTTACTATTTTATGCAGTAAAGTAAATGACTCCATCCAAACCTGCATACACTGAGAATTTAGCTGATCTCCCCATAACTCATCAGGAAGTTTGAAATCGCCATCTGCCTCTTCCTCGATTACCCAGTACCAGAATGCAACCTCCTTCCTACCCCGGGCCTCGCCACTAGACGTTCCTCAATATTACTATCCTTCCCCAGAAGAGTATCCTTCCTAGACTGTGCCTGCGCCCAGCTCTTCATCTGAACATATTTGAATCTGGATAGCCCTGGGCCCACTAATCCCCGTAGATCTTCCCAGGACAGGATAGAGCGCCCTCTCAACAGGTCCCCCCACTTATAAATGCCAGAGTCCCTCACCGAAGTGATCAAGTTATCCTGAAAGCATGGTGGTGTACCTGGGGAGTCCCATATTGGTGCAAAATTTGAGAAGTAGCTAAGTCCAATTTTCCTTCTTATAGTTGCCCAGCTTCTGGCTAACGAATAGAGGACTTTTAATTAATTTTTTTTTTAAATGTTTGGTCCCCAAATTTAAACAAGAACCCTTCCTCCGGGCAGGCCTTCTCCCTTTATCATGGCCCGAAACATTTCTCCACCTGATGTATTGGTGGGTACTTTTAGGAGCATTCTCGAGTGCGAGAGTTGAAAGGCCCATGCATAGTATTGTAGGTCCGGCAATGCCAAACCTCATTTTTCCCTCCTCCTCCTAAGCTTTTCCCACGCCAGTCTAGTCGCTTTATATTTCCAGATAAAGGAGTTTAATTCCCGTTGGCATTTCTCTATTTGCTTGGTATCAAAAGCCAAAGCGATAGAATTGAAGAGAAATGATAGTTTAGGCAGGATGGACATCTTTACTATATTGATCCTCCCCAGAATGGATAAGGGGAGGAGAGCCCAAGATTTCATCTGCTTTTGACACTCCCTGAACACCCGATCTAGATTGTGTTCAGGAATCTTATCAACCTCTTGCGTAATTCTAACCCCCAAGTATCGCAAAGAGGATCCTATACTAAGTTGTGAGTTGGGAATATTCCAGGCCATAATTTCATAGCCTGAGATCTTACCAAATTCCACAACCCGGTTAATAACTGTTGTAAAAGCTAAGTCGGGATCAGCCGTCAAAATGAGGATATCGTCCGCATATAAGGCCACCTGCTTTTCCCATCCTCCAAATTTAAAGGGAACGATGTTAAGATCTTCCCTAAGAACCTGTGCAAATGGTTCGATGTAGAAATTAAAGAGGAGGGGAGAAAGCGGGCAGCCCTGCCTTGTACCCCTTGTGATCTTAAATATCTCTGCCAGAGAGCTATTAACTAATAATCTGGCAGTCGGGGCCTTGTACAGGAGTTTAGTAGCTCGGCAAAAACTATCTACTAGATTGAAGTTCGCCATAACCTGAGACCGGTACGCCCTATTAACCCTGTCAAAGGCTTTGGTTGCATCGAGGGTTAGAACGGCCAGTGGAAGTGAAAAGGTGGATGCCATATCAATAGAGCAGACCAAATCATACGTAAGATATGCTAACTGACGCCCTTTGATGAAACCCTTTTGATCCGGGTGACTAATGGTACCGGCAACACCCCCCAACCTATTTGCCAAGATGGTAGCAAAGATTTTATAATCACTGTTGAGGAGTGAAATAGGGCGATACGACCCGCAATCAGTCGGATCCTTAACAGGTTTGAGGATCAGCACTACTGTGGCCTCACTCCATGAACTGGGAGGATCATCGCCCTTAATGAGTATATTATTAAAGACTCTCACCAAAATAGGAATAATATCCTCCTTAAGTAGATGGTACATCTCTCATCCTCAATGATATTCATCTCTACTTCTAAGCCCTTGATGGCATTCCTAAATTTCTTCTTTCTATAGGAGGCTCCATTAGCTATAGAGCCTCACCAGAAGGCTTTCAAAGCATCCCAGACAATGGAAGCCTTAGTTGAATGTAGATTTATCTCGAGGAAGTACTTAGTCTCGGTACGGAGGAAGCTGATTTCAACATTCTCTAGCAAGATAGTACGATCAAAAGACCAAGAACTATGAAGGTGCTGTTGTGTAGGTATCAGCTTAAAAGAAATAGCGGAATGATCGGAGAGGTGAGATGGGAGATAAACAATATCTTGAACAGAATCTTTGAGGCTGTTGCTGATCAGAGCATAGTCTATTCTAGACTTGTGCTTATACTTTAAATTTATAAATGATACCCCCAGTTGATCCCCATACCTTTCTCTCCATATGTTGGATAGCCCAAGCTGCGCCATCGTTATTAAAAGTAGTTGTTGCGACTTGGAGGGAAGAGTAGCTCTTGAGTTTGGGGATTTGTCTAGCAGAGGGTCTAACACAATATTAAAGTCTCCGACCCAGATTACGGGGTCCAAAAAGTTTAAAAGGTGTAAGCGGATAGCGTCTAAGTATGACGGATCATCCTGATTCGGGCCATAGTATCCCCCAAAGAGGTAGGCATGCCCCCTAGAGATACTCTCAATATAAGCCATCTGCCACTACGATCTTCTCTGCATTCCAGAATTTGTGCCTTGGCTGGTTTTTTAAATATGAACAGTAGGCCTCTAATATTTGCTGTTTGATCTGTGCAAATAAAAGTATCAATCCATCTCTGGTTTTTTAGTAAGACGATAATCTCAGACTTAAGGAGATGCGTTTCCTGGATAGCAATGACCTGCGCGGGGGAGTCTCTCAGATATTGAAGTATTCTGTCCCTTCTACCATTCATGCGCAGGCCATTGACATTCCAGGACAAACACTGAAGCGATGTCATGGAGCCATATCTTTCCCCACCATCCCCACCTGTAAAAGCCTCCTACCATACCCTGAATCTGGTCCTGTCTTGTCCCCAAAGAACTGCTGGATCCTCTGAAACCCATCCTGCATAGGGTTAAAAAATACTTGATACAAAACGAGCACCGACAAATGAGGGATTTTTACCCTTTCACCTCCCGTGGCCCACCCCCCTCCCTTGGGAAACCCATCCCTGATTACTCTGGCTTGATGTATAGCCAGAATTTACGTCCTCCAGCTACCTCCCTCTACTCCTCTACTCCTCTACCCTAAACCCTGAACTATATTGCAAACGCTAAGGGAAAAGAAAAAAAACCGAATGAGAGCAGATAAGAGTCAGGCACAGATTACCTCCTGCATTAATCAGAGTGAGGGTGTATTTTTGGGCCCCATAAATTTTAGTACATTTTATTAACAATGAAACTTGCAAGGTGTGGGGCTAAAAGGGGTAACCCCAAGATGGTGATGAGCTTGAGTTTTTCTTTTTTTTTTAATGTTTTTATTTTAGATTAGCAGAACAATCAGGGCAACAACACATATCATTGGATCAGAATGCAGTGTGAGTATAACGGGTACATCGTAACTTTGTCTGGTCTTAAAGTACACAAAGCAGCAATCGCATTGACACAATAACATTACAACAGTTCTATATATCCAATCTGTATTACTCTGAATCAGCCTCCTCTTCTTCAATGCCAGGCGGCTCACAAATATAATCTCGAAATTTGTTCCAGGCCCCCCAGATCTTCCCCCATTTCCTGGGGCACCCACGGTGGACAAATACCGCTTTTTTCGCCAACATCGCCTCATCCATATCCCTGCACCATTTCCTAAGTGTAGGCCATACTGCTGAGCCCCATAACATGGCGATGTTACGTTTTGCCAACATTACCCAGTCTTGTTGCCGGTGGTTTGGATCATTGGGGTCCCATATGTTCAGCAAACAGCAAAGGGGCTCCGGCAACAAGGAAACATCAATAGTTTGAGAAATGTTACGCATTACTGCTGTCCAATGCATAGCCATGTGTCTGCAGTCCCAAATAGTGTGAAAAAACGTCCCCTCCTCCCCACAGTTTCTTAAACAGTATTTATGTGAAGCTTTGCCTATCTTGTGTAGCGTCGTTCTAGTGTAATACGTAGGATGTAATATTTTGAGTTGAACCAGTTTGAACCTGGAAGGTATTGCTATTTCTCGGGGGGAGGATAGGGCCTCCTGCCACTCAGAGTCTTCAAAGGGGCCCACGTCCCTGGTCCAGTTCTGTCTCAGTGTGGATGTCGTGTCTGGGAGGTTGTTAATCAGTTTCCGGTAGGTCAAGGAAGTGGCCCTATCCGGCATATGTTCTGTCAGAAGTCTGTCTTCGAGAGTGGTGGATTCCTGCAAGACAGTACCTGTCGGTATAACCGACTGGAGCGCATGCCTAATTTGAAAGTATCTGTACTTCTCCGTCTGGGCCATCTCGTACTGTGTTTGTAGGTGGACGAAATCCACCACCTTTCCCTTCTTCCAGAGATCACCCACCACCGAGATGCCTATGGTGTTCTGAGCCTGGAATCCTTTACTATTACAAAGAAGGCCTAACCTGTAGGAGTTCCACGGTGATGTCATTTGCGTGATAGTCCCATAACATTTAAGACGCCTACCCGCTTTGTACCAAAGCTGTACAGAGTGTTGCATTGGGCCAATCAGATCCTGAGGCGCGCGACGGCTATAAAGATTTCCTAACAGCCCCCTGCACTCCAAACCTTGTCTATCAGCGAAGCATGGCGGCTCGGACTGAGGGGCGTGGAGCCAAAAATTAATCTGCTTGAGATGGGCTGCCCAATAATACAGCTCAACATTTGGAAGCACTATCTCCCCATCATACCAGCCTCTCATTAATTTATCCTGTGCGATACACGGTGGCCTCCCGTCCAACAGCAGATTGGAAACCGCCGCAGCTAATGCTTTGAAATATGATTCAGGGACAGGTGACGGGGTGTTTTCCAGCACATATAAAAAGCGCGGGAGTGCCATCATTTTGTATAGAGCCGCCTTGCCTAAGAGCGTGAGGGAGAGCCTGCCATACCTTAACGTCGCGCTTAAACCGCTCCAGAAGGGGACAGAGACTTAAATCATAAAATTCATTTGGGTCTGGTGTAGTGTATATACCCAGGTATTTGAACGCTTTCGCAGTAGTTCTCAAGGGGCAGCTCACAGGCAGAACGGGCGGGGGGCCAGCAAGAACATAGAGGATGGATTTGGACCAATTAATCCTATAACCTGACACCCTGCCGAACTTCTCGCATACGTTTAATAATTCAAGAATCGATTTTTTGGGGGAGGTGAGGTACAGCAGGATATCATCCGCGTATAAGGATATGCGGTCCTCTCACACATCGGTCCAATAGAGTCCTTTGATAGAGGGTTCCCAACTGATCCAGATCGCAAGTGGTTCCAGGATCAGCGTAAAAAGCAACGGGGACAGTGGACATCCCTGCCTCGTGCCTCGCCCAAGAGGGAAGTCTCTTGAGATGTGTCCCTTGGCAGCAACATGCGCCAGGGGTTTATTGTATAGCAGACGAATCCAGGCACAGAACTTCGGACCAAACCCCATGTGATAGAGCACAGCTAGGAGGTAGGGCCATTCCACTGTATCGAATGCCATAGTGGCGTCCAAAGAAAGGATGACTGCAGGTTCCTGAATATACGTTTTGCGCACCAGGACCGCATATAGCCGACGCAGATTGAGGGCCGTGCTGCGATGCGGCATGAATCCAGACTGGTCCGGATTCACTAAGGAGGAGAGGTGTGGAGTCAGCCGCAATGCTAGTAGTTTAGCTAGGATCTTAGGTTCTGCATTTATTAGAGAAATTGGACGGTAGGAAGCGCAAACTGTTTCGGGCCTACCGTGCTTGTGAATTGCGACAATTGTGGCCAGCCACTGATCCCTCGGCAGCTCCCCTGTCTGGAGACTATCACGGAACATGTTCAGTAAAAAGGGAGCCGTTGTCTGCACTGTCCTTTTGTACAGTTCCACTGGGAGTCCGTTGGGCCCCAGCGCCTTGCCAGACGCCAGCGAGAAGGTAGCCGCCTGAATTTCAACAGTGGTAATGTCTGCCTCCAACTGGAGCGCCGCCTATGGGGAAAGTTTCGGGATCGTCTGATCCTTAATGTAGTCATATGCCTCCGCAATCGTATATGATGCCCGGGGAGCATATATTGTTTCATAGTGGTCGGCCAGGATGCTAGCTATACCATTAGGATCAGAGACCATGAAGCCCGTGGGCGACGCCAGTTGTGCAATGACTTTGTTCGCCCTTTCTTTCCTGTCTAGCCAGGCTAGCATCTTCCCTGCTTTATCCCCCATCTCGTATATCCTATGCCTAGTCGCGTTAAGTTTGCCCTTTGCCATTTCCCTTTGGTAAGCCACAAATGCAGCTTGCTTCAGGTGAACCTCACGTGCGGTTCCTGGTGATGGGTGTGCCGCCTGTTCGGTTATTGCAATGGCTAGCTCCGCCTCCAGGCTATCTAACTCCGCCCGCTGTCCCCGCTTGTGACCCGCGATTGAAGCAATCGCTTGCCCGCGAAGCACTACTTTATAGGCCTCCCAGAGCATGCTGGTTGAGTCTACCGAGCCAGTATTTTCTTGGAAAAAATTATGGTGGTGTTTGTGAGGGTTTTCATGAGGGGTGCCACCTGAAGGAAACCGGCATGTACCGGGAACGTACGTCTCCTGTAAGTCTGGTGATGCGTGTATTTTAACTGTAATGGAGAATGGTTCGATATGCCCCTGGGATGAATAATGACTTCTTCTATTCCCTGCAGGCCGTCTGCGGACATCAGGAAATAATCAATACGCGTAAGACAGTTATGGACTCCGGAGTAAAAAGTGTATTGTTTCTCATTAGGGTGCTTGTACCTCCAACTATCTGTGAGTCCCAGGGCTTCTAGCAGACCAAGAAGACATCGCCCACCCTGCAGCTCTGGTCTGATCGGAAATCTGTCTATTGTGCCATCAAGGATATCATTAAAATCGCCCCTTATCAGTAGTGTCGCATCAGGCAGTGCCAGTAGAAATTTTGTGAGAGCGGAGTGGGCTTGCGCATGGAAGGCAGGCGGAATATAAACAGAGACAAAATTAAACAGCCGCCCCTCCCACTGACATGTTAGTGCCGCAAAACGGCCTTGGTCGTCGACTCGCTTCTGCTGTATCACCAGTGGGAAGTTCTTCCTAATAAGTATCCCGTGCCTCTGGATCCTGAGGAGAACTCTGCATGCGCCATCATTTTATATCCCCATCTATCCATAGCCTTGACAGCAGAGTCCACCAGGTGCGTTTCTTGCAATAAAACCACCGCGGGGCCACAACGTTTCAAATATTGTAGCACCAAACGTCTTTTCACTTTGTCTCTCAACCCACGGACATTCCAGGTAAGTACTGTTAAGGCTGTTTGGGGCGCCTGTGACGCCTGTGAAGCATTCTCAGCCATTAGAGCCCTTAAAAAGTGTCAAATATTTGAAGTTACATGCATCCCGTAAAGCTCCATGAATGAAACAGTGGTTTGCCCCAATGAAATTACAGTCAGTCAACACAAGAAGGATAACTAAACACATAAAAGCTTCAAGAAAAATTAACAAACTAGGGGCCAGATGTAGGTGGGCAAATACCGGTCGGTAACGGCCGATTTCGGCCGTTACCGACCGGTATTTGCAAATGGAGATGTAGGGGCCTTGACATTTACAGAATCTGTATATTTACCGAATCGGTAAAGTTACCGATTTGGTAAAATACCGATTCTGTAAATTTACCGAATCGATAAATCAATATGTAGGTGGCACTGAAAACAGTGCCACAGGCCCTTACCGATTCGTTATTTACCATGTAATACTATTGCATGGTAAATAACGAATACCTGTGTACATGCACATCTGTGCATGTACACCTGTGCCATGTGACACACATACATGCCCTTAGGCCTCCTTACGAGGCCTAAGGGCATGTATGTGTGTCACATGGCACACGAGCCACAAACAGGGGTGCAACAGGGTGTCAAAGTGACACCCTGTCCCCCTTGGCAATTCGGTAATTTTACCGATTCTGTAATTACCAAATCGGTATTTGCCATTGAATCCTATGGGCTTCAAGGTCCATAGGATCAATGACAAATACCGATTCGGTAATTACAGAATCTGTAAATACCGAATCTTACTGATTCGGTATTTTTTACCAAAAAATTACCTACATTAGATTTACCGATTCATGAATACCAAATCGGTAAAATTCGGTATTTATGAATCGGTAAATCTAATTTACCTACATCGGGCCCCAAATATTTCCCAACCCTGGTTCTCGTCCCCCCTTCCCTGCCTCCATGCTCAGCGAACCTTCAACTGCCCGCCTCCCCAACTTAGCAGAGTGCTTCGTCGCTCCCTTGGTTACAATACTTGCTTGTCAGGGGTAACGAGTGCGACGAGGCATCAGCCCTTTGGAGTCTCTCAGGCCTGCCCCAGTCCAAAACTCCAAGACGACTCAATCACAGTTATCCATGTAGCCGCTCAATGCGCCAGAAAGCATTCTCGCCATAGCGGGGCTTATTCCTCCTCTGGGAGTAGTTCGCGATCGGCTCTTGGACACCGGAATCCAGATCGTTTGGAGCGTCCTCCCCTTCTCGGCGGCGGTGAGATCTCGGTCTTCGGTCCCCTCAGTTCTCAGGGCGCCATCCCTCCAGCCAATCGTGCGCCGTCTCCGGTGATTCAAAGAACCAGGTCCGCCGGTCAGCCACCACTCTGAGTTTCGCCGGGAAGATCATAGAGTATGGCAATTCCTGCATCCGGAGTAGTTTTTTAACTTCCAAGAAGCTTCGTCGACGTCTGGATACCGCTGCAGTGTAGTAAGGGAAGAAGGATACAGAGGAATTCAGGATCCGGATGGGGAAGAAATCCTCGCTGTCTGCAGAATTGTGTCCCTATCTCTGAAGTTAAATAACCTAGCGAGTACTGGTCTCTGGGGTGCTCCCGGCTTGGGCCTGCCGCCAGGCACCCTATGGGCGCGCTCGACTGAGAAGAAATGCGAGAGTCCCTTGGGTTGCAACCTAGTTTTTATTAATTCTTCCACATAGAAATCCATTGCTTGGGCGCCATCGGTCTCTGGAATACCTATAATTCGTACATTGTTTCGTCTAGCGCGCCCTTCTTGGTCGTCAAGCTTCTCCGCTAGCATCTTGTTCTCCTTTTCCAGGTGGGCCACCGACGTCTGCAATTCCGAGGTGTCCTGAACCAGAGATTTTTCGACTATCTCCACTTCCTTCACCCTGTCCGCCATTTTGTGAAGGTCCACCTGCAGCAGGGAGACGTCCGTGGCGATCGTTCCAACCGTTGCCTGGACATTCGCTAGAGCTTTCATGACGTCCTTGAGTGTAACCTTTTTTGCTCCTTCTCCCTCCGGCGCTTTACCGTGGGGTGGTGTCGGGGTAGGCCTTTGTCATATGCGAACTTGTCCAGCTTAGCCTGTACCGCCTGATTCCTTGGCCCCCTGCCTGCCATAATCATGTGGTTGGGTAAGCTCACGACAATGGCAAATGGTAACTGTTCCACTGGTTGTAAGAGCGGCGACCCACCGGAGTATTCTGACGCCGGCGTCTTACCACGGCAACACCTCAGGATCTACGTCAGGTGCGATCAGGTGCTTGGTGGTCTGGGAGCACTGATGTGGGGGGGGGTAGGGCGCAAAAGCACACACCTTCTCGGCGATAGACTGTTCGTCACAGCTCTGAGAGAGCGAGATAGGTGGTTCTCCCCATCTTTGGTCTGCTCGCTCTCTGAAATCTTGATGGAAGCACGGTATCTCCAGGGGGGCACAGAGCTCGAGGAAAGGTCGCCCCACCACACCCGCGCTACTGTTAGGCCCAATGTCCGCTGCGCCCCAGCCGGTTGCATCAAAATGGGCACTTCGCAATGTCCCCCTGGGCGACGGAGGTGGAGCACTAGGATCAGGGCACACCCGCAGGGGGTCACGGCGCAGTTCGGGGCGGACAGGATGTGCAGGCCTTGGCTCTACCAGAAAATGCCAGTCCTGTACTGGTAGGGGGTCAAGGTCGTTGTAGCGCCGTAGCTACTGCTGCCACTTGTGCGCGCCCGCTTCCCCCGCAGCCGGCGGTTATGGCTCAGATCTTAGAATGAGGCCGACAGTCGGCCGCTGCAGCTGCAATGGGGAGCGCGCCACACACAGCGGGGGTCCATGCAGGAGGAACACCAACAAAATCGCCTATTGCAGCGAGACAGGTGAATCCATCAAAGTCTCACCCCCCGGCCGGCTCCGGGCTCCGGGCTCCGCGCTCCCATACCTCCGTCCTCGGCAGCGCTGGAAACTTTAGTCCCCGGCCCACTCCTCGCTTACAGGCCGCGCACACTCGGGCAGCGATATCTTTTGAAAGCAGCCTCGGATTTTCACCGGAGTTTGTCCGGTCTATGTCGCCTGGGTTCCGACGTCGGGCACAGCCCGTAGAGCACTTAGATGCACGGATTAGTTGCCGAATTTGTGAAGAGGGCTGAAATGTCCCCGGAGCTCAGTAACTAAGCGGCCATTCTACTCGGCCGGTAGCCACGCCCTTCATGAGCTTGAGTTTTTAACCATTAATTTATACTGTGCATTTGTATAAATTCTTCTCCTTTGTTTTTCCATTTTCTCTTCCTTCCCTTCCCTATTTTTTTCTTCTTTTTCCCCCTTTTTTCCCCTTTTTTTCTCCTTTTCCTTAAAGTTTTTGTTTTCCTTTTTTCCTTTCTTTTTCCTTTTTGAGCTTTCCCTACAACCTAGTGATTTTCTCGTTTTTTTTTAGGATTCCCCATGAAAATTAATTACTGGAAGTAACCATTGTTTCAGCTTGAAATAGATTAATTCCTTATCACGAGAGATGTCCCTTAAAGATGTCAACAAATCATCAGCCTCATTTGGAGATCTGATGTTGTACATTTTATTATTGTACATAATTTTTAGAAAGGCGGGAAATCTCATTTGGACCGTAGCACCCAAAGACCTGAATTTCTCCATTCTTTGGCCCAGTTCCCATTGGCGATCCATAGTTACTTTGGATAAATCAGAACGTACCTCAAATGGAAAATATGGACCCTTTAATGATTTTACTTTCAGGGCTAAGTTTAAGATCTTCTCCTTTAATGAGTAAGTAAGAAAGTTAATTAGAATCTTTCTTGGTTTGGTCCTAGCTGCATTTAATCTAAAAGGATCTCTGTGGACCCTCTGACTATCCTGCTCCAGAAGGTCGACGGGGTCCTCCGGATTCAATGACTCCTTTAACAGTGCTGCAACAAAGGTTTTAATATCGCTCCCTTCTTTGTCCTCCGGAACCTTCAATAACCGTAGGTTATTCCTCCGTGAATAGTTCTCAAGTGTCTCCATTCTCTCTCAAAGCATCTCCATCCCTTCGAAGAACTTGAATTTTCATTTCGGCAGACCCTAAATTAGCCTTAAGCTCCTCTACTGAGCCCTCTAGAGATTCAGTTCTTTTATTAAGTAAATCCACTTTTTTCTCCAGCACCTCACATGCTGCCCTAATCTCTGATTGGTTATCTGCTGAGATCATAAAGCCTTGTTTTATATCCGTTTTCAGAGAGGCAAGGAGAGCCTCAATCAAGTGTCCAACAGGCGTTTCTGCCCCATTTTCAGAGGGAGTAGGCGACCGAGAACACCCAGGTGGAACTAGAAGCGATTCCTTAGGTAGATTAAAGTCATCAATACTAGAAATATTAGTATCTGACCATAAGGGCGGGATAGTAGTATCCAACTGCTCGGTCGAGATAGAGGAGCCGGTACTGGGCACTATAGGTGTGGGTTTAAACATAGTGCGACAAGACTCAGAAGGGACCTCAGAAGATATTGAAATGTTATAACTAGTCACAGGAGGAGAGCTATATATTTCACTAGGAGCCTCTTGATTATTAATACTCAAAACATGGGTCTGGACCCTGAAAAAAGATCGCAGGGAGGGAGTAATACGAACAGTACTGTTTTTCAATACAGCTTTCTTCCTGGTCTCCCTCACAACCCTCACCTTCCCTAAATATCTCTGTGAGGCTTTGCCCTGTCCCAAGTCAGAGTCTTCCTTCTGTTGAGCGTTGTGACTGGAATCATCCAGTATACTAATTAGGTCCTCAGTAGTTTCCCCCAGGACCTGATCCCGGGCATTTCTGTGGGGTACAGAAGTGTCCTTAGTCCGCTTCCCCCTCTTCCTGACCCCTTTCTTGTTCAGGACAGCACTAGAGTTCGAAGTAGAGATCCCAGCTGCTTTTCCAGGCACCACAGAGTAACAACCCCCCTGCTCAGAGGCAAGCACACTCTTACCGCCCTTTAGAAGATGTTCCCTCGCTCCGGTAGAATCACATTCACCAGGTTCGGTATGCAGCTCTGAAGCGGCTGCAACTGCCGGCAAGAAGAAGGCGCCAATTCTGAGGCTGCTGCTAGTGCTGGAGCTGCTCGGATTACCCTGGGGCAGACCGCGGAGAAGACCGCGGGCCGACGCACTTCGACCGTGTCTTAGCTCCAGGGCGGCTCCAGCCCAGCGCTGCAGAAGTGAGGGGCGTGGGAGCCGTTCGAGGACCTTGACCTCCCTGGGGCACATTCGACAAAACACCAACCCCCGTACCTTAGCACGGGTAAGAACGAAGAGAGAGTACCATCACAAGAACCAATCCTCAGTGTTCACGCCGACATTCCTCCACACCGCATTCAAGTAAGGGAAAGAGGAGAGGAGAGAACAGCCTGAGGAGGACGTGCGCCACCACTCAGCTCGCGGGCACCATGTTTCCCCCTCAGAGGATCTCTCTATTGTTAATGATATTTTGATGCGGGGGGATCAAATTGTTCCTCCTTATTTCATTCGGATAAAATTGGTTGAATCTGCACATGAAGGTCATCTGGGTATAGGTGGTACATCTAGGAAGCTTAAAGAGCACTTTTGGTGGCCAGCTTTATACCAAGATGTTGCTGTATGTGTGGACAAATGTGACACTTGTCTTCTTTCAGATAAACGTTGGAAGTTAAACAAACTTCCTCTTCATTCTGTGCCTGTTCCTGTGGAGGCATGGTACAAGATTGCCATTGACTTTGCAGGTCCATTTGAACTCCTTTCAAGCAGTGAGTGTTACATCATCGCGCTCATTGATTACCATTCAAAATGGGTTGATTTTGATTTTTGAGCTTCACCTACTACTTTTGCTGTTATCAAATTCCTGGATAGAGTTTTTCAAAATGAGGGTTCTCCCATGAAAATTGTCGCAGATAATGGGTCACATTTATGTTCAACTGCTTTACAGGATTATTTCAAAACTCATGACATAAAACATCTCAAAGTGGCTCTTTATTCTCCTTCTGCCAACGGTCTCATAGGGAGAATGAACAGATTAATTAAGGAGGGAATTTAAACAGCTCTTACATGCAATCTTCCTGTTGAACCTTTCTTGAGAAAGAAAATTTGGTCTTATTTGGTTACACCCCATTCAACAACAGGGATTTCTCCATTCAGAATTTTAAAGAAGAGAAACCCTAATGGTGTCATTTGCCCAAATTGGATAAAAGTGATGAAGAAGGAGGATTCTTCTTGCATGGCTTGTCAAGATAAACTTACTCTTAAGAAGAACGTTTTGATAAGACAAGATGTTCAAAAGAGACATTTTAATTCACCTTCTACTTTAGCCATTAAGGATTTTGAAATTGGTGATTGGGTGCTACTCAGAAATCCAAATAAGGTGAAAAAGGGTCTCTCAATATTTTCTTTGCCAATTCAGGTTGTAAAAACTTCTAAAGGTTCACTTTTTTTTTTAAAGGAAAGGGTGGTGGAGTGAAAGAGCAGTTGTTAAAATCTCAAATGAACAAGCCAAGAGAATGTTAATGCACAAGTCTACTTTAAATGATTATGATTGCTCACACTTTCCTTTAGGTTCTGCGTCTGACAATGTTCATATTCCTGTATCATCTTCTTCTTAGTCAACATCTACACCTTCACAAGTGTCACCTGTGAGTCAACCGTTAATATCTTCATCAACCTCAATTTGTGATTCAGATAAGTCTTTCTGCAATTGTTCTATTCCTGTTAGGTTCAAAGATTATTATATGTCTTAACAATTTTTGTTCATTTAAATGTTCATTTCATTTTATAGGAAGAGAGATGATGTATGTTTCCTTACACATTATTGTAGTCTGCTTTTTATGTGTATAACTATGTAACTTGGAACCTAGTCTCGCCCACAGGTTCCTCGTGTTTGTATCGTTACTAAGAGTGTATCTTCAAACATGATTATGTTTGAAGATGCATCTCTCGTGGTGTGGTTCTCATGTTAGTTCAGCAGCTGTTGCTCCGGCACTCAGCGGTTGGATCTTCATGAGAATGGCAGCACTCCCGTGACTTGCTGAATTTAAAGAATAAATCTACAACTTAAGGATTTACAAGTTTTGAAGCTTTATTTATTTATTTATAGGCTTGTATAGCACTAGACTCGACTCCCGAAGGAGTATCTCTGCGCTTAGTTCAACCATCAGACTGAATGGACAGTGCTCTCAGGATCCAACAAAGAGTGAGACGCTATATTTAAAACAGAAAGGTCTTCAACAATTTTCTAAAAGCTAGATGATTAGTGCATGACCTAAGAGTAGCAGGCAGTCTGTTCCAGAGACTGGGGCCCAGAAATGAGAGAGCTCTTCCGCCCAGTCTCGCCCTTCTGATAGGCGGAACCTGTAGAAGATGTTGGTTACTGGAGCGGAGAGTATGTACAGGATTGTAAGGGACAAACTTCTCAGCCAAGTACAAAGGGCCTGAGCCATTGATACTCTTATGGATAATGCAGTAAGTCGGATTGTCGGATTGGTAGCTAATGGAGCCTTTCCAAAGGAGGACGAGAGGGGGTTCTGGGCGGAGCATTGAGAACTAACCTTGCAGCGGTGTTCTGAGCCACCTGGAGCCTACTTAGCAAGTTGTCATTTGCTGATATTAGTAGCCCATTACAGTAGTCCAGGCGGCTGAGCACTAAAGCCTGAACAAGGGTCTTTCTAGAAGCGTCTGGCAGTAGAGAAAACACACATCCAATAACATGAAGACAGGACCCAGTTGTTTGGTTGACATGCTCCTTTAAAGACAGCCCTTGGTCCAAGCAAACACCCAGGTTCTTTACTGTCTACTTAGGAATGGGGACGGGGCCCAGATCTAATGGCCACCAGTCCGGCGACCACAGTAGTGGAGCCTCCCCAAACAGCATGACCTCGGTTTTCCCTACATTACATTGCAGGAAATGCGAGGCCATCCATCGAGACACAACCCTCATACCCTAAGAAAAGGAATGCTTGACTGCAGCAGTTAGGGTCTGAAAAGGAAAGAGCAGCTCAGTGTCGTCAGCGTACGACACAGGAATAAATCCATACGATCTCATAAGATCAGCCAGGGGGGCCACATACACATTAAAAAGTGTAGGACTCAAACACGAGCCCTGTGGCACCCCCTTGGTGAGCTCCACAGGTGCCGAGCGGAAAGAACCCAAACTGACACTCTGCGAGCGGCCCGATAGAAAACTCTTCAGCCAGGACAGAGCCAAACCCCTAACCCCAACCTCCTGCAAGCGACTGAGCAAGATTTCATGCGATATCGTGTCGAAGACTGCGGATAGGTCCAAAAGCACCAAAATCACAGAGCTCCCCTTATCCTGTGACATTCTGATGGTATCAGTCACAGAGAGGAGCACCGATTCCGTGCTATAGTTGGGCCTGAATCCGGACTGGGATTGATATAAGCCTCCAGTCAGCTCGATGAAATTCGACAGATGGATGTTGATATGCTTTTCTGTGATATTGCTCGGGTATGGGAGAAGAGATATGGGGTGGAGGTTGGATAATTCCGTCCAGGGAAGAGCAGAATTCTTATGGATGGGATTTACAAGAGCTTTCTTCCATTCCTGTGGTACCGGACCCTCAGCAAGAGAGAGATTCACCAGAGTCTGAATCATAGGACAAAGAGAATTGCCCAGGGAGGAAACAATTCTGGCAGGGATAAGATCTAAAGGGGACCCTTTCTTAATTTGACCTATTAGTGTCTCAATATCGCTCTTTCATTTCAACAATTATTACAATTCCCATCTTTACACACTGCTCAGTCCAGGTACCTTTTCTGGGCTGTTTCTTGGAGGTCATTTCAGTTAGTTGTGCCACTATAACACCATAACCCTTCACAAATCCCCTGTAGTATCCAGCCAGGCCAAGAAAAGCTCTGACTTGGGTCTGGGTCTTAGGGGATTCCCAGTCAGAATTGTCTGGATCTTGGGCTGGAGAGGTTGCATATGTCCTGTTGTGGCCCAAGTACACAACAGAGACTTGCCCTATCTACCACTTAAGTGCCGTGACAGTCAGGCCTGCTGCTGCAGCAATCCCTTGAGGTAGATCAGGTGATCTTCCCAGGTGGATCTAAATACAGTTATATCATCAAGTTAAGCTGCCCTGAAATTTCCCAGACCTGAAAGTACTCCGTTCAACAACGTCCGGAATATGGCGGGTACAGTCTTCAACCCAAAGGGCATCACTTTTAACTGAAAGTGACCTTCAGGTGTAGAAAAAGCAGACCTGCCTTTGGCTCTTTGTGTGAGGGCTCTCTGCCAATAACCTGATATCAGGTCAAAGCTACTCAGATATTTGCCTGCCCTCACCTCATCAATGAGCTCATCAGCTCTTGGTATGGAGTATTGATTTATTGAAAACGGTGGTATGCTCACTATAAAGTCATTGTTTTTTGTCCATGAATATTTTGACCATTTATACATTTTGCGTGCGAAACTGGGCTGTGCCATGCCCTGATTGCACCGTCATTAAGTACAAACATGTGGGGAGCGTGTGGTCCACGCTCCACTCCCAGCCGCACTGCATATTCTGGATACTAGCTCCAACTATTCAAATTCCATTTAACCGTGTTTATCATTGATCCAATCTTGACCGTGGTATTTATTATAATTACTTTTTCTCTTTTGACTAATCCACATATAAAACAAATTGTATTTAAGAAGCTTCTTGTATTAACGTGTACCCAACCAGGCCTCCTCGGAAATACGATCTCAATACAACAGATAGTTCAGAGCAGCTGTTCTTTATTCAAAACCCAATGCATTTTGGCCATTTTCCAGCCCTTCATCAGGGTTAACTGAAAGTCAACATTACAACAATAATATCATTAGTATTTGTTGCCTATTTACAGTCGAAATTACATGCATTCTAATTGAGCTTCGCCCAAATCATATTTTGTATGCAATCCAGCACTACCCTTTGCGTGCATTATGTTACGTAGATTCTAACTAATATTGAGACCCGTCACCTACATACTCGTATTACTCCCACATACTCGTATTACTCCCTACTGTGAACACGATAAAACATCAAGAACACCTGTATCATTGTCTATACATCGTGGCATTAAGCTTCCTCACTGTCACTCGTGCATCATTCTCTTCATCTAAACCTTACATTCATCAATTAGTGTTTAAGGTACATTCACATGTTCTCTATAATGCATCCATTTGGATATTCGCGCACACAGTGTGTTACGAACCTGACTGGAGGTGATTTGCGACTCCCTGAAGGACGTGTGTCCTGAACTTTCTCTGGGATTTTCGGCCCCTGCTCCACGGGCGCTGTTTGGGTGGCTGCTTGCTTGCTGAACTCATCACCGGGGGACTGCGAGGACCAGCAGGCTACACTTCCTCACAGGTGGTGCCTCTTCCCCCGGTGTCCCCGCCCCCGCCAGGTGCCTTCATTAACTTTTCACGGCCCCCGCTCAGCGGGAGCCGCTCACAGTGTGTTACGAACCTGACTGGAGGTGATTTGCGACTCCCTGAAGGACGTGTGCCCTGAACTTTCTCTGGGATTTTCGGCCCCTGCTCCACGGGCGCTGTTTGGGTGGTTGCTTGCTTGCTGAACTCATCACCGGGGGACTGCGAGGACCAGCAGGCTACACTTCCTCACAGCTGGTGCCTCTTCCCCCGGTGTCCACGCCCCCGCCAGGTGCCTTCATTAACTTTTCGCGGCCCCCGCTCCGCGGGAGCCGCTCACAGTGTGTTACGAACCTGACTGGAGAAGATTTGCAACCCCCTGAAGGACGTGTGCCCTGAACTTTCTCTGGGATTTTTGGCCCCTGCTCCACTGGCGCTGTTTGGGTGGCTGCTTGCTTGCTGAACTAATCACCGGTGGACTGTGCGAGGACCAGCAGGCTACACTTCCTCACAGCTGGTGCCTCTTCCCCCGGTGTCCACGCCCCCGCCAGGTGCCTTCATTAACTTTTCGCTGCCCCCGCTCCGCGGGAGCCGCTCACAGTGTGTTACGAACCTGACTGGAGGTGATTTGCGACTCCCTGAAGGACGTGTGCCCTGAACTTTCTCTGGGATTTTCGTCCCCTGCTCCACGGGCGCTGTTTGGGTTGCTGCTTGCTTGCTGAACTCATCACCGGGGGACTGCGAGGACCAGCAGGCTACACTTCCTCACAGCTGGTGCCTCTTCCCCCGGTGTCCACGCCCCCCGCCAGGAAGGTTACAATCGACACCACTTTCCCGCGTCGCGGGACGCGCGCGGGCGAGCGCCGGGCCAAGGGCGGGCCCGTTCTAGCCTGTTACAGACCGTGCAGGACTGGTCTGGGCCTCCCCTCTTGGCCCTGAGCTGTATGAATTGTACGAGGGATTGACATTCGATTCGCCATCGAGGACTGGTGTGTTTACAATCCATGGCGGGTCGAGAGACAAGGAGTAAGGCTACTGCCTCAAGTACTTTGATTGCAGGTACACTGGACAGTTTTTTGATTAGGGCGAACTCTCTTTTTTCCAATGAGATTGCCGTGGTTGAGAGTCGTCTTTCACAAGGCATTGACAGTCTCAGGAGATCTTCTTTAGGTCTAATAGCTAGTGCTAAAACGCCTGAAAGGGGGGGGGGGTCTGGCACACCCCTATTGGACATCATTGATCAGACTATTATGGCTGTCCTACAAGATCTTGGAAATAGTCCAGGAGCTGCTGGGGCACCTTTACCAATCACTCCTGAAGTGACAATACTACCATCATCTGTGGTTATTACTAACACGGGGACATCAGAGGGTGGACTGTTACCCACATGTAGTCAGTCACAGGGAGTGAGGGAAGGGGCTGTCCCCAAGAGGAAACGCGGCACCCAACGAGGGGTGGGAAAAAGGCGAAACTTGACAAGGATTCCGAAGCAAACCATACGTTGCCCCAAGCCGAAAGTAGGGAAGTCCCCCCCCTAATTACTGTAGACACCAATGTATCCCTCCAGCAACCGGTGCTAAGCCATCCCACTGCATTTATATTTGGGGATAAGGCGCAGGCAGGGACGGACAATCTGATCCCTGCGCTGTGCTCTACCCTGAAATCCTTGCTTAACCCTCTAGTGGACAGATTAAACTCCATCGAGTGTAGACTTATAACCATTGAACGGGCTACCGGGGAGATAATGAACCATCTTAAACCAGTTCCAACTATACAGCAGGGTCAGGATGTTGGTGGGGGGGTAGCTCTGGCTGCTGTACCTGCTTCCACCTTAAACGCGCCCCCAGCAACAAACCTTGTGATAGCACAGGCGCCACCAGGCGCATCTAGCGCTAATCCCCACACATCTACTGGCTTCGGTCGCGTGGAGGCCGAGCACCCCAAAGCAGACAGGGCCGTGTAAGGTGGAGCAAGGTAGTTAACCTACCCCCGGAAGCGGCCCCCCTGGTAGTTGTACTAACTGGCGTCCCTGAGCTCAGTGGCCCTACCCCCGAATCATTCTTATCCCTAAAAAACAAGGTGGTCAGCTGGCTGAATACTCACAGACCGGCCCCACCACATCAGACAACTGAAATTCTTATGGTTAGAAGGGTTCCATGGGTGGGTCCATCGAACAAACGTATAAAAGGGGATTGTATCCTGGTTAATTTTAGGTATCCAGGTATAGTCTCACACATTTGCAACTGGGTGGGCGATACAGCTGGTACCATAATTCAGACCCGCCCACTGTCCTTCTTTTATTCGCCCCCAAGCAATCCAGCTACAGGTTGGGGGGAAGAAGGGTGGACTAGGGTAGGTGCTAGGAGCTTCACTGGAGGGAACAGGTCCAATCACTTTTCTACACCCATGTACCCCAACTATTTCCATGTCAACAGGTTCAGTTCCCTGGACCAGGTGGACTGACTTAGTATGGGAACAAGTTTGGGAAGAGGAGTCGGCCTAGTAAGTCATAATAACTTTCAGCCCACCAGGGGAGACATGAATGGGTAGAATACTGTTCAGGGGGAACCGCAGGTGGAACTGGGCGGGCTTGTTTCCGTATCACCAGAAAGGGGGGACGGTACCAACAACTCAGTGCTTTCGATAAATGGGGAGGGGGTCCCCAATATGACATTCACTAAGGCTATTGCTGGTAAATTATCTCTTAAAATCCTGTCATGGAACATTGCAGGGCTTCATAACAAATTGGCTTGCCCAGAGTGGGGCACCTTTATTGACTCAAGTGATGTTTGTTTCTTCTAAGAAACTTGGGCAAGAGGGGAGCAACTCAGGAGCGGTTTTGCGTCCTTCTCTATACCCGCAAAGTGGGGGAGAAGGGGAAGGCCTTCGGGGGGGCTGACAATCTGGGTGAAAACTCATCTGGGGTGCAGTGCCAGGATTCTGGAGACAACATCGGAGGATGTACAAAGCATCCTACTGGCATGGCCCGACGCCTCCAAACTGGTTCTGGTGAATGTTTACTCCAGACCTGTCAGCCCCACAGCACAGTCTAAAACTATCGAGGAACTTTCTACGTTCCTAACTAGGATCCCCCATGGGGCCACTCTGGTGATAGGGGGTGACCTTAATTCCCACTTTGAGCCATTGAGAGATCTCATGGATGGCGCTATTTCAGAAGAGGACAACTACTGGAAAATCCCCCCGGCAGTGGGTCCTCCGCCTAAGTCATGGGCACCGCTGGCAGTCCAAATTCTAGCCTTAACATTAAACCACTCAATTAGGGCATGCAATGGCCGTGCTGGTTCGGACATACCAGCAAAATACACCTACAATAAATCAGGCCAAGAGGCTCGATTGGATTATATATTCGTCGAAGCCTGCGCATAGCATAAAGTTATTGATTTTAAGGTGGTACCCAGGGCCGAAAGTGACCATAATCCTCTGATCCTAGATTTCCTCTGCCGTGGTCGCTCTAAAGACAGCCCTAAGTGACAGAGAGGATCTGATAACCGGCCACTCCTCTCCAGCAATAGACGAAGAATCAGATGGGACAGGGCAGTAACTCGTCCTGAGTTAGTGGCTGATATATACGTAGAAGTAGCTACAGCACTGGGAACTGCGATTGCATTGACCCCGGAGCTCATTTCTGACCCAGCATTTGCTAAACTTGGTGTTGCCCATCAGGTTTTGATTAAAAGCGTAGCTGAGATCCTAAACCCTGTGGGAAATGGGAAAAAAACAGCTAAAAAACACACCTGGTTCAACCCAGTATGTAGAAGGGCGAAACTAGAGCTCGTCAAAGCACTGAAACTAAGTCATAATAGTGCTCTGATCAAAGTAAAAAGGGCTGCCTACAGGAATTTAATTTGCCACGCCAAAGCAGAATGGGAGGTGGATCACTGGGCCAACCTAACATCGAGTCTTGCCGGAAGAAATGCCCGGCAATTTTGGCAATTAGTTAACACAGTGTCAATAGAAGAAGTTGAGGCTGTGGCCCCTAATGTAGCCGCCGAGGTGTGGGAAGAGCACTTTCGAACTCTTTACCGGGCGGACGCCCATGCGGGCGCACCAAACTCGTTGAGCCCAGCTCCTAACATCCAGAGTGGAACATCAGAGTACGAGTTTACTGTGGGGGAGGTGGAGACTGCTATTCTTAACCTTCCCTCAAGTAAAGCTCCGGGCCTGGATAAATCACCAGGCGACCTGCTAAAGCATGAACCGATGGTATGGGCTCCTTATCTGATGGCTATCTTTAACGCTATTTGGGGGGGTATGGAGATTCCGAGTACTTGGCTGGGGGCAGAGATTGTGCCTATCTTCAAGAAGGGCTTACCTCTGCTCCCGGCCAACTACAGGCCAATCAGCCTCATTGATGTGCCCCAAAAACTTTTTGCACGTCTGATCCTAAATCGTCTTTTAGATTGGATTGAGGAGTATTCCATTTTAAGTCCCTTCCAGGCTGGGTTCAGGAAGAATGTTTCCACTACGGACCAGATATTCCGTTTATACATGCTATATTGGAAAACTGTCAAGATCGGGGGTGGGTCACTATACACCATCTTTGTAGACCTACGCGCGGCATTCGACTTGGTCCCGCGCCAGAGACTGTGGACTGTACTCCGGGAGTTGGGTACTCCACCCCCACTCCTGAATATGTTAATACGACTCCACATCCAGAACTATGCACAGGACAGGTGTGGTAGTATCGGTTCACTGACAGCATGATTCCCCGTTGACAGGGGGGTAAGGCAGGGGTGTGTTTTGGCGCCAAACCTGTTTTGCCTCTATGTCAATGGGGTAATCGCACATCTGGACGCGGTACAAGACAGTGACGCCCCAAAGCTCGCAGGTTCCAGGATTGCAGCGATTATGTTTGCGGATGATACGTTACTTCTTTCTAAAACCCCTATGGGTATTCAACGTGTCTTGGACGGGTTTGTCTCTTTTTGTAAAGAGCGGGGTTTGGAAATTAACACCGTAAAAACCAAATACATGATATTTAATCCCCCCGCAATAACATGTCCAAATCCTATGATAGACGGTGTTAGACTAGAAAGAGTCCACACTTTTGATTACCTGGGGCTAACCCTCAACGAATCATTCACTTGGGTTCAACATGAGCTGAAATTGCATCTTAAGATGACCCAGATAGCGGGGGCATTCTGAAACTTTTGAGTAGGTCATCGTACAAACCGATTGGTCCCCCACTAGAAATGTATAAACTGCGGGCGCGTGGGGCGGTGTCCTATGGGGCCGAGTTGTGGGGTTACAAGACTGGCTCAGCAATTACCGTTGCGGAGAATAGATTCTTGAGGCAACTGACAGCTCTGCCCATGAGTACCCCACTAGTGCCGCTAAGACTGGACCTTGGCATCAGACCTATTGAGGAGGAACTGGCCCTTTGACCTCTAACTTTTTGTAGGAGACTCTGGGTAACCCCAGAGCTATCTGAATATAGGCAAGAGCTAATTGAAGTACTGGGCTTGCCTAACGCGGGCAGGCTCCCTTGGTTAAAATATGTTAAGAGGGAATTTGAGAAACTCGGACTGGCTTCAATGTGGTCAGACCCGGAGCATGCTTGTGCTGGCATTTCACGAAAACAACTGGTCCAGCTGTTCCGGGAAAATCGTACGGCCCATTTATCATCTAGTACCAAATTGGGCACTCTTACAGCCAGGTTTCTATCGACCAAGGATTCATACTTTCTAGAGCGAGTATTGGATGATATTAGCCCTGCCACTTCGAGGAAGCTTTTCCTCCAATGGCGGCATGGCTCGCTACCCATCAGATCCCTTACGTCTGATTGGTGCGCACTATTGCCGAAGAACTGCCCAGGGTGACTTGCAGTTTTAGAAAACGAGGTCCATGTTGTTTTCTTTTGTCCTGTTTACTCAAACCCGAGACAGAGGTGGATCATCCCAATCTGTAAAAACTTGGGTTTAAGGCACTGCCTCCAGGCGTATAGAATTCTAAAGACGGATCTCTCTCCGGTCGTGGTTTTCGCTGTCACAAAGTTTATAGCAGCTATGTGGAACATCAGAAGGGCACTTGTGGCAAACCTATAAACTAGAACACAGAAGGTATACAAGTGAACTCTATTTGGGGCTGGTACTAGAATTAGAAGGGCAGGAGGGACAATTGGTATGTACTGGTAATATACACTGTTATGACATTGCATTTTATTGTTAGTTTTTAAAAAAAAATGTTCCTTTCATCATTTAAATTGTTTTATTGTTGTTGTGCTCTTTTATGACAAACTTTTTGTCGAAATAAAGAATAAAGAAAGTCAACATTACAACAATAATCATTAGTATTTGTTGCCTATTTACAGTCGAAATTACATGCATTCTAATTGAGCTTCGCGCAAATCATATTTTGTATGCAATCCAGCACTACCCTTTGCGTGCATTACGTTACGTAGATTCTAACTAATATTGAGACCCCGTCACCTACATACTCGTATTACTCCCACATACTCGTATTACTCCCTACTGTGAACACGATAAAACATCAAGAACACCTGTATCATTGTCTATACATCGTGGCATTAAGCTTCCTCACTGTCACTCGTGCATCATTCTCTTCATCTAAACCTTACATTCATCAATTAGTGTTTAAGGTACATTCACGTGTTCTCTATAACGCATCCGTTTGGTTATTCGCGCTTTGTCTGTTTCCTATCTGCATCTAATTACCACATGTTTGCCATTCTTCTGACGGGCGCATAGCGCTTACTGTTCACCAAACGTCTACGTGTTCCTCGTTCTTCCTTGTTATTCAAGAAACCTGAAACACAACTCTGCGCGTACCTGCTCACTCTATCACTTCCTCTCCCATCGGCATTCATCTTAGACTCCTTCCTCCCGTGTAACCCTCTCTCAGTCCCAGCTCAATGATAAACCCACGTGTGCTCCACCCCATCACGTGTTGTAAATCTCCTGACACCAATCGCATACTCTCGAAACTACGATTCCCATACTTCACCTTTTCCCCTTTAAAAAAACAATGAGCTCAATAAACGTGAATCAACTCAAATTAGCAAATGCATAAAATGTTACGAATTTCAGTATTAATGCAACCATAACTGCCTATATATGTCCTTTCTCGTTGCCTCCTGTATCCAACGCTGCTGTGAACTTGCTGTTAAATCATATGTGGAGTCTTTTACTCGAAACAATCTTTCCATTTCAACTTGCTTCTTCTTCGGGTGCAAACCAACAACGGGCATAAATTAGAAACATTGAAAGAGGTGGTATGCACACCATTAATCAGTCTTAGTGACTGCATTGAGGTCCCTAAAGTCACATAGATCCTCGTGTCAGGCTTCCCAACTTTGGGATTGGACTTGGGCACTAGTACCTTTGGACTGGCCCGTCTACTACTGGAGAGCTCAATCTTCCCCAACTCCAGCCCCTTAGCAACTCCAGCTTTGATACTGGGGTTGACCTGTTCAGACAACCTGTACATTGGCAGGTACGCTGTCACCGGTGTCACATCAAGGGTACCCTGTGCCCTCAGACCTGGGGTCAAAGAGAATAGACTGCAAGTAAACTGCCTCAATAACGGACAAGAGTCACTTTGTTGCTGTTCTGTTAGGCTGGAGAAAAGTACGGCTCCTGCCTGAGCACCTCTATCCCAAGCAAATCCAGCCAAACAATGGCACACAGAGTGTGCAACACCTCCTTGACCGTTTCATTGTACTCCATAATAAATAAATAAATGAAATTCCCCTTCACTGCTCACCTACTCTAACCGCCCAGTAGATCAAGGTTCAGGCAAAGAGGCGGGCCCTTGATTCTTAAAAATTTATATAACTGTGAGAAAGTGAATTTCTGTTGCAGTACCCACCCACTTTTTGCCTGATACCTGATGCACTTTTCCTTGGGGTGCCCTGGGTCCCTGCCAAACAGGTACCAAGGGCCTGTGCCCCTTCCCTAAAAACTGTACAAAGCCTAAACCCAATTACCATCTCTGGCCACATGTCGGCCCCTAGCAAATGGTACCCTAGGTACCCAGGGCATTGTGACCATAGAAGACCCCTAAGGGCTGCAGCACTTATTGTGCCACCCTTAGGGGCCCTGTACCCTGAGACACACACACACTGCCTTTGCAGGCTGAGTGTCCTGGTGCAGAACTAAACAAAGAGTTGACATGGCACACATCCGTGTGTGCCATGCCCACAAACCCACTGCCCTGGCATACATCAGCCACCCCTCTAGCTGGGTGCCCTATGCCAGTGGTGTGGGCACAGGTGCATGAGCCCTGTGCCCCTACAGTACCCGGGGCCATTCCTGGGCACTGTAAGTGCAGTGATACCATTAGGAGTGTATGGTGCTGGGAGGTTGTCATTACGAACTCCACAGCACCATAATGGCTACACTGAAGGCTAACAAGTTTGATATCAAACTTCTCAGCACATTAAACCCACACTGATGCCAGTGTGAGATTTAATGTAAAATGCACTACAGAGGGCATCTTAGAGATGCCCCCTGAAACCTAACCTACAATCCACGTCTTGTCTGAGAGGCTGCCTAGGCTGCCACACAGCAGACATATTGCTGGACCCCTGGGTGGAGAGCTCTTGCTCTCCTGGGCCTGCAACAATGCACATCCTGGGACGAGGTGCCAAGCGTCCTCCCCCAGGATGGGCAGGGGAAGCTTCAAAGGCATTCCGCCTTTGTGAGCTTCTTCAGACCACTTGCTATACTCAGCAACTGTCCCCAACCAGTTCCGACCCCCTTTCTGGCGGGAAGACTGGCGGCAAACCCTACGTCAGAAAGGGGGGTGTGCCAACTCCACCCCTCAGGTGAGAGAGGCGAGGTGATGCACGACCCCGGGCTCCAGCCATCTTGAAGATGGGGAGCCCTGCCCAATTACAGCTAGGATCTATCCCCACTCCCACAGGAGAGGAGGAGGCTACGGGGTGTACACACCCCAGGACAGGGACCCATTGGTCCCTGCCTTTGCCCTACATGTAACGCCCCTAAATTTAGTATTTAGGGGCACCCTGAACCTTCTCCCACAGATCCAAATTCCGAAACAAGAAAGAAGAACAAGGAACACGAAGACCTGCCGTGCAGCTGCTAAAAAGAGGAAGACACCAACTAACTTGGCCCCAGCCCTACCGGCCTGTCGACCCCCGAACCTGCTCCTGCTAAACCATGGCGTCACCAGTGGTCAGCAACCTCAAAAACCCCGGAGGACCTGACTGCCTGGTGACTCTGACTACTTGGGTCTCCCACGAGCAGTGGTACTACTCAAATCAATTAAAAAGCCCTGGCATCAACCCGGAACCGCGAAAAATCCACACTCTGCACCCGCCAAGCCTGGCCTGTGCCGGAGTGAATCAAGACCCTGAGGACGTCCCTCTGGTGATTCTGACCTGGAATCCAGTGCCCAAGGACCCTCCTCGATGACTCCGACGACGCCTGCAGCCTCAGGACAAAGGACCCATCCGACCACGACCAGCAGTGGGTTAGATTTCCCGACCTCAAAAGACACCCCTGCACCCGGCGCCCCACGGCCCCCTGTGTCCAACTCCTGGGTGCCTACCTATCCTCCAAGATCCCAACTTGAAGTGTTGGTCGCTCCAGAAGATCCACCATCCCCAAACCCTTTGTTCCCTTTTCAAGATCCTCATTGAATAACATTGAGCGCCAGACGGCTCAAAAGGAGTCTGCACCCAGCCGCCCGAGTGCCCCTGGGAGCGCAACCTTTGTCCTATCCTACTTCCCCATTTGCCCTGAGCAAGTGACCAGGAGCCCAGCTCCCACAGCCGCGTGGCCTGCTAGCTAGCAGCCACCAACCGAAGGTCCCCTGCCTCTCATTGGATAACATTGGGCCTAACTACCTCTGCACCCGGCGGCCCCTGTGCCGCTGAGGGTGTACCAACTGTACCTACCTGACCCTGGGGGACCCCTGAGTCTATGCCAGGAACCTTAACTTCACCAGTCGAGTACTCACCTGAAATCCAATGACTCACGTTCCTGCCATAGGATAACATTGACTGGTTTGACTCGAAATTTCTTCTGTGTGTGAAGTTTTGAAACTTTAAAATATTCATCCAAAATCAGCCGAATAACGAATTTCAAATTACTCACCTGTGATCAAGAGAGAAGCCAGTACTGTACCTTGTAGCCCAGTACTGAACCTCAAAAGTAATCACAACCGTGTTTGCTAGTAATCTAAATTTCTGCCATAGGAAACCATTGACTGTTTTTCTGTGAAATTTCTTCTGTCTACTTTTGAAAATTACAAATATTCCTTAAAAATCGCACCAACTACTAAAACGTAATTACTTACCTGTCTTAGGTAGAGACCCCAGTGCTGAACCTAGGAGTCCAGTACTGGATTACCACAGTAACGAGAACCTACTTTACCTGTGATTTGAAACTGCTTCCATTGGGTAACATTGATGGTTTTTCACTGAAAAGTTTCCAAGTGTCAACTTTTAAAATACCTTTATATTCTTTAAAAATCATTGCAATAACTAAAAAGTTTTTACTAAACTGTTTTCAGCTTAGACCGCAGGACTGAATCTAGGATCCAGTCCTGAAGTTACAAAAGTAATCAGCTGCATTTATGTACAAAAACCCATTGAGCTCAATGTTAAATTGTGTTTAGAATTGTGTTGCCTACTGCAACCATTGTACCTATTGTGTTTACAAATTTTATTGCCTCTTTGCAAAGTAATTACATGAGTACTCATATCGAGAAAAGTATATTTTGATACCTGTTGGTTCTAAAAATAAAACAACTATATCTTTGGATATAAAAACAATTGGCCTAGAGTTCAGTTCTTGAGTGTGTGAAACCTTTTGCTGACTGAGGGCCCGATGTAGGTAAATCTTTTTTACCACTTCTTAAATACCGATTCATACCGAATCGGTATTTAAGAAGTGGTAAAAAAGAGGAGGGGAGATGTAGGTATTTCAGATTCGGTAAATACCGAATCGTTAAGATTCGGTATTTACCGATTCTGTAAATACCGAATCGGTAATGCCCATTGATTCCTATGGGCATTGAAGCCCATAGGAATCAATGTGCATTACCGAATCGGTATTTACAGATTCGGTAAATACCGATTTGAGCAAGGGTGCAGGGGGTGTCACTTTGACACCCTCTAGCACCCCCAATACAGGCATGTGTGCCATGTGGCACACAGACATGCCCTAAGGGCATGTCTGTGTGCCACATGGCACAGGTGTGCATGCACAGATGTGCATGCACAGATGTGCATACACACCTGAATTCGGTATTTTACCACCCAATAGGATTGGGTGGTAAAATACCGAATTCTGAAGGCCTGTGGCACTCTGACATGTGCCAGCTACATCTGCATTTACAGAATCGGTATTTTACCGAGTCTGTATTTACCGATTCGGTAATTTTACCGAATCAGTAAATACAGAATCGGTAAAATACCGATTCTGTAAATGCATGCCCTACATCTGAAAACCCTAATACCGGTCGGAAACGGCCAAATTCGGCCGTTTCCGACCGGTATTAGGGCTCCTACATCTGGCCCTGAGTGTGTAAAACAAAGGCTTTACACTGTTCTCTGGTACTGCCTTACTGCTCGACCAAGCTACCACTTTAGAGAGTAAGGTCAGACCTGACTTTAACCTCCGTTATATCTCTGGGGATTGTGGACTTTATACACACTGTACCTTACTTGGGTCCAGTACATATAGAGCTACTTTCTCACTTTGGTGGATCAGCATTGGGATACAAACTTGCATTTGTTGGACTACTTGGTTATCATCTGATCACACAACAGAACTCATAAATTGCCTTTAGAATTCTGAAATTGGTTTTTCCAAAATACTAAAAGTCTGGTAGGGCCTTGCTTAAGTCCCATTAGAATTTTAGAAAAATAAAAGTCACTATAGTCAGGGTAGAGGGTTAGAACTGTCAGGTTAGAATGTCTCAACAGAACCCAGCTATTAGTGAAGATAACACCATGGACCTGGTGGTTGAGGAGCTCGACCTCACACCTTACTTACACTTGAATTTCAATGAATTGAGGTCCTTCTGCAAACTTAAAAATATACCAATAGGCCTGCGTCCAACCAAACTAGGGCTCCAGGAGCTCCTGGCTGAGTATGCTAAAGGCCGCCCCTCTGAACATGGTGAAGACCAGACAGAACGAGGAGAGGTGTCTGAGGAGGAGGATAATCCCCCCACTCATCTTTAGGGAGGAAAGGGCCCCCATACCCTCGAACTCCAGATTCAGCATCTGGGAACCTAGGGACCACACAGGTGGACCAGGTACCAGAGAGTTCACTGGGGGAGCCCCCAGTAAGGAGGACAGCTTTCTAGCAAACCTGGCCAAAATAGTGGAACTAGAGTCCAGACTCCTGGCTCTAGAGAAAGAAAGGAAAGAGATGGGTTTAGCACCCATCAATGGTGGCAGCAATAATAAAAATAAGGATAGGCTAGAACTTTCTAACCCTAAAATCCCAAAGGGATTGTCCCTAAATTTGAGGAAGGTGATGACATAACCAACTGTCCCCAACCAGTTCCGACCCCCTTTCTGGCGGGAAGACTGGCGGCAAACCCTACGTCAGAAAGGGGGGTGTGCCAGCCTGTGCCAACTCCACCCCTCAGGTGAGAGAGGCGAGGTGATGCACGACCCCGGGCTCCAGCCATCTTGAAGATGGGGAGCCCTGCCCAATTACAGCTAGGCTCTATCCCCACTCCCACAGGAGAGGAGGAGGCTACGGGGTGTACACACCCCAGGACAGGGACCCATTGGTCCCTGCCTTTGCCCTACATGTAACGCCCCTAAATTTAGTATTTAGGGGCACCCTGAACCTTCTCCCACAGATCCAAATTCCGAAACAAGAAAGAAGAACAAGGAACACGAAGACCTGCTGTGCAGCTGCTAAAAAGAGGAAGACACCAACTAACGTGGCCCCAGCCCTACCGGCCTGTCGACCCCCGAACCTGCTCCTGCTAAACCATGGCGTCTCCAGTGGTCAGCAACCTCAAAAACCCCGGAGGACCTGACTGCCTGGTGACTCTGACTACTTGGGTCTCCCACGAGCAGTGGTACTGCTCAAAGCAATTAACAAGCCCTGGCATCAACCCGGAACCGCGAACCCGCGAACCGCTTGTCATGCTGGACTTGTCGGCGGCCTTCGACACCGTCCCCCATGAGGCTCTACTCACCAGACTTTATGACATCGGTCTGAGGGGGACGGTGTTCAATTGGTTTACATCGTTTTTGGAGGACCGTCGACAAACGGTCTGGGCTTCTTCGAGCGCCGCTGAGATGCCGCCACTGGGAGTCGGAGTTCCACAGGGTTCTGTGTTGAGCCCGACTCTTTTTAACATCTTTATGACCCCTCTGACGGCACTCGTGGAGGCTTCGGGGGCCCAGATCGTGTCCTATGCGGATGACACACAGCTTCTCTTCACCTGCAGGAAAGATCAGTCATTTGACGGGGAGAGCATCCGGGGATGTCTGAAGAGGGTCTTTGACTGGTTCCAGCAGAATGGTCTCAAGGCCAACTCCAGTAAATCAGAGGTTCTGCTATTTGGTTGTGCTTCGGAACCGGAATGGCGTGAGTGGTGGCCAGTGGACATGTGTCCCCCCGCCCAGCCATCTGTGGCTGCCAAAAATTTGGGAGTCAAGGTTGATAATAACCTCACGTTCAGATCGCACATTCTTGGTCTGACGGGCACCTGTTTTGGCATCCTAAAGATGCTCCGGAAGTTCCCACCCCTGCTTACAGAGGAGCATAGAAAGATCACTGTCCAAGCTCTAATAGGATCTAGACTGGACTATGCTAATGTTCTTTACCTAGGGCTTCCGGATTATCTGATCCAAAGGTTGCAAGTGGCGCAGAACTCTGCGGCTCGCGCCATTTTTGGCCTTCACAGGCGGGTAAGAACATCTGGGGTGCTACAGTCACTTCACTGGCTTCCTATCCGAAAGCGGATAATGTTTAAAACCTTGACGCTGGTGCATAAGGCACTCTCTGGCTCTGGAGCTAAGTATCTGCAGCGTAGACTGGCCCTTTATCGTCCGGCCCGCTCTCTGCGGTCGGAGTCTTTGTTCATGGCCGTGGTGCCCCGCGTGAGGAAGGCTCGCATCGGGGGTCGTTCCTTCAGCCTTAAGGCTCCCCAGCTGTGGAACTCTTTGCCCCTTGCTCTACGCAGCATTCCTAGTTTGCTCCTGTTCAGGAAAAGCCTGAAGACCTGGCTTTTCAATCTTTAGGTTGTTTCTTTTCCTTTGCTCTCTTTTTCTGTTTACTGTTATGTTTTTTAACTGCTGAGTCGCCCTCATAAAGCGCCGGGACACTCTTGTTGAGTAGCCGTGCGCTATACAAATAAAAGCTTAACATAACATAACATAACATAACCCTGCACACTCTGCACCCGCCAAGCCTGGCCTGTGCCGGAGTGAATCAAGACCCTGAGGACGTCCCTCTGGTGATTCTGACCTGGAATCCGGATGTATGACGTTACAACGCATACTTTTACCACGACTACCATTACCACGCAATTTTTACAACGCAGGATCCATTACAACGCAGTACCATTACAACGCATGTATTTACAACGCTGGTACCTTTACAACGCATACAATTACATCGTAAGTATTGGTAAGTTTTAAATATTTTTTTAATGTAAATTAATTAAAATTAATATATTTTAATCTAATTTAATTTAATTGATTTTTTTAAATTTAATTAATTAAATTTAATTTAATGTAATTACTTTATTTTAATGTAATTTAAATTTAATTGTATTTAATTTTTACCCTGTACCCCTTTACCCAAAAACCCAAAACTGACCCTTAATCTTAAAAATACCCCTTTACCCAAAAACCCAAAACTGACCCTAAACCCTAAAAATACCCCTTTACCCAAAAACCCAAAACTGACCCTAAACCCTAAAAATACCCCTTTACCCAAAAACCCAAAACTGACCCTGAACCCTAAAATACCCCTTTACCCAAAAACCCAAAATTGACCCTGAACCCTAAAAATACCCCTTTACCCAAAAACTAAAAACTGACCCTGAACCCTAAAAATACCCTTTACCCAAAAACTAAAAACTGACCCTGAACCCTAAAAATACCCCTTTACCCAAAAACAAAAAACTGACCCTGAACCCTAAAAATACCCCTTTACCCAAAAACTAAAAACTGACCCTAAACCCTAAAAATACCCCTTTACCCAAAAACCCAAAACTGACCCTAAACCCTAAAAATACCCCTTTACCCAAAAACCCAAAACTGACCCTAAACCCTATAAATACCCCTTTACCCAAAAACCCCAAACTGACCCTGAACCCTAAAATACCCCTTTACCCAAAAACCCAAAATTGACCCTGAACCCTAAAAATACCCCTTTACCCAAAAACTAAAAACTGACCCTGAACCCTAAAAATACCCTTTACCCAAAAACTAAAAACTGACCCGGAACCCTAAAAATACCCCTTTAACCAAAAACTAAAAACTGACCCTGAACCCTAAAAATACCCCTTTACCCAAAAACTAAAAACTGACCCTGAACCCTAAAAATACCCCTTTACCCAAAAACCCAAAACTGACCCTAAACCCTAAAAATACCCCTTTACCCAAAAACCCAAAACTGACCCTGAACCCTAAAAATACCCCTTTACCCAAAAACCCAAAACTGACCCTGAACCCTAAAAATACCCCTTTACCCAAAAACCCAAAACTGACCCTAAACCCTAAAAATACCCCTTTACCCAAAAACCCAAAACTGACCATAAACCCTAAAAATACCCCTTTACCCAAAAACCCAAACTTATAATATTTTTAATAAAATTATATACTTACCAATACTTACGTTGTAATGGTATGCGTTGTAAAGGTACTTGCGTTGTAAATACATGCGTTGTAATGGTATTTCGTTGTAAGGGATCCTGCGTTGTAAAAAATGCGTGGTAATGGTAGGTCGTTGTAAAAGTTGCGTGGTAATGGTTGTATACCCTGGAATCCAGTGCCCAAGGACCCTCCTCGATGACTCCGACGACGCCTGCAGCCTCAGGACAAAGGACCCATCCGACCACGACCAGCAGTGGGTAAGATTTCCCGACCTCAAAAGACACCCCTGCACCCGGCGCCCCACGGCCCCCTGTGCCCAACTCCTGGGTGCCTACCTATCCTCCAAGATCCCAACTTGAAGTGTTGGTCGCTCCAGAAGATCCACCGTCCCCAAACCCTTTGTTTCCTTTTCAAGATCCTCATTGAATAACATTGAGCGCCAGACGGCTCAAAAGGAGTCTGCACCCAGCCGCCCGAGTGCCCCCGGGAGCGCAACCTTTGTCCTATCCTACTTCCCCATTTGCCCTGAGCAAGTGACCAGGAGCCCAGCTCCCACAGCCGCGTGGCCTGCTAGCTAGCAGCCACCAACCGAAGGTCCCCTGCCTCTCATTGGATAACATTGGGCCTAACTACCTCTGCACCCGGCGGCTCCTGTGCCGCTGAGGGTGTACCAACTGTACCTACCTGACCCTGGGGGACCCTGAGTCTATGCCAGGAACCTTAACTTCACCAGTCGAGTACTCACCTGAAATCCAATGACTCACGTTCCTGCCATAGGATAACATTGACTGGTTTGACTCGAAATTTCTTCTAAGTGTGAAGTTTTTAAACTTTAAAATATTCATCCAAAATCAGCCGAATAACGAATTTCGAATTACTCACCTGTGATCAAGAGAGAAGCCAGTACTGTACCTTGTAGCCCGGTACTTAACCGCAAAAGTAATCACAACAGTGTTTGCTAGTAATCTAAATTTCTGCCATAGGAAACCATTGACTGTTTTTCTGTGAAATTTCTTCTGTCTACTTTTGAAAATTACAAATATTCCTTAAAAATCGCACCAACTACTAAAACGTAATTACTTACCTGTCTTAGGTAGAGATCCCAGTGCTGAACCTAGGAGTCCAGTACTGGATTACCACAGTAACGAGAACCTACTTTACCTGTGCTTTGAAACTGCTTCCATTGGATAACATTGATGGTTTTTCACTGAAAAGTTTCCAAGTGTCAACTTTTAAAATACCTTTATATTCTTTAAAAATCATTGCAATAACTATAAAGTTTTTACTAAACTGTTTTCAGCTTAGACCCCAGGACTGAATCTATGATCCAGTCCTGAAGTTAGAAAAGTAATCTATAAAGTAATCAGCTGCATTTATGTACAAAAACCCATTGAGCTCAATGTTAAATTGTGTTTAGAATTGTGTTGCCTACTGCAACCATTGTACCTATTGTGTTTACAAAGTTTATTGGCTCTTTGCAAAGTAATTACATGAGAGTACTCATATCGAGAAAAGTATATTTTGATACCTGTTGGTTCTAAAAATAAAACAACTATATCTTTGGATATAAAATCAATTGGCCTAGAGTTCAGTTCTTGAGTGTGTGGAACCTTTTGCTGACTGAGAGGGTACAACAAATGCTTTACACTGTCCTCTGGTACTGCCTTACTGCTCGACCAAGCTACCACTTTAGAGAGTAAGGTCAGACCTGACTTTAACCTCTGTTATACCTCTGGGGATTGTGGACTCTATACACACTATACCTTACTTTGGTCCAGTACATATAGAGCCACTTTCTCACAATAACCCACCTAATCCTGCCCCAACTAGTCTGCCTCGACCATTCTATATATGCTCCGTGACTCATCCACTTGCTCATATTATTCCAGGGTGAGATGGGCCTACCGGCCGATGTGCACCCTTGGCCCCCCAACATCCATTGGTCACTATCTGTATGTACCTGTATTGTGGTATTATAAGTACATGTACTATTTAAATAGAAGCTTAATAGTCAGCAAAGCAATGATAGATTATTCGATCATGATTCAAATTCAAACTCCAGCCAGCATGCTCAGAATGCTGAATCCAAACTCAGCCTCGGAGCATGGAGGTGGACGCCATTTTTAAATGACATTATGGGTGTATGCATACACATTCAATGGACATCATTTTAAACTCGGGAAATCAGATTTAGAAAAGTACTAATTGAATGTTAAAACACATATAAGGATGTATCTAATATGTGCGATTGCATGCGTGTTTTAAGTGAGCTCGAGTTAAAATCCAAAATCACTGAATACGTTTTTCAGCAAGTAATACACAAACTGCACTGTCTTAAGACATCAGTAATGTGCATCAGAGTGTATTGTGATCATCAGTCCTAGCGGTCAAATGTGTAGCTATGATGAGTGAAAACATACAAAGGTATGCCAAATGGGATTGTCCATCTCTATATTTGTTCTATAGCTTTACACATTAGTAGATTGTGTTTTGGTTTGTCTGAAAAGTTATCTCCCCAAGGAAAAGTGAACTAGCAAAGGCAAGAAGGAAGGTATATTTTTATTCTTTCCTTTTTATGAAAATTAAGCAGTTGACGTGCTGAGTTCAAATTTTAAAGTATAAATCGGAGTCAACTATGACAACCAATGTTTTAGGTGATGAGGCTCAGGGCACCTAAAAAAAACCAAAAGCATGCACCATAAAGCCCAACTATTATCATAGACCGCATTATACATGCCAACATTTTGTAATAGGCAAGAGGGAAGCAGTGGAAAATATAAAGCGGGGTAATTTATTTTCCCCATCAACTACCATCTAACGGAGGCAATTTTAGGCAGGAGACAGCTAAAATAAAGCCACTCTTTGCTTTATAAGAGGGGCTTCTTTCTGAATAAAGTCTGTTGGCATGTATGGACTGCATGGATAATAGTGAATACATTCTATGTGTCATATGCCTAAGCACAGTGCTTTATATACTGAGTAAGGTCTAAAGAGAACTGCTTCAAATTTCCATGGCTTGAACAACATTGAATTCATGGCCCGTCACACAAGCACTCATCACCAGCACGCTGGACTTCAACAACACACTCTACACCGGAATCTCCAAACCACTCCTACAGACCATCCCGAACACAACTGCAAGACTCATACTCTCCCTCCCATGCCGTACCCACATAACACTGCACCTCAGGAAGCTTCACTGGCCCCCCATTCACAAGCATAGCCAATTAAATCTTCTCTTGTACACATACCAAGCCCTACACAACAAAGGACCAGAGTACCTGAATAATCGCATACACTTTCACCAACCCGCCAGACACCTATACTCTGCCTCACTGTCACTCGCACACAGTCCCTGCATCCTCAAAAGCAAAACTGGAGTTTGTTCATTCTAATACATTGCACCAAAGACATGGAACCTCAACCCTCAACCCTCAACAAATCAGAGCCTCCTGTGCAAGAAGCTGAAGACCTGGCACTTAATTTGAGGACCTTGGAAACAACACACCTACACACCTGACAAGTGCCTGTATTCCGCCTCGGGTGATAAGAGTGCTATAACAATCAACATACCATTCAGTTTCTTATCCACACACACAAGTTATAGTAAAGAAGTATATAGTTCAGCATCTTGGTTGGCATATGCTTAGTAATTTCAAAATTCAATACATTTCTCTTTTCTTTAGGGTAATGCAAGATCTCCATCATGTATGAGTTTTTTATATGACCAATCCGAAGAAAGTTGAAATTTGTATGCTACTCATACATTTGTTCATGGTGCTCCAAATGTGGATACTTATGATTAGGGTTGGGAGTAACTTGTGCAATTTGCTGTAGCATAATTACATGAAATTAGGGCAAAATTATTCAAGATTACACAAGACACATACCCCAGCTTTTAACACTATTTTCTTATTTCAAAATGCACCCTTGTGTCCGAAACGGACCCAAGGATGCCTTTTGCTAAAAGAAAATAATGCCAAATGCAACGGAACACAAACAGCAGCAGCCACTCATGCACTTTAAGTTTGTAGTGTCTGTGCTCCTGCAGTAGGTAAAATGACTAATAATTACATGAACATGTATAATCATGTAATTTTCCGGATCAAGTTTAATGCCTGGATGACTAAAATCGGCCACTGGATGAAGACCAGCTGTATGAAGCTGAACACAAATAAAGCAGAAATGATGATCTTTGGAAAGAGCACTTCACTGTGGGAGTCCACTTAGTGGCGAACAGAGCAAGGACTGCCAACCAGCAACCCCACCAAGAACCTTGGCATCGTCATCCACATCAAACTCAACATGATTGCCCAAGTCAATGCCATCACAACATCATGCTTCCATATCCTGAAGATGCTGAGGAAAATTTTCAAATGGCTCCCAGTCAGCACCCAGAAAACTGTCACACACGCCCTTGTCACAAACAAACTGGACTCCGGGAATACCCTCTATGCCGGGATCAACATATAACTCACCCAAAGTCAGCAGATATTCAGAACTCGGAAGCCACAATCACTCTCAAGCTCCCACACCGCACTCGCGTCACACAACACTAAAAGGAGCTCCACTGGATCCCTAAACACAATTGAACACAATTCAAACTGTCCCAAACTTTCATAGCATTATATAACAGTGGTTCAGCATGTCTCAATAAATGTATCTGCTTTCACAAACCTTCCAGACCACTTGCTTGTCCAGACTCTTGCTTGCACACAATCCAAGCATACGGAAAACCAGATCCAGTAGTCGAGCCTTCTCCTACATTGCTCGTAAAGCATGGACTGACCAGACGCTACACATAAGAGGCTCCTCCTTACTTCTTGAATTCTTCAAGAAGCTGAAGACTTGTTTTTTAGTAGTCCCACTAGGTTCTGCTCAGCGCCAGGCTACCCTCCCGGGTAACAGTGTGCTCTACAAATCTGCATAACACAATATACTATAAAACAAATTTCAGGAGCAGTAATGCAGATATATTTCTGCACTACTGCTCTGGGTGCTCATGAGCTCCTGTACAACGTATTATGTAAATGATTATATAGTTCGCTGTAGAAAATCTATCCATTATGACAAATGTATATTCCTGCTTTGATATTTAGAACCCAATCTCTTTACATGTGTCTACTTCCCTGTACCCTATTTTTATTCTCTCTCTATGTATCTTATTTCTGCCATCAATCACAAACTCCACAGCTTCTCTGCACCTCTAGTACCTAGGTATCCCCTCTCTCTCTGCCACCTCTCTCTACCCCCATCTACCTCATCACCCCCTCTTTACTTCTGTTTCCTCTACCTCATCTAATTCCATTCTTGCTAATTTTCTTTCTCTAGCTGCAAATTCTTCCCCACCTATCATGTCCTCCTCTTGCTCTCACATCTCTCTGTAACTGATTTGCTTTTTGAACTCACTCTTTCCACTTCACAGCTCTGTCTCACCCCATCTCTCTTTCAATGTATCAACCGAATCTCTTTTTACCTTTTTTTTACCTACACTTCATTTTTCACTTCTCTCTCTCCTTGCATCTCTCTATCTTTTTTTAATCAATCCTCTTTTTAATAAGAACAAGCACATACAGGAGAAGATATTACATTGCATGATCAGTCCCCATAGCCTCATACATATCTAAAGAAGACACAGTATCTCAATGAGTAGAGAAATGTAATACTTGGCATCTCACCTTTCCCCTGCCATCCTGTACAATTGTCTGCTTCAGAACTTTTGTAACCCCTTCTCAACGTTCCCTCCCCCAGGACCCCCACCCTAACAACAACGGTGGTGAGAAACAGCAATGGATACATATGAGTAGTGAGTAGATCAGGTATCTAGGCAAAGGTCCTAAGTGTGGTGGCAGCACTGTAAACTCATTATGATATTAGGGGCTCTACTGGTTGTCCTAGGCAAGGTCTAAAACTGGAAGAAATGCATTCCTCATGTCATGGGGGCACACCACCAGTGGAAGGCCCCATGTTAGATATGTCACTAGTGGACCCCATCTATACTAAATCTTGGCGGTGAACTCTGTTCGTGGAGTTTGCTGAGTTTTCCGCACTCCACGTTACGTGGAGCGTGCAGAGTTCCAAAAAACTCTGCTCTGCGTAGCTCGCAGAGTTGTTTCCCTCGCTCGTGATTGTCAACTTCAAGTTGGCGATCGCGAGCGTGGAAACTGAACCTTCGGTGAGATTTCTCAATGCAGGCGGTCTCATTTCTCATTGTGAGTGGCCACGTATGCTCGCAAACGCTCTCGTTGAGAAACCGTCCATTCGCGTTGAGAAAGCTGGAGCTGGAGTAAAAATATACTAGAGGGGCAGAACGAAAGCAGCTCCCACTTGCGCTGTGCATGGTGACGTTCGCGATGATTGCAAAGTGCGGACAGAGTTTTTTTGCATTTCCTGCGAATGCCGCCCAGGCTTAATCTATACTCAAAATTCTTATAATCATCTCTAAAGATTTCTGCTAGCCTTTCCATAATAAGTATTTTCCAAAGTCGGGTGTGCCATTGGGCCAACACGGGTGCTGCTTTCTTCTACCAGGCAGCAGCAATTGCCTTTTTAGCCACCCGAAGCTAGCCCACATAATTGCCTGGTCTGCCTTTGACTGGTTTTCAAGTCCAGGATCGCTGAGCATCTCTGAGGCCCAGTAGTACTGTGGTCGGTATGGGGTACCCCAGCATGTCTTTTATTTGTGCTAAAATCTCCTCCCAGAATGGTTTAATGGTTGGACAATCCCACCAGATGGAATGGAAGTCCCTTAGCAATCTGCATTCCCTCCAACAGAGGTTGGAGGCCTCTGGGAATATCTTTTTAATTTTGTGGGGTAGAGATATCAATCGAAAAGTGTCTTGTGGTGAGCTTCCCTTAGGTCTAATGAGTGGTTGTTCTTAACAATGTCTTCCCACAGGTGTCTCCACTCTCCCTCTGTGATTTCCCTCCCTAGCATGTGATCCCAGAAGCTGATGTGTTGGGCCGTGGGGAGTGCAGTGTAGAGAGCAGGAGCCCGTATAGGAAGGAACTCACCCCTTTCATAGTTTCCACCCTCCGCACAAAATTGGCGTCAAGTCTCGTGTTACAGCCTCCCTGATCTGTCAGGCGCTGACTGGAGCCTGCCGTATCCAAAGCACCTACTATGACTGTCACGTATGCCCTGAACTACATCTCCCAGAATGCCTGGTGTGGGAGGAGCATCGTCTATAATACCCAGTAAGGTGTGGGCTGAGGTGCGCGTAATCTGCCGTTTGCATTTGGATTCCATAGCATCGAGTCTCACGCTGGTTGCGTGGAGGCTCTCTTTGTTCCTGATACCTAGCGGAGCGGTGTGCCTCTCACCGGTCTTTCCTTGCGCTCTGAGGAAGCGCTGATTTCTCCGCCTCTGGAGAGGCTTCTTTCAGGCGCTGCTGGAAGCGTCATTTCTCGGACTAAGGCACTCGGAAAGGAAGGGGTGTTTGTGTTTCTTTCCCGCCGGGGCTGGAAAATCCCTGTTTGTGTTGATTTCATCGCGCTGAAGGAAGCGCTAATTCAACACAGTGTTTTTGCCTTCAGCCTGGAACTTTCGGGAGGAAATCTTATCGGATTGATATTGGGATTGTTGTTTTGTTTACTTTTCCTAGCGCTGATGGAAGCGCTTCGTTTTCTGGAGACTTCCCTTCTCCTACAGTAAGCCGAACATTTCCTTTGTTCTCGTTTGGGAATAATCTGTGGTGACTGGTTGCTTGAGTGGGAGGTGGATTCCTCCTTAAATTCGTGCTGAAGGAAGCGCTTGCTGTTTAACTGTTTCTACACTCGAGGAGTTGCCTCTCCTCCCTATGGACCCTGAGTTTATTATTTTTTGCTTTACTTTGGCCTCATACTCCGAACTGGCGGAGCACCTTTCTTTGGGCTCGTTCAAATCTCATTCTTGGATGGGAAGGAAGCCCTATTTTGGGAGCTGTGTTTAAGTTGGATTTGGATGAGTGATTACTGGGTATGTATATTGTTAAACTACTTCCCATTTGTGAGTAAGAGCATGTACGTGGAGTGGAACATTAATCTTTGTGGTTTATTGTTGTAGGAAGGCCTTAAGTCAGAAGCTGGAGTCCCTACCTATTAGAAGTACTACTACAGGAGTTTACGGCCAGTGGAAAGGTACTAGTGAGTTCTAGTGAGACCTTATGAGAGTAGTAAGTTTTAAAAGGATATGTATTAAATCTGTATTCTTTTTTTGCAGGTCTCCCGCTTCCCACTGGTCCATTGCTCATCCATATTTTCCCTCGCCTGACTACCTCACTACTCTGAGTTGCTTTTTTCCAGAGTTGGGGAAGTCTGGAGGTGGACCCCTTTTGGCATCACACGGAAACAGAGGAGTGGCTTGACGCTGACATGATCAGTGGGTGCAGGGCGCAGTGTTTGAGTTGGAGATAGTGGAAGTGCTCGGGGGGAGGAGAGAAAGTCCAGCTGGCAGTACTCGAAAGGCAGAATGTTGTGGTTATGGAAAAGATCGGATAATACCAGGCAGCCCCTCTCCCTACAAGCGTCAAATGGTACCGGTCTAGCTGCTGGGAAGAAGTCCGGGTTGAAATGGGTCAGGGTGTAGGGAGAGGGAAACGTTGTCCAGCTTGCCCCCTATTGATGTTGTCCCATACCTTAAGATTAGTCCTGGTGGGGGTACTCAGTTATGCATTTTGAGGTCTATCCTTTCTTGTTTTCCAAAGTACATCCCATATCGTCCTTCCTACTATTGCCCTATCCATGTGGAGCCAATGTTTGACCGATTACCTCATGGACCATTCTGCAATTACCCGGTGTTGTGCTGCCTTATAATAGAGATCAAAGTCGGGCAAAGCACTACCCCCTCCCCGATGGTGCATCTTAGATGATTAAAAGACAGCCGCGCCCTACTGTTCTGCCAAACATAGTGGATGATGAGCGTGCATATTTGGGGAGGTAGTTTTGCTCTAAGTCTATCGGGAGGGCCTGGAACAGGTATAATATTTTTGGAAGTACTGTCATTTTAATTGAATGAAAGCGCCCTAGCCATGAAAAGTATAGTCAAGTCAAGTCAAGTAAAAAAATACTTTATTTCGGCTGTTCATCCATAAAAGCAAGATAAAAGATACATAAATCCAAAGTAACTTATAATTCGAACAAAATTACAAGCACGAGTAGAGCTGTAACAACCAAAGACCAGAATTAATGATATATAATGTTAGTATGCAATAATAGCAGCCGGACTCATGACAGGTATCTGACCAATCCTACAACACTTGCCGAAGAAACCAAGAGTACAATCTATTATACAAATATATAAAAGTGATAAAAATATCACTGGTGCTTCAATCCATATCTAAAAAAATACATATTAAAAAAATAAATAGATAGGGGGCGTGGCTTCGCGGGCTATGATGGTGGACGCAGCCTTCTAGAGCTCCCACCAGCCCGACATCCATCCGTCGATTTATCCTGGCTCCCGGACCCGACCTGCAGCTCACACCTGGGGTGATAGTACCGGACGGCGGGGGGCATCATCCGGTGCAGAGTGTGGCGTTCCCGGGCCCTCGGAAGCGGAGATAGTGGCAGAAGCGGCCTGCGGCCTAGTCCCGGCGAGTGCAGCCGGGGCCTCAATTTTGGCGCCTCCCGGACGGGAGATCTTCGTGCGGGCGGGTCGCACCAACGTATGCTCCTGGCCCGGAGGCCCTGATCGGCGGTGGAGCTGTGGGGGATACATCGGAGCTGTCCCTTGCTAAGCCTGTGACGGCCCGTGCAGCGGGGACGCCTGAAGAGAGCTGCGACCTACACAGAGACCGAGAGACCGGGGCCTCGAGTTTGGAGGCTCCCGGTTACGAGTAGTGGAGTCCGGTGGCGGCCTGGGTGGCGAAGTGGAGGGCCCGGCAGTGCTGTGACCCCCGGAGAGCGACCCTGCCCCATGAGCTTGGCATAGCGCTGCGGCGTTTCCTTGGCCCACGGGCCGGTAGACTGCCAGAAGATCCGGCAGGTGTGACACCCGAGCCCTGGGAGTCCCTGCAGCAGTGCTGATGGTGACGACGAGAGGGAAGTGAGTGATTCCCGGGGCCCATACTGTGCGTGTAGACGAAGGGGCAGGGGGGCTGTGACCCGCAGCTGCAGCGCCCAAGGGCTACCCAGTGCGATTGGACTGTGCAGTGAGGGGGCCCCCAGTAGTCCAGGGCAGGCAGCCGATCGCTGAGTGGCCTGGAGTGGAGCCACGAGGCCCCCCTGTAGAGCAGCGTCCAGACCAGGGGTTCTACAGCGAAGGGACAGGATCCGGCCGAGGCCACGGTGTGCACCTTGGACGGGAGGGCGGAATTGTATAAGGACCCGGGGTGCCCCTCAGCAAAAGACTACGACAGTGTTGGGGAGCTGTGAACCCGTGGGCAGGAGAGACCTTCGAGTGGTGTTACCTTGGTCATTATTGGTGGTGCGGGGTGTCTGCGCTGCGGCAACTTGCTACCACTTTGAAGACAGCTTCCCGGTGCGCCTCAGACATGACCAGGGGCGGAGGGGGCAGCGGGGCCGCCAAACAGGGGCCCATTGATAAATTCACCGAGCCGAGTGGGGGGCCCGGAGCATCTGGTGGCGGTCAAGGGACGGGGCCGGACAATGCAGCGCTCATGGCAGCGATTACTCAATCCAGGGACATGCTGGACGCCAAAATCGGAGCGGTTGGGGCAGACGTGACCCTGCTGTGCCAGGACCTGCGCAATGCGGTGACACGTATCACAGAGGCAGAATCCAGAATTTCGGTTGTGGAGGACGACGTGGGGGCCCTAAAGCAGAAACTGGCGGCAATGGAAAACATCCAAAAAGGCCTTGCGCTCCGAGTGGAGGATGCCGAAGGGCGGGCGCGCAGGAATAACCTTCCCTTTGTGGGCTTTCCCGAAGGATGTGAGAAAGGGAATATGGAACGCTTCTTGTCCCAGTGGCTGGAGAGCTGGCTCCCTCCGGTGCTTCTATCACGCTGTTTCGTGATAGAGCGCGCACATAGAGCCCTGACACAGAAGCCACCTGTGGGGGAGCGGCCGAGGCAGGTGATAGCAAAAATTCTGAATTTCCATGATAGAGACACTATTCTACGAGAAGCGAGGGCGAAGGACTCTCTTCTATTTGAGAATCAGAAGATCATGATCTTTCCGGACTATACTAGAATAGTGCAACAACAACGACACTCATTTCTAGCTGCCAAGGCGAAATTGCGAGGTCTGAAGATCCAATACTCCTTACTTTATCCGGCCCGCCTACGGGTGGTGTTCCAGTCGCGGACCCACTTCTTTGATACCCCGGAGGCGGTCTTTGAATGGATGGATGAGACAGTGATAGTCAGGCCGCATGCCCAGCCAGGCATGAACCCGGGTCAGTCTAGGGACCCATCGCAGGAGCGGGATGACCAGAGTGTCCGGGGCAAGAGGAACAGGAGATCTAGATCGCGGAAGCGCTCCTCTTCTCGCAGTGGAAAACAAGACGGCGCACCTACTGACTCTGCCCACTCCGGAACCGATAACTGAGGAACTTCAGGGGGGGGGCGAGTTTGTCTGCGGATATCACAGGCTCCCACTGGGAGGAGTTGCATAGCTGTGCCTTGCTGAGCTGACAATTGAACACTGCGCTTATGGCCGCCGCTCGCTTTATATACTGGTGATTGTGTGGGGTGGCGGGGTGGGGTTCGGGGTGCTATTATGCAGGGGCTCCTTGCCCCCTATGCGGGTGGGAGTTGGCGGGGGGGGGTTCTTTTGATTGAGTGGGTGGTTGGGATCCATTGGTAGGGTTGGCTTTGGGCGCTCTGTTTTGGGCCCAAGGTTGCCCATGCCACGACAGATACTTCAGAGTTCTATGAGGTATAGGGGTGGGGGGCAGGGGAAGGGGGATAGGGAGTTGAGGGGAATGTTCTGAGGGGGAGTGGGTGGGGGCGTTAGGGGTGGTTGGTGGGGGGTGCACGTGATTTCTAATGCCTTGCTACTGACTGTGCTGTGCGCCTGGGCCTGGTGCTGGGTGCTTTTGTGTTGTGTCCCATTGGATCATGGCTGATGCATCAATTCCGGGGCTCCCCAGGGAGTCCATGCGCATAAGGAGTTGAAATGTTAGAGGGATGCTGGATAAAATCAAGAGGGGGGCGATCTTGAGGTGGGGGAAGAGGGAGGCAGCAGATGTCTTACTGCTACAGGAGACGCACATGATGGGGACGAAAGTGCTTAGCCTGCAGAAATTTGGTTACCAACAGGTTTTCCACGCTGGGTTTTCCAGGGGCTCCAGGGGGGTCGCCATCTTGGTCCATTGCAGGTTGGCTTACATTCATGAGCGGCAGTGGATAGACCAGCAGGGCCGGTACGTTTTTGTTAAAGGAATGGTGGGTACGGAATCCGTTATGTTTGGGAGTATATATGCCCCTCCCCCTTTGCAGGGGTCCCTGGCTGAGAGGTTGTTTGCGGTGTGGGCGGACATCCCAGAGTCCCTAGCAGTGTTGGTAGGAGAGTGGAATGATGTGATGGATGTGTGCATGGACCGTCGGCGACCGCGGGAGACGCTGACTGCTGCTGCCCCTACCCGGCTGAGTGCGATGGTGGAAGGGTTGGGCTGGGTGGATGTTTGGCGACACATGCATGCTAAGGCCCGAGAATATACCTATGTTTCTGCTGTGCATGGTTCCTTCTCACGGCTGGACTATGTTTTTGTGCCCTGTGCGTGTCTGAGTAGAGTGCGGGAGGCGGGTATCCTGCCCAGGGGGTTGTCTGACCATTCCCCGGTGACCGTGGAGGTTGAATTGCATAGGAGGAGACAACCGTTCCGATGGAGGATGTCTTCGTGGCACCTTCAGCAACCTGACTATGTACAGCACATGCGGGGTGCGATAACCCATTATTGGCGAGAAAACCTAGTGGCGAACATGGACGTGACGGTGGTCTGGGAAGCCATGAAGCCCACTTTGAGGGGAATCGACATAGCGTGGTGCGCGGCGGCCCGTCGCCGACGTCGGGAGGCCATAGTTGCGGCAGCGGCGCAGGTGGAAATTCTGGAGCGGCGGTGTCAGGGAGAGGGAGATGATGTGGCGGTGCGGATTCTATAAGAAATTCCAACTCCAATTGGGGTCCCATTACAGGACTGCACTGGAGGCGGCGCGGGAACTAGGTCGGCTGCCAGCTGACTGGCTCCACGCTGAGGTTGTGGTATTTCTGAAGCCGGGTAGGCCCCCTGACCGACATGACTCGTACCGCCCTATATCTCTGCTCAATATCGAAGCTAAACTGCTGGCTAAGGCGTTGGCGAACCGCCTTCTCCCCTACGTAGCTGCTCTGGTCCACCCGGATCAGGCTGGCTTTATGCCGCATAGGGCAACGCGGCACAATATTAGACGGGCGCAGACGGCGGTGGACGCAATGGGGGCCACCGGGGAGCGGGCAGCCCTACTGTTGGCGGATATAGATAGGGCTTTTGAATCTATGAGTTGGACCTATTTATTTGCGCTCCTGCCTCATCTTAATTTAGGCCCGGTGTTTATCTCATACATCAAACTGCTATATACTGATATTACGGCGTACGTGCGTGTTTCCGGAGCGGTGTCGGAGAGGTTTCCAATCGGTCAGGGGACCCGTCAGGGGTGCCCGCTGTCCCCGTATTTATTTGCACTAGCCATGGAGCCCCTGGTCTCTTGGGTACGCATTGACGTGCAGCTACGGAGCTTCGTGTGGGATGGGGTACTCACCGACAGGATCGCGCTCTACGCGGACGACGTCCTCTTCTTCCTCACGGATTTAGATAGATCAGGGCCCCGAGTATTGGAAATCATGCGCATATTTGGCGAGGTGTCGGGCCTCTGTCTTAACCCGCGTAAGTCCACCCTATGGGTGCTGGGTGACGGGGCAGCTGCGGGCTCTTGGGCGTCGGCCTTGCAGGTGGCGGCCGGGGGCATGATGTATCTTGGAGTGTTCCTGTCGGAGTCCGCGGCGATCTCATGGGAGCGCAACGTGATACCGGTGTGGGAGAAGGTCCAGACAGATGTTAAAACATGGTCCCAGATGCCTCTTACCATATATGGTAGGTCCGCGATCTTTAAAATGGTCGCACTTCGGGCGTGGCTTAGCGGGCGAGCATGGCGGACGTGGCTGCCTAAGAGCTCCCGCCGGCCCGCCGTTTATCCTGGCATTATCCTGGCCCTGAACCCCAGAAAGTGCACCACATCCAGGGTAGTGTTGGCGGAGGACACCGGGAACCGTCCGGTGCGGGAGATACCGCGCCGAGACCACCTACGGCTGTGGGGCGAGTGACTGCAGCGAGCGGCCTGGTGCCCGCCGGACAGGCCGGGGCCTCGATTTTGGCATTCCCGACGGGGGGACCTGGCCCGGAGCCGGCGCTGCCGCTCCCAGACCGCGTTCCGGGGCTGTCTGCTACCGGCGGCTCACAGCGGAGTGCCCTGCCTGTCCTGACATTGCCGGTGGCGGGGGCCTGGGCCGGTGGGGGCCCTTGGAGGGGCGGCGGCCTACCTGGCCTTGCTGGAGCCGGGGCCTCGAGTTTGGCGACACCCGAGGACGTTCGCACTGGTGTCCGGACACTCTGCTGCTGTTGTCCCCCACTACTGGCTGGCGCATTACCCTCCGCTGGGACTGGCAGCGGCTCCGTTACCGGTGAGAACTGTGTCCTCCACTCTTGTTGACCGGCGCAGTGGGGGCTGCTGCGAAGAGTTGTGCCAGAGGGGGTCGCGACATACCTTGGACCCTTGACCAGTGATTATCCTCCCAGGGCTTGGCTGGACCTGCAAGTGGTGTGGACGCGGCGAAGGGGCCGGAGCGGCAGGGGTGGCCTGGTGGCCCGAGCGCGGTCGGGACCTTGATTTTCGCAACCTGGGCTGGCCACGATCCGGGGTCCCTTGCTCCTGACGACCTACAGTGGGATCCTCGGCCCTTCCTCGCTGCGACTGGAGGGGGTGTCGGAGGCTCTGCGGCCTGCCGGGCCTTGGTGCAGCCGGGACCTCTGGTTTGGTGGTCCCCACCCGGAGTCACCGGCCCGGATCCATTGCCCTATCCTGCTCCTGTAGTACCTGGGGCGGTGGCTGGAGAGCTGGTAGTTCGCACTGGGGTGGCCCATATCTGCGCCGTGCCAGGAGTACCGGTGGGCGCGAAGACTATTTCCTACACCTTGGCGGGGCAGCATTGCCTGGGGTGCAACCCGATCTGTGGGCCGGTGGTGAGGGACTCTCGGGCGGCCTGGTGTGTTCGAGACGCCTCGGCCGGGGCCTAGCTGGTGGACTATTGCGAGAAGCGGCCCTGATACAGGTGCGTGTCACTGCTCACGGCCGCCATGACGAGGGGCTCGGCTGCCACTAAGACAGGACCCATTGACAAGTTCACCGGCCATGGTGGAGGAGCCGGGGCGGCTAGTGGGAGTCACCCTGCTGGACCGGACAACGCGGCGTTGATGGCGGCCATTACACAGTCCCGCGACATGCTGGATGCGAAAATCGGCGCGGTGGGGGCCGATGTGATGCTGCTGCGTCAGGATCTTCGCAATGCAGTCGCCCGCATTACTGAAACTGAGACCAGGGTCACAGCAGTGGAGGGCGATGTTGGTGCCCTTCAGAAGAAGATTGCCGACATGGAACAGATCCAACGGGGCCTGGCGACTCGTGTGGAGGATGCCGAGGGGCGGGCGAGGCGAAACAACCTGCGCTTCGTTGGCTTTCCGGAGGACTGCGAGAATGGACCTATGGACGCCTTCCTGTCCCGGTGGCTGGAGAGCTGGCTACCTCCGGACTCCCTGTCGCGATGCTTCATAGTGGAGCGTGCCCACCGCGCCCTGACACAGAAGCCGCCAGTCGGGGAGCGGCCTCGCCCGATCATCGCCAGGCTCCTCAACTTCCACGACAGGGACGTCATCCTCCGGGAAGCGCGGTTGAAGGACACCCTGCTGTATGACAATCATAAAATAATGATCTTCCCGGACTATACCAAACTGGTCCACCAACAGCGGCACTCCTTCCTGGCTGCCAAGGCCAAGCTGCGTGGCCTAAAAATTCAATACTCGCTGCTCTACCCGGCCCGCCTTCGGGTGATTTTCAACTCCAAGACCATCTTCTTTGATACACCGGAGGCCGTCTTCAACTGGACCGATGAAACAGTCAGGATTCGACCTCACGTCCAACCGGGGCTGCACTCTGGATCATTGCGTAGCTCGTCTCAGGACAGGAGCAACCCGTCTGGCAAAGGAAAACGTCATCGCAAGTCCCGCTCCCGGCGGAGGTCCCTGTCCCGGGACCCCCTCTTGGGGGACACACAGCCTGATGCGGACCAATCTGATGGAGGCTCCTGATCGCCCGTCATGGGGACTGTCTGCTGGTTGCCTTCTTTATGTGACTATCCCTGGTGGAGGCTGAGCTGTGGTCGATGGGACATACATTGGCTGGTGCAGTATTGCTTTCTTCTTGGCGAATGCCGGGGCCGTCATGGGCTATAACCTTCTGGTGGTGCTATGCTTATGACTCTAATGTGTGTTTGTTGGGGTTCAGGGCACGTACTTTGGGCTGCCTCCTCCCGCTGGGACTGGGTGGTGGTTCTGGGTGTGTCTGATTAGTTAAAGGGGGGACTAGTTGGGATCCATTGGTATGGCTGGCTTTGGGTGCAGTGTTTTGGGCCTGATGTACCGTATACCGCGACAGGTACTTCATTGTTCTTTGAAGTATGGGGGTGGGGGTGGGGGGAACCTGGGTGTTTGGTTGCATGTGGGTTGGGTCGGGATCGGAGGGGTAGTAGGGCTTGGGGCTTCGGGATTTGTGGGGTCTGGGGTTCTGGTTCTGGGGGTGCACGTGGTCTCTGTGTGTTTTGCAACTGTGGGGTCTGGGAGGTGGGCCGGGGGTCGGGGAGTGTGGGGCTGGGAGCATTGTGATCATGGTTGATGTTCCTCACTTGGCGCCCAATGGCGCTTCCATGCGTGTCCTTAGCTGGAATGTACGGGGATTATTGGACAAGATTAAACGGGGAGCGGTGCTTCGATGGGCTAAGAGGGACTTGGCAGATGTGCTCCTTCTTCAAGAAACGCACATGCTAGGTAAAAAAGCCCTGAGCTTGCAGCGCTTTGGCTTCCATCAAGTGTTCCATGCCGGATTTACCAGGGGCTCCAGAGGTGTGGCCATTCTTATTCATAGACGGCTGGCGTATGTACATGAGCGTCAGTGGCTTGACCCCCAGGGCCGTTTTGTCTTTGTACAGGGGAAGGTCGGGGTGGAGCCGGTTGTATTTGGCTGTGTGTATGCCCCCCCCCCCTGCAGTGGGCCTTAGCTGAACGTTTGTTTGCTGTATGGGCCGAGCTCCCCCGCTCCATGGCTGTGATTGGCGGAGACTGGAACGATGTGATGGATGTGGCTTTGGACCGGCAGAGGAGGCCAGGAGTGGCACCTGTATCCTCCCCTACACGGTTGGGGGCTATGGTTGATGGTCTGGGCTGGGTGGATGTGTGGAGGCATTTGCATGCGGGACGGCGGGAGTACACCTTTGTCTCGGCTGTCCATGGCTCCCTTTCACGTTTGGACTGTGTGTTCGTCCCGAGGGCTTTCCTTGACAGAGTGAAGGGGGCAGCAATTCGGCCCCGCGGGCTCTCTGATCATTCCCCAGTGGCGGTACAAATTGACTTGTGCAAAGCACGCTCCCCCTTCCGATGGCGAATGTCCGCGTGGCATCTGCAGCGCCCTGATTATTCCCAACATTTGCGCAGCGCGATCGCCCATTATTGGCAGGACAACCTTACCGAAGGGATGGATGCGGTGACAGTTTGGGAGGCTATGAAACCCACCCTGCGGGGCACAGATATTGCTTGGTGTGCAGCTGCTCGCCGGACTCGACTGGGAGGCATTGCTGCGGCCGCGGAGCGGGTGGAGGAGCTCGAGGCTCGGCACGGCGAGGCACCCGATGATGTGGCACTGCGGCTACTCCTGCAGGCGCAACAGTCTTATTCCTCGGTCCTGTTGGATGAGGCTCGTCAGGCGTGGCTAGCCACCCGTAGTCGGGTCTACCAGTGGGGCGACAAGTCTTGCACCATGCTCCATAGGCTGTGCCAACAGAACCTACAGCCTCTTACGCTGCCGGGCCTTGTTGATGGTGCAGGAGTGGCAATCACAGATCCGGCGGCTCTTGCAACGAGTTTTGCGCGCTATTATGGGCACCAGTATGCCTCTCGGGAGACTCTCTCCCCTGCCATTATCGCAGACTATATTGCTTCGGTTCCCCCATCTGCTGTATCTGATGAGGTACGCGAGGCCCTAGACCTTCCCCTGTCGGCTGAGGAGCTGGGTGATGCACTGGGTCAGTTAAATGTAGGCAAGGCACCGGGGCCGAGCGGTTTCCCCAGCGAATTTTATAAGAAGTTCCATCTGCAGCTCGGGCCGCACTACTTGCGGGCCCTGGAAAAGGCACGAGAGCATGGCCGCCTCCCACCGGACTGGCGTCATGCCGAAATCGTGGTGTTTCTGAAGCCAGGTAGGCCCCCCGATCGCCATGACTCTTATCGCCCCATATCCCTCATCAACTTCGAGGCCAAGCTCCTGGCAAAGGCGCTGGCGAACCGTTTACTCCCACACATTTCGGCCCTTGTCCACCCAGATCAGGCGGGTTTTATGCCGCGCAGGGCAACGAGACACAATATACGACGGGCGCAGGCCGCGATACAGGCGATTGAGTCTTCGGAGGACCCGGCGGCGCTCCTGCTGGCTGATATTGATAGTGCCTTCGATTCGGTCAGCTGGACCTTTCTTTTTACCCTGTTGCCACTGCTGAATCTCGGCCCGGTGTTCCTCTCCTATATCAGGCTGCTCTACACTGAGATCACGGCCTCGGTGCGTATCTCGGGAACGACGTCTGCTCGTTTTCCGGTGTCCAGGGGCACGCGTCAGGGGTGTCCGCTCTCCCCTTACCTCTTCGCACTGGCCATGGAGCCGCTGGCCGCCAGGGTGCGCCGCGAAGAGCTCTACCGTGGCTTCGTCTGGGGTGCGGATCACTCGGACCGCATAGCCTTATATGCGGATGATGTGCTATTTTTCATGACCGACCTGCAGCGTACGGGTCCTCGTGTCCTGGAGTTGATGCAGGAGTTTGGTCGGGCATCGGGGCTCTTCCTTAACCCGCGCAAGTCGACCATGTGGGTGTTGGGGGGTGCCGCAGTGGACTGCCCGTGGGCTGCATCCCTTCAGATGGCAGTTGAAGGTGTGAAGTACCTGGGTGTCTTCCTCTCTGCCTCGCCTGCAGTGGCATGGGACCGGAACATTCTGCCTGTATGGGATCGGGTCCAACTGGACGTCAAGACATGGTCGCGCATGCCACTTAATATCTACGGCCGGTCGGCCATCTTCAAGATGGTGGCTTTGCCCCGTCTGCTATATCAACTGCAGAATCATCCCTTCCAGGTTGACCCGCAGTGGTTCCGTACTGTTGATTCGGTGCTGGGCCGGTTTCTGTGGGCTGGCGGTGCCGCCAGGGTGGCGCTGCGCACATGCTTCCTCTCTACCTACTGCGGCGGCTTGGCGGCCGCGGATATTTTATCTTACTATCAGGCCTCCCATCTCCTTGTACTCAACGAGTGGTGGTATGGCGACCGTAGTGACCCGGCTTATGCCCTTGAGCATTCCCTGATGGGTGGCGCCTCCCTTCACACCCTGTTGTACTCGGCTAGACGGAGGCGACTGCTTCCGCAAGTCACCCAAGTGGTCTTCACTGTCTGGCGGCGGGCCTTGCATCGGGTGGGCTGGTGGGGTCGGCTTACAGCCGAAACCCCGTTGTGGCGAAATGGTCTGTTACCGGCGCTGGCGTCTCTGTCCGGATTTGACGGCTGAGATGCGATTGGGATCTCGTCCCTAGGTCATGTCCTCTCTGGTACTACCCTGAAGTCCTTTCGGGAGCTTAGCTCCGAATTTAGCATGCCCAAGACCCAGTTTTTCCGCTACCTTCAATTCCGCCACGCACTTACCCCAAGTCTGGTGGGCCTGGAACAGCTCCCTGATTTTAGTCCTATCGAAGCTAAACTGTTTATGGGAGACCTGGGTGACAAGAAGGTCTCGCAGATATATCGCTCTCTGGTCACTCACTGTTCCCCTTCACTCGCAGCACTGCGGGCCTCTTGGGAGGCTGATGTAGGTCCACTGGATGATGACGACTGGCGTGAGGCCTTGGAATCTCCCCGAGGTGCTGCTATAGCCATCCGCCTTCGCTTCATCCAGTTCAAATACCTCCACCGGGCGTATTATACTAGACACCGTCTATGGCGGGCAGGCCTTGTCGCGTCTCCCGAATGTCTGCGGTGTGGTTCTGAAGAGGGCACCCTGTTTCATACAGTATGGTCCTGTGAGAGACTGACTCGATTCTGGGCTGGGGTGTGGGACTGCCTATCAGAGGTGTTGGGTTGGGACCTGCCCCGTACCCCCAGGCTGGGCCTTCTTCATGTTCTAGAGAATGTTGGAGGCAATATTTACAAGCGCCATTTGCTGTTGCTGGGGCTGGTGGTGGCGAAGAGAGACCTGGCGCAGGCCTGGAAGAGCGAGCGCGCCCCCCCCCCTCGGGGCTTGGAGGGCGGGACTGGATTTCCTCATGGGTCTAGAACAGCCTGTTTTTGAAGCCCGGGGATGTCCCCGCAAACATTACAAAATCTGGAAACGGTGGGCGGATTACCGGGGCCTGCTCCTTGACCCCCCTGTGGACATTGATGATGCATTACAGCTGGATGTGGATCCCGCACTCTAGGCCGCTGGCCGGCTCCACCTTTGTAGATTGTCCCAAGTTGCTGGACTGTGATCGCGTGCACTGGGTTAGGGTGGGATAAGGGGTGGGTAGCTGTGGGCGGGGCTGGTTGGTGTTTTTGGGATTGGGTGGGGGGGGTAGTTCAATGCCATTTACTGTATAACGATGGGTTCGATGCTGTACTAATGATATGTCTCTTTTTTATCTGTCTTTGACAGTCTCCTCCTGACTGTGGAGGGCTGTGTTGAGCTATGCTTGAACTCATAATAAAATTGGTTATGAAAAAAATGGTCGCACTTCCGCGCCTTTTATATCAGCTGCAGAATCATCCGCACCAGATCGCGTCTCAGTGGTTCCGGCAGGTCAATTCTGTCTTAGGCCGCTTTTTGTGGGCTGGGGGTGCGGCTAGGGTGGCGCTGCGTACCTGCTTCCTATCCACGTATTGTGGTGGTCTTGCTACGTCGGACTTACTGTCCTATTACCATGCCTCCCATTTGCTTGTACTGAATGAATGGTGGTACGGGGACGGTGGAGACCTGGCGTACGCTCTAGAGCGCTCGCTGATGGGGGACAATACGCTGCACACAATCCTATACTCGGCCAGATTGCGGAGGCGGTTGCCATGTGCCACACGAGTGGCTTTTGCGATTTGGCGACAAGCACTGCGTCGCATGGGCTGGTGGGGTAGATTGACGGCGGAGACCCCGTTGTGGAATAACGGGCGGCTCCCCGCGCTGGCCTCCCTAGTGGGGTTTGGCGGATGGGATTCTATCGGGATCTCTTCGCTTGGAAATGTTATGACCGGTGTAACTCTCAAGTCGTTCCAGGAGCTTAGGGACGAATTCCATATGCCCAAGACCCAATTTTTCAGGTACCTGCAGTTTCGCCACGCGCTCGCGCCTAGTCTAGTTGGTTTGGTGTCGCTGCCGGAATTCAGCCCGGTGGAAGCGAAAGTTTTCATGGGAGACCTCGAGGATAAGAAGGTCTCCCGTATCTACCAAACACTGGTCACTCACTGTTCCTCCTCCCTACTCCCGTTGAAGGAAACCTGGGAAAAGGATGTCTGACCCCTGGATGAGGATGACTGGAGGGAGGCCTTGGAGTCCCCGCGTGGGACCGCTATCGCGGTACGACTCCGATTGATCCAATTTAAATATTTGCATAGGGCTTACTATACACGGGAGCGGCTGTGGAAGGCGGGCCTGATTGCGTCCCCAGAGTACCTGCGATGTGGAGTTGAGAGGGGTACTCTGTTGCATACTGTATGGTCTTGTGCTGGCCTATCTAGGTTCTGGAATGGTGTATGGAACTGCCTGTCGGAGGTACTGGGATGGGATCTCCCCCGCACTCATCGCTTGGGCCTTCTCCATATACTCAAGGGTGTGGGAGGGAATATCTACAAACGTCACCTCTTGTTGCTGGGCTTGGTTGTGGCCAAGCGGGACTTGGCATGGAAGAATGAGTGAGCCCTCCCACTGGGCTAGACTATTTTATGGGGCTAGAGCGCCCAGTGTTTGAAGCCAGGGGATGCCCCCGCAAACACTACAAAATTTGGAAAAGGTGGGCCGACTATAGGGATTTGGCTCTGGAGCCTCCAGCGGAACCTGACGATGGTCCGGATTTCGACAATGGACTTCAGGCCTAGGGAGGCGCATGGCGCCTGGCATGATACCAACAGTTACTGGAGGCTTACTGTGATCACGTGCACTGGGTTAGGGAGGGATAAGGGGTGGGTAGAGGGGTTGTTGGGTGGCTGGGGGAGTTGGGGGGGGTCGTTCTTTTTTATTGATTGGGTTTACAAGATGCTGAGCCATGTGTTGATATTTGGCAGTGATCTCCTGACTGTGGAGAGCTGATGCCTTGACCTGATCAATCAATAAAATCTGTTGCGAAAAAAAATAGATAGAAAAGTGGGTTAAAATCAGCACATTAAAAGGAGTATAAGAACATGATTATTTTCATCTCATTCACTAGGTTATTGCTTGGTAATACAAAAGGGAGAATAGAGCCAATAGATGCCGGAAGATCATTTGATCCCCCGCTCTAATCCCTTGATGATTTTTCTGCGAGTACACCACATAGCAAATAGGAATTTTGAGGTTGTGACTACAAAAAGTGGTGAGGTTTCATATTTGAGTAGCCTAAAAACCTCATGATAATTTCTTAACCCTAGATTTCTACACAGCTGATAAACCCACCTCGATCTGGACCTATGGTAGGCAGGACAGAAGAGTATTACATGTAATTCTGTGTCCTCTGTCATAGCACAACCTGGACAGAGAGATTGGGTAGAGCCCTTCCATTTGGTTGTAAATGCACCCAATGGGAGGGTTCTAAATCTAAATTGGATAAATAGTTTTTTTTGCAAAGAACGGTTGGATATCGTCCAGAGATTTTTACAATTTATATTGCTGCTTAACGTCAAGGAACCTTGAAGTCAAGGAGCTAGAAGTCGTACTCCTGACTAGATGGGCAAATTTCAGTTCCTTCATAGCTGTTACTAGGGTTTTTTTCGGAGGGGTGGGGCAGAAATCCGCCGGATTCGACCATAAATTATCAAAGCCTAGAGAAAAACACATACTCCTAACATAGGATAACCAAGGTAAATTTTTGGCTCCCAATTTGCACAGTACATCCCTCAGTTCCTCCCTGTAGTTAATTAACTCTGGCGTACTCCATATATGGCGCCAGAAGAGGAGAGGACGAGAGGCAATGATATCAGAAATAGGACCGATGCCAAGGTCCATCCTAAGCGGAGTCAAGGGCGTGCTCTTTGGCAGCGCAAGCAGCTGTCTAAGGAAGGTGTTCTCTGTTGCCTGTAGTGTTTGAGATGAACAGTGGCCCCAAAGTTCAGCACCATAAAGAGATGCTCCCCTTGCTTGGATTTTATAAATTTCGGCAGGTGGCCCTATCACTTTTTGGGAGCACTTTTTAAATACTTTAAGGATGCCTCCCAAAGACTGAGTTAGCCTCAAATTTGCCTTCGTTATCAGGGATCTCCAGTCCATTGAGTCGTTTAGTGAGATGCCCAGGTAATCAAAGGTGGAGACACGCTCTAGCGGTCTTCCGTCCATTTGGGGGTGTGGGCAGTTCATTGTATTGGCGTGGAAAACCATATATTTGGGTTTTTTGATGTTGATCTCCAGGTTCCTTGGCCTACAGAATGAGTTTAAATCATCTATGGGGATGCAGCGTGTTTTGGATGAGTTTGAGAGGAGCAGCGTGTCGTCAGCAAACATTAGACCTGTTTGCCAGCCTTGGAGAATCTATGTCCTTTACGGTCAAAAGAGTGTCTATTAGACCGTTAAGGAAAAGTGAGAAGAGTGTAGGGGCCAACACACATCCCTGCCTAACCCCTTGCTCCACCGGGAATGGGTCGGTCAGTTCACCCTTTTTTCCAAATCTGACCCTGGCATACGTGCCCGAATGAAGTTGTTTTAAGATTTGGCAAAGATATGCCGGGCCCCCATGTCAAGTAACAAGCCCCATAACTGCTCTCGGTGGACCAAGTCAAATGCGGACTTAAGGTCCACAAAGGTGAGATAGAGACCTTTCCCACCCAAGGTAACAGTCTTCCAATAAATTAATTGAAGTCTGAAGATTTGGTCTATAGTCAATGTTCTGGCCCTAAATCCTACTTGTATGGGGGGTAAGAATGTCAGAGTCATCTATCCATTCCTGCAAGCACCCAGGAAGGACGCAAGCGAAAATCTTTTGGGTGACATCAATGAGGCTAATAGGCCGATAGTTTGCCGGGTCCAAGGGGGACCCTTTTTTGAAGATTGGGATAATCTCAGCACCGAGCCAGGTTGGCGGTAGCTCCATCCCTTGGAGAATTGCATTAAACAACAGCTGTAGGTAAGGGGCCCATACTCCTCGTTCAGATCTGAACAGGTCACCTGGGATCCTGTCCAGACCAGGTGCTTTGTTAGGGAGTAACTTATCCAGTGCCAAGTTTACTTCCAACAGTGTGCAAGGAGGTGGTGTCATGATCATGGGGATTTGTAAAACATCCTTTAGGCCCTCAAGTTCAAATGAGTTCTTGGACCTAGAATAAAGGATTTTAAAATGTGTTCTCCAAGTTTCGTTGGCCAAGTTGGGAGCGATGGCCATGTTACCTTCTGTATGGCCTGTCTTCACAAGGTTCCAAAAGGAACGCATATCTTTGCTATCTAAAGCTTTACGTATCGCTTCTCAGTTTTCAGTTTCCCAGGCTGCCTTCGCCTCACCCAGGATGGATTTGAAGCAAGACCTAGCTATCCTAGTGCCAGGGATATCCTTGTTCTCAACTCTAAGGAGAAGTGTTAGTTTAGCTTCTCTACAGGCCTTATTGAACCATGGATGGTTCGGTTTGGGGTCAGATCTACAGTTGTTGTCATGTGTGTAGAAAAAGTCCACCAGTTTAAGAAACATCTCATGATGGTTATTTTTTATTAGTGTCGGAGATTCTTGGACTTGGTGGTTTCTGGTAATATTAAAAACAAACTCAAGAAAAGGGAAGATCTCAGAGTACAAGGTAGCGAGTTTCTCATCCGAAGCCACCAGAGTACCCCAACGAACTCTTCTGCCTCCTGCGCTTGTAATTAAGGTTAGGGGAATTTGGGTGGAGTGCTCCTGGGGATTCCCAAGCTGGGGAATACACATATCCAGGACTAATGGATTGTGGTCGCTTTCACATCTCGGGTGAACAGCAAAGTCCTGGATTTTAGGTCAAAACTCAACATTGACCGGTATGTAATCAACAATAGAAGCCTGGCCTATTTTGTTAAAGGTTGGATTTCCTGGATTGTCTGCCGGCAGTCGTCCATTGCAGGCCCTTAGTGAGTGGACTAGAGTCAATGAAGTCAATTGAAGGATGAGGGGGGACCACCCCCTAGTCGGGTATGTATTGCCTATCGGGATTGACCAGACTGCATCTTCTTCACTGGTAATACTAGAACTCATACCGTTTAAGGGTTCAAAGTGGCAGTTAAAGTCCCTGCCAATGACTCGATTGACAGGAGCAGAAAATGAAGAAAGGAAATGGGACAGGGAATCTAAAGTCTGGGAGGTTTCCCCCATCTTAACAGGGCGCAAATACACATTTATAATGGCCATCTTATATTGGTCTTTAAATGGGAGTAGGATGCATAATATATCCGGTGAGCCAGTATCTAAAGTTTGTATGGTACACCCTAAATGGGTGGCAATCCAGATGCAAAGTCCACCCGATAGTCTGCCCCTTTGTCCCTGATGTGCTGGTTTGGAGTATGTTACAAAACCTATCCTATGGACTGGGATGGTGGCCCATGTTTCCTGAAAGAGGCATAGCCCATAGTTATCTACAAAGGTTCCCCAATCGGGATGGTCTAACTTAGAGGCTAAGCCTGCTATGTTCCAAGAGAGGAGTTTTAGATTGGATAGGTCGGGTCGATTTGCAGGCAGAGGGATAGGGTTGGCTGCCTCCTTCTCTAATAGCTGACTATGTGGCCCCTCATGCCTACGGAGAATTCCTGTGACATCCCCATGTATACTGGGCAAGTCTTCCAATCTGTTAGAATCTTCTGCAACCATAGTAGCAACCTCAAAGTAGCAAAGGCCTTGCGTGGATATTACACTTTCATTCTGAGGTGCTAAGTGAGTGTCTGTACCTCCAGTGCATTCTGCTTGAGGGTTTAGTCAATCGACAAGGTCCAGACCGCTATATCTATTGCATACTGGGATGTTGAAAAACGAGGGTGAGTCAAAACCCCATGGATAATGCGGCAGAGGGTCAGGCTTGGTTCGATGTTCCCATTTTTTGTAGACACCGCCCATTCTTTCAAGGAGTGGGATAGGGAGATACAAGTAAGCAAGGGGAAGTGACTTTATACCATTTATATCCCTTGTGTGTTCCCATTGTAGGATGTGGTGGACTGCCCCAGAGTCCCTAAAGTTAATCAATACACAATCCCCCTGAGTGTCTTTTTGCTTTGGTCCTATCCAGCTGACTCACCTAGTGAATAGGATTTCACTCTGGATTTGAGGGGGCAATGGTCTAAATTTATTGAGCCAAAAAATAACTTTATTTTTTAGTTCCGGGTATTGCTCAACTTTATATGGAGCTAATTCAGGGATTCCCGCGAGGATAACAGTATAGGGAGCTGATGCAGGAGCGAGGTCTATGCAAGGCAGAGTGGCTTTGGTAGATGGTCTATTTGGGTCTAAATTATTTTCATGTTCTCCTCTATCAGTACTCAGTGTCCTACCCTCTGCAGGCAAGACTAGGGGAGTTACCTCAGACAACTACCCATGGCTATCAGCCCCCTCCCTGTGTACCATTGATGTCCGCGAACGGGCTCCCCCTTTTGTCATTACAGGGTTAGTCACAGTGTGGGGCTCCGCTGGGAGGTTAGAATCTGTGTTAGCTTTTCCAGGAAGAATGGGCTGTTGGGTACTCTGTTGGTGGTTGGGGGCCAGTTCAGATGGCTTCTGTTTACCCAGGGTTTTAAAAAGGGTATCAATTTTGGTTCCCCAAAATTGTAAGCTTTTCTAGGAACTGTCTAAGGATTCCCAACTCACTATTTATGTGTGTTACCAGGTTCTCTCTAACTTCATTTAGAAGCGTGGGTGCCCATATCGGTGGCTCCAAATCTGGGTGACAGCTTCCATTTATAACTTTGTTCTGGGTCATTGTTATTGCTCTCGACGGAGAGCTCACATGCTTCCCACCCTTTTTTTGTTTTCTTTGCGGGCCTTTCCTGTTAGCCCCCCTCAGTGGTTTTGACAGAGGATACAGGATGAGTCCTTTCCGGGAGTTCTAACAAATCAGGGGTAGCAGACAAATCAGGTGACCAAGCTGGACTGAGGGTTCCTGATTCTAAGTCCAGTGAGGGGCATTGGATAGAGGGAGTTAGGGAGAGCCTGCGTTCTGTGCGTTCAATCTCACTAGAGACTGCACCCAGCACCTGCCGTAACATTTTATCAATGGCAGTCGGTTTCGGGTTGGGTGTACGCATCACGGCTTTCTGGCACGTGTTGGGCCTAGAGATTGGAGGTGGGCTCTCTCCCATGCTTTGGCTGAGCCGATTAGTCGACAGAAAGTGCACAAAAAATAATATACTATCTCCCAATTAGAGGCACAAACCACCAAAAGCTACCCAAGTATGCTCCCTCTACAGGGTTTTAGTACATGTCAAGACAGAGATCATTCAAGTGTCCCACCTAACTCAATTATGAAAATTTGTTAGAGGGGTGCCCAGTCCAGTCTCTTTCAGTCTCTGATGGGCGCGGACGGGCCCGTCCTTGGCCCGGGCTTGGCCCGGGCACGCCTGCGCGTGTCCCGCGCCGCGGGAGGTGCAGCGGTGATTTTAAGCGCCTCGGGGCGCTTAGGGGTGACGTCGTCTCTGTGCGCGCCCCAGGGGATGCTGGGTGATGTAGTCCCCGGTTGGTGCAGCGACCCTCGAGTGACCAGCACTTGCGGCGTGGAGGCAAAACAGTCCGCCAAGGTCAGTGAGCACTCAAACTTGTTTCCCTGCAGCGAGTTTGTTAGCAAAAGGAATGTTCCCCCTTAAAAGTATAGTGGTTTCCAGCGCTTGAGGTCTTGTTTTAACTGTAGAAGTATGTTCTAAAAAAACATAAATTACATGTTTTCGTAGTTCAAATTATTCTGTGACTGATTTGCAATTCACAGAAGGTACTTGCATCTGGCCTATTATCCGATCTTCTGATTTCGGAGCTGGCAAAGAACGGGCTCTTGGGTTAATTCCAGCAGATGTCTGTGCCTGTGTTTTCTTGGAAGCATGCTTTTGTCCCCACTGTTTTCAAAACGCCCACTGCAGGCTCTTCTACTCCAAGTAATTATAGCTCAGTCTCTGTGGTATCCTGCTGCTCAGCCGGGATGATTGCATGAGCGAATGTTGGGATGTTGAATGTTGGAGTGCCTGAGTCAGTTCGTGTATGGGCTGAGCCATCAGGGTGGCTGCTCCTGATTGGACTCAACTTCTTTCAGTATACTACATTTGGTACCAGGAGTGGGGTTTTCTACAGCCTGAAAAGATGAGGCTGAAGAAACAAGAACCTACAATCAAGCTAAAGGATTCTTTTTGAAACTTATAAGGAGCACTTCAGTTTAACTGGCACCAATGAGCCCCATCAGTGACCTTTCATCGGTCGTCCACAACTCAACCGTGCCAGTTACAATTTATGTCTACCTGCTCTTCCTGCCAACTACTTGCCTGCAGTTCCTGCTGCCTGCCATTCCAGCCATCTGACTACTAAAGGTGCCAATTCCTGCTGCCTGACCAGAGCTTTAATGGGACAAACAGCCTGATTCATCAAGCTGATTTGCGCTCGCAAAGGGCCAGATTCTGAGAATCTGGCCTTTTGCGAGTGCGATTTTTGCATTTGGGATTCATCATCCCAAATGCAAAAATCTCTATTACCGAAATCGCATATTTGCGAGGAATTGGATTTAAGGAATCTCTAATAGAGATTCCTTAAATGCAATTCATCAACCAATTAGAAATTGCGAAATTGCTATATTTGGTCGCAATTTACCACCAAGTCTGACTTGGTGGTAAATTGCGAAAATAGTGTAAAAAGCACTTTAGTGCATTTTTTTCTTTTGCATGTTACACACACACATGTCCTTTGGACATGTGTGTGCGCAACACCTGTTCAAATGTGCATTTAAGGGGTGCTACAGGGTGTCCTTTGGACACCCCTGGCACCCTTTAAATCGCTATCTTATTTGCGAGTAGCAAATTGCTAATCGCCAATAAGGAATACTCCCCATTCATTCCTATGGGCCTTTTGGCCCATAGGAATGAATGGGGAGTTATTCCTTATTTGCGAATAGCAATTTGCTACTCGCAAATAAGGAATGTGTAGGAATCGCTATTTATTTAGCAATTCCTACATGAATACCGTTTTGCGAGTCCTTAATAGCGATTCGCTATGAATCGCTATTAGGGGCTCGCAAAACGGGTGAATGATGAATCAGGCTGAAAGAGACCAAGAACAGGGGTATGAGGACGAGATCCGGTCAGTGTTTTTTTCATCCTGTTGAGCTTGAGACAACTTTATTTTACAAACTCCTCCTGTCTGCTAACGTGCTGTCTGCAGTTCTTGTGACATCCGTTGCCCTCACTATTGTGGTTTCTTTCTGAGGTTACGGAGCAGGTTGCACAGTGCACAGAATGGGGGAAGAAAATCTGAACTGGTACTTTCAATACCAGCGAAGGAAATCTGAAACAGGAGAAGGTAATCTTCACCGTTTCCTGACTCCTGTCTTCTACCCTTAATTGGAGATTTTACAGAAACTACATCGTCTGTTGCAGTTATCAGGTACTTTTAATTGCATGGGGGACTGTTACCAATGCTTTGGACATTCGCTGTGAGTAAACAGCCATTTTCTTTACATATTTTCACTTTTCCTTCATGTGTGAGCTCTTTTGGCAGTTTAACCGCCATCTACCACATATTCAAAAGTCTCGAGCACACACAGAGCCTGCTCGCGCTCTTACCGTCATTCCTGCTATTTTACGGGTCCTGCTTCATTTCTTTGTGACATCTCCAGCAATTAGAGCTGCGTGGTTACCTCTGGACCCCTGCATGCATCTATGTGCTTGGAGCCACCCTGCCATAATCATGGTTCATGCCTACATCTTGTGTTGCTAGATACCACAAGCTCTGCGGCAATGTTTCCCCTGCATTCCTGTTTCCTTGCCAACCAAGTGTTTTTGCCAACCAAGATACTTTCTTCTGATGTGGCCGGAACGTCGTTGGATTCAATGGATTACTTGTCTCTTCCTTCTTCTGGTTTCTACGTGCCACCATCTTTGCATTTCCAAGCACTCTCTACTTCTTGGCTTCTTCATTCTTTTAAGTCTCGGAGCCGGCATTTGACTATGGATTATATAGACATAATCTAACAGTGCCACATAGAGGTCATCCAGCACCAAGGCACCTGTTTATTACACAATGTCTTCAACAACTTTAAATGTGAATGCTGTTTTTTTTTTTCTTCTCCTCTACATGTCTTTGTTGGTCATCGATCCACCAATGTATAGCAAGGTATTGTGCCATTCCGTTTAACCCCTTGCATGCTGTCGCGATTCTGCGCCTGTGCGGCACATTCCGATCACGGGTGCGGTCATGATGGCCGGGAGCCGTCATCAGCACACGAGCACTCCATGACGGCACCCGGCCGTCATCAGCATGCAAGGGGTTAATGCATCAACTGCACACTACGATGACTACGGTGACCACTTTATTTGTTTTATCTTATTTTTAGGTCTCGTAGAGAGACCTTTTCCGAACGATCCACTTTTTTATGATGAGGATTCTCAATAGTTCACGTGAAATCACGTGACCACAAGCTCCTTCGTGCACGAGCTTGCATTTCCCCACAGGCTTCCCCCTGCCAGCAGCATTTGCCACATCAAAGGCTTCAGCTGCCCCGCCCCCCTGCCGTCACTTATTCACGGCCGCGCCTCGCATTTCCCCACAGGCTTCCCTCCAGCAGCATTTGCCACATCAAAGGCTTCAGCTGCCCCGCCACCCCCCTTCACTTATTCACGGCCACAGGCCGTGCCTTGTTTTCCTTCTTCTTCTCCCAAATAAGGGGGTGCTAATTTTATCAGCAACAAGTAAGTAATCGAGACTATCGGCCTTGCGTTGTCTTCAGTTTACATATTTTCATTTCCAAACCCCTGTGGCCAAATATAAGGTACAGGGAATAACAGCAGGGTTGAGTCATATATTTTGTAATGAAAGTTTCTAGAAAGCAGTATGGAACCTCGTCAGTTCGTCCCGTGATTCACCAGTGTTTTGGCTAAGGTAACAGTATCCCATTTGTTCTTGTCGAGCTCCGGGAAGATTACGACCGGTCAACCTCTTGAAATAACTAACTATGTCATTTCTACGGCTCGAGCAGGGTACATCTGTGTGAATATCTGGAGCCAAAAAGCGTTTTCCAAGAAATGTGGTTATATAAAATGACGCTATTTTCCCTTTCAGAGTCGGGGTGAGGTAGCATGACTTTTATAACACTAGCGGTGCAATGAGACAGTGTTTGACTATTTACAAATGTTTTCCATTTACTTATAAAGAGACGTTGCATAGTATTTTTTTGCAAGGTATGAAAGACGGTATGCATTTGTTCTTGCCGCAGGCAATGTTTGTATTAATTTCATCAGTTTAACATGGCACTAAGGAGTTCACTTTCTCATTTATTATAAGTTTTAACACCACTATTTGTGCAAAGGTAAATTATGATTGTACCTTCGCTTGATAGCGGCTATTGTGAACTCCTTAGTGCCATGTTAAACTGATGTGCCAGCATTTGTAAAATAAAATAGCAGGGTATCCTGTCTTTACCAAAATGAAAAGCACACGTTGTGTGAAAGTTACCATCTAAAAAAAAAAATGTCTGGAGGAATAATACTGGAGTCGCTTTATATTGTTGTCGTCGCAGGTGGGTTTGGGGCTTGTAAGAACACGTCCTTCCGCGTGGTGTGTCTGCTTTCAAAACATTAGTTGTAGTCCGCGAGCTCTGGGAAAAAGACATCCATCTCTAGGCGCGATCTTCGCCCGAGGCCTCTGCGTGTTTTCACACAGGACTGCATGTCCCGAGTGTAGGCGTCGTTTCAGATAACCAGTGTTCCTGGATCCCCTCAAGGCCATTCTTTGGGTGGCTGCATTGGCCCCATGTTTGAAATGTTTCATTTCAAAGCAGAGGCAGGGAGAATCCTCCATAGCTGTTTCATCGGCTTTTTCGTGGTTAAGACCTGATTATGAGTGGCAGAGTGCACAGGACCGTAATTTATTTATTTTTATTTATTTTAACGTTTTGTAGAGCGCCTGGTGACCCGAGGGCATCCCCGCGCTGTAATGATATTGATATCCAGATGGGCAGGGGAGAAGAAGAGGAAGAGAGGGGGAAGTTATTTTGGGAATAGAAGTGTTTTCAGTTTTTTTCTGAAAGTAAGATAGCTGGGTTCCAGTCTGAGGGTACGGGGGAGTGAATTCCATCCTGTGGAAGCTTTCACAGAGAAGCGTCGGCCTCCGGTGCGAGTCTTTTTTTAAATTTGGGGATGTTGGCAAGGTGTTCATTCTCGGACCGCAGGGATCTGGGAGCTATATACGGGGTTACCAGGTTGCTGAGAATCGGAGGGCCAGCTCCATTAATCAGTTTGAAGGCCGTGCACATGGCTTTAAATTCTACCCTTTGGCGAACCGGGAGCCAGTGGAGGGCTTTGATGGCGGGTTTAGCCGACACTCTGGAGGGCAGGTTCATGAGTAGTCGGGCTGCCGCGTTCTGTGTTCGCTGCATTTTAGTCAGGGTGGCCTCTGGGGCTCCCAGGTAAACCATGTTACTGTAGTCCAACCGTGACAGTATTAGCCCTTGGACCAAGAGTTTCCTGGAGGCGGGAGGGAGTAGGGGGAGAATCTTGCGGGTGGTACGCATAAGCCCGAAGCAGGTTCCTGCAGTTTTGGCCGCTTGTGTTTTCATTGAGAGCTCGGGTTCTAGCCAGACTCCTAGGGTTTTAATTTCTTTTTTCGGGGTAGGAATTTCCCCGAGTACGTCTGGCCAGGCTGCTGGGGGGATGGTCACCCATTGCTTCCCCATGAGCACCCCAGGACGAGTGGCTCATTTATGTTTGGTGATGCTATAAAATGTATTTACAGTGAGTAAAGAATATGACCTCTGCAGGAAACAATTTTTTTGTTAATGGGAACAGATGTTGAGCTCACACGTTTCAGTCTGACAGGTAGAACGGTTGTTCTTTCTACCACATCACAGCCAAGTGGAAAGCTTTGAAAATAAAATGAGATTTTAGTTATTTCACCAGTACACACCTTTTGCCTCTGAGACTCTCGGGTCACAGATTTAAAAGTGTAGGCGCGAAATATTCAAAGTCTGTTCTCAAGAGTTTAGAAGACCGCATGTTAAAAGAATGTCATACAGCTTTAAACAACACATAGTAAGGCTAAAGTGATGCTTACTTAATATATTCGTTTTCTTTTGTACTTTTTTTTAACACGATTTACTGGAGTAGTTCACAACACATAGTTTAACCCTTTCCTCTGGGAGTAGATAACTCTGTGTGTATACAGCCAATGGCATCTAAAAACGTGACAGTTCAGGCAGACATCTTGTAGAGCTAGCATATACAATCTATTATCGAACTTGCGACACTGGGACCCCTCTACACTGGCGTCATGCTTTCAGATTCTTGGAAAGCACTTGCCTTGTCCTTAGTCCGATAAGATTCAGCAAAGGTTATTCAGAAATGTTCTGTAATGTTTGACGCATGGTACCACGCTGCTTCTAGCACGTGACCCTGCCCCTCACGTGTGCAATGACTCAGCATCCAGCACTTAATTCTTTAACCCGCCCAGGTCTGTGCATTGACGTCCGTCAATAAAACTGGCTTACTGGATTTGAGGCTTTCTCTTCTGTCATAGGGCTCTGGGCACTTGTCAGTCACCGTGGTATGGGTGGGCAGGGCCTCTCGAGTCTCTATTTCGCTCCAGCCAGGAAGAATCAGTTAGTCTGGCCATGATGCCTGAGCCGATACTCGAACCTGGTTCTCCATCTTGAAGGTAGGCTGCTCTGGCCATTATCCCACACCTGACCGCTGCTCAGTGAACTGTTTACTTCCTGCACTGGCTTCTTGAAAGGCTTACAGCTGCAGTTTCAATTACCATGCTCTTTGCTTCTGTGTTTATTAAGCTTCTGCCACCACAATCTCCTCGTGCTGACCCCTCAGCCAACAGTTGTTTTTTGCGCCTTTGACGCCACTTAATATCCCTGTGCCACCCCTCACCAAGCCACCCCCTCATACCGCTCACCACACTGCTTATTTAAAATTATATTTCTTTGCAGTGTTATATAGCACCAACTTGACCCGAAGGGATCAGAGCGCTTTATATGATCACCAGTTACATTACAGATGGACACTTCCTTTTTCAGGTACAGGGAGATTAGGTGATTTGCACACAATCACAGGATGCTTGAGCCAACGCTGAGATTCGAACATGGTTCCCCAGCTTCACTGTCAGCTGCTTTGGCTGTTACGCCACATCCGGCCGCTGCTCCCTCCTCTCCTGTTCCTCCCTCTTTCCTCCTCCTCATGTGGTCACTCAATCTAGGCACACCTCCCTCATCATTTGCCAATGCTTGTTGTTATTTGGCAAACAGTGGACACACACAATATTTCTAAAAAGTGATAATATAGTATTCAATGCAGCTATGAGCCTTAAAGCAACAGCCTAAGAAAGTATAAGCACAACAATGTTTTTACAGTCTGAAATAACGAATGCTTTTTTATTTCACGGGCACATTTGAGTAAATGCAGGTTTTTGATTATCCCAAGAGTAAGAGGATGTACTGCGGCAGGCGCAAGCGGCTGTCTAAGCATGCACTCGTGCACTAGGACCAGTGTATGCCACATTTGTTGGCACTTCGTCCGGAGCACATTGTTGCTAACGCCCCCCCTACCACAACACTGCTTTTTTATATATATTTTTCTGCAAAATTAGAACCCACACACACTCTGCACCCTCACACACTCTGCACCCTCACACACACTGCACCCTCACACACTGCACCCTCACACACTGCACCCACACACTACACCCCCACACACTCTGCACCCTCACACACTCTACAATGGAACATACACTCCAAATACCACTCGGTGACACATAATTACACTCCACATAATAACACTGCACTCAATGCAACATACACTTCAAATATCACTCAATGCCACATAATTACACAGCACTCAATGCAACAAACACTCCAAATACCACTCAGTGCCACATAATTACACGCCACACAATTACACTCTACTGAATACAACATAACCTCCCCATAATACCACTCAGTGCCACATAATTATATGCAACATAATTACACTGCACTCAATGCTACATACACACCAAATACCACTCAGTGCCAGATAATTACACACCACATAATTACACTCTACTGAATGCAACACACACTCCACACAATACCACTCAGTGCCACATAATTATACTGCACTTATTGCAACATACACTCCAAACAACACCACTCAATGCCATATAATTACACACCACAAAATTACACTCTACTGAATACAACATACACTCCTCGTAATACCACTCAGTGCCACATAATTACACTCAACATAATTACACTATACTCAGTGCACCATAAAGACACTTTATCTGTCTATCTATCGCCCTCACTCTATCTGTCTATCTATCTATCGCACTCATTGTATCACTCTATCTATCGATCGCCCTCACTCTATCTATCTATTGCATCACCACAGCATCACTCAGCACCACCACAGCATCACTCAGGGGCACCACAACATCACTATGCGCTACCACAGCATCACTGAACACCACAGCATTACTCGTAGCCACCACAACATCACTGAGCTCCACCACAGCATCAATCTGTGCAACCATTCAACAACAACTGGTTCAAATCTGTTCTCTCAATGTTTCAAGCTTTATTACAAATGTCACAAAAAGAGGTTAATATTTCACTTCTGTTCTTGGATTTTCGTCACAATAAAATACAATGAACATAATCTTCACAAAAGTTATTTACAAAAGCTATTGCCATTATAAATTACAGTAACTTTTAGTTAAGTATTAATGATTAAAAAAATTAAAAGCCATTGTTATTTGTAATATCAATACATGTAAGTCACGTAAATACGACACATATTGCATTACAAATGCTATAGGTGTCACATTTGCGAGAGTTATAACTATTGGCATTGTAAATGACAAAGCTATTAATTTCGCAATTTTCAAAAACAAAACCTAAATAAAAAATGTGTCATTTACAATACCAATAGCTCTAACTTTCCTAATACGAGACCTATTGCATTGCAAATGCTTGTTTTATTATTGACAATGCTCATATTTTTATATGCTTCTAGGTCATTCTACAATTACATTAATCATTTATCATTTTTCTTAATGGTTAATGTGGCTAGTTAATGCCATATTTTTCACATGAATTTGGTTGCCTCCTCTTAAAGCTAAAGTGCACAATTTTTTTTTACATATTGCATGTACTGTGTGGCATTATCCATACACGTATTGTATTTTACTTTGTACTGGTTTCTATGCATTGGATTTTATAGTGTGGTAGCTTCTTCGCCACACCTAGTTCTCTTTGAAATTTACATTGTCATGTGGCTTGCACCCACATCTACTCTTCAGAAAATTAGATTTTTTTGTTATGTGGCCTGCACCCACATCATCTATTACGTACATTTTGCATTGTTCTGTGTGCTTTGTTCACACTTTCATGTGGTAAACCCACATTTTTGTGCATGTTGCATTTTACATTTTAACGTTGTGCTGTGTGGGTCCCTCCCATATATTCTTCTCTTTTACTTTACCGTACGTTGTTTTATGTGGTTCATCCACATATATTACACATGTTGCATTTTACAAATTTACCTTGTGCTTTGTGGGTCCCTCCCACACCTTCCCCCCCAACCCACTTTTGGGGAAGTTCTATAGTGTAGCTCACCTCTCCATTTCCACCCTTTCCCGCCTTTGTGAGCTTAACACCTGTTTATTTAATGTGTTTCATACCACTGCTGTAGTCTGCTTGTCTGAACGACAGCCATAATTTCCCTATGCTTTTGCTTTACTTGTTCTAGCTACAGCTGTCTTCCACTCTTTCACTGTTCTCTTGCTTCTGTGTTTCATTCTCTCCTTCTCTCCTTCACCTTTTTGCTTAAGCCCTTGTATATTTTTGTGTTTGCCTGGCCAGCTTTCATATCTTTGTACTTGGGTATGTTTGTTATTTATGTGAGGGAGGATGTTGGGTTGTCTTTCTGTGAGATAGGGTGTTGGTGCGTTAGTTATCGTTTTCTTTTCATCTTTTCTTGTTTGCATTTCCTATGTAGCCATCTTTCATTTCCATGCTTTCTTCCAGTGTATTTTCTTCTCTATTTTCTTGCTTATTTTCTGATGTATTTCAATACGTCCTTATTTTCCATTATAAAGGTGGGAGATATGTGGTATCCTGCTGCTCAGCCAGAATGATTGCATGAGAGAATGTTGGGATGTGGAACGTTGGAGTGCCTGAGTCAGTTGGTGTGTGGGCTGAGCAGCAGGATGGCTGCTCCTGGTGGGGCTCTTTCCATGTAACCTGCTACTGAAATAAAACTTCATGGAAAATTACTTGGACTCGACTTCTTTCAGTGTACTACAGTCTCCCTCCATCTTGCTCCAATGAAAGTATTGTAGAAACAGGTACATTCTGCAATAGCCTCCCTTGTGGAATCCAGTTCGATCCCTGAACCCCTAGCTGGGCCTTCGAACACTCAGAACAAAGTGACCATGGATTGAGCTGGTCGATGAACTGCAGTGTATTCTGGGTGGTGACAGCAGTAAGGCTCCTATTCTTCACACCATCTTCCACTGAGTCTGGATGATTCAACGAAATGAGCATGGCATCTGTGGTCCTGGACGTATTTACAGTGTAGAAAACAAGTGGTTAGACAGCAACCTGTTACTCCGCATCTAGTCCTGTAAAGCAAGGCGTGGGTTTTTGTTAAGCCCCACCCTGTTTAACATATAGAAGACCCCTTTGGCCTGTCTGCTCTGATCATACGGGTGCTCAGTGCAAGACCACTCTTACATGCAGCGGGTTGTGCTTTATAAACATTATTAGCATAACATTGTCTAACATTTGCCAGCATTCACAAGGCTACCGATTGTGTAATAATCCTTAACTTTTGCCATCCATTTAATTAATCTTTGGTCATGGAGATGGAAGATCAGCTGCCATACATAGGTCATGACTAAAGGGTGTAGGGTGGGGGGTGGGGCGGTGGGGAAGTGGGGCAGCTCTAAGGTGGGGTTTGGTTTGGGATCAGCACAATATGAGTTAGCACGATTTGTGAGGGGTAGAAACGAGGAACAAGTTGAATATCTGAAGGCAAAATGTTTGTATTTGCAAAACGGTGGTCGAATGAGTGTGGTAAGAGCAAATTTAAGCCCTGAGAGATTTAAAGATGGAAGGAGGATAAGGATTCTTCGTAAGGAGAGGGGGAATTTTAAACCATGAGTTTACGAATTGCAACAGTTAACATCTGTGTTTTAAATGATGAAAATCAGATGCATAAGGCGGCAATTTGGTTTAAATCTTTACGTATAGATTTTCTTTGTGTTCAAGAGACACATATGGAAGGCAGTGGAGCTCGCATCTTGGAACAATTAGGATACAAACTGATGGTGTATACGACACAGGGCTCCCGCACTAGAGGGGTGGCAATCCTCACCCGGAGGAGTGATGTAAAGGTTTTAAGAAAGTCCGCTGACCAATGGGGCCGATGGGTGATGGTTGAATACTCGTTAGGAGGTAATAAATGTACATTATGGTCTCTTTATGGATCAACATGTGATGACCCGGAAATGCTAGAATTTCTAGATTCTAATTTAGCAATGTGGCTCACTCCAAGGATAATTTGCAGGGACTTTATTATCAATGGTCTGGGGGTACAGTGGGGCATCTCAGGAAGCAGATATTTTTGTAGGAAAAGAAGGGTAGGTGTTGCGCTAACAAATCTAGCCATCAATAATGGTTTAACTGATGTATATGCAAAACCTACAGATCCTGGTATTACCCTTTTCTAATCGCACTACTTAAGGCTATTTCAAGATTAGACTATTTTTTTTGTTTCTCACTAGTTTATCTCTAACGTTTAAGATTGAGAGGTACCCTCGGATAATGTCGGACCACAATCCATTAGTTCTTACTGTCAGCTTTTCTGGGGAGGATAGGCAAATCCGGGGGTGGACTTTCGAACGGAGGCTGTTATATGATCCAGAATATGTTTTACACATGAAGGGGTGGATTAAAGAATTTTGGGATTTTAATCGTGGGAGCACAGATGCGGGAATAGTCTGGGTCACTTTTAAAGCGGGGGTCAGAGGGGAAACCACAAGTTATAGTTTGCACCGTTAAGAAGAAGGAGTTACAGCGGGAGGTGGCGATTAGAGATAAGCTAATTAAGCTAGAAGAGGCACTGGCTACTGCTATTAGTACGGGAGGGCCGACTGAAGACATAATACTTCAGATATCTATAAATAAGGCTGAGGCTGCTGGTGAACGCATTGCTGTTAAAGCTGCAGAAATTTATTTGGCAAAAAGGGAGCACTGCCACGAATATAGCGAGCGGGTGGGGCATACTCTGGCCGTAAGAGTTAGACAAAAAACGGCGGCTGGCAAGATATCGGAAATCTTTGATGTTAATAGGAGGATTATAAATGACGTTCAGGCTTTTTTTACCAACATCTTCATTTATCATCAGTTGGCCGATGCAATGTGGTGAAGATGATGTTTTTGCCAAAAATTCTTTATCTGGTTAGGGCAATTCTGGAATTTGAAAAAAATTGGTTTGTTATTTTGGAAAGTATAGTTAGTCGATTTATATGGGCGCACGGGAAAACCAGGTGGGCTCTCTGGTTTATGACCTTACCACGGGAGCGAGGGAGGTTTTCACTTCCTGATTTTCGAAGTTATTATTGGGCTGCAGCTCTCCAATAAATGGGTATATTGTTTGGTACATCTTCTGGGGATTCGGAAGGGGAAACAGAGCTTCCTGATGTATATAAGTTGCTACTGAGGGAGCATGCCGAGAATTGTTTTTTAAATTTACGGAGCCCAGCTACTATAAAAGGACAACATTTAAGACTCTTGCAGCCGCCTTTAAGATTTGGGTGCCATTAAATAGAAAGATTGGTTTGGGGAGACTTAATCACTACACCCAGCTTTACAAAAATCCCACGCTCCAGGAAATCTTCTCAGATGAGGTCATGGCTGTCTGGTCAATGAAGGGGGTCCGGGTGGCGGGGGACCTAATATTGAATGAAGGGTTCCGTAAGTTTGGGGATATTCAGTTGGAGTTTGGGTTGGAAAGGGGTAACTTTTTAAAATACTTACAGTTACGCAGTTTTTTTGGTTAAAAGGTGGGGGGGTTAATGGGATTAGCAGAATTCAAATTTTAGATATTATCAGGGGCAATACCAAGGGCACCATCAGGCTACTGTATGCAGAACTGATAGCATTAAAGCAGGATGATCTAGCTAAGCACGAGAACAAATGGGTGGAACGTGGGGGGGCCACACCAGAGAGGCTCTTAGAGTCTCTAGAATTAGCTCAGACAGTTTTGTGCTCTGCTGGACTTCAAGCTCAACATTTTAAAACTGTTTTTGCGTTATACTATACCCTGGCGAGAATAGAGCAGCGGGGTCAGCTAGCAGGGATTACCTACCCGCGGTGTGGTGCTTCAGCTGCAGATCTCGTCCACATGTTCGCATCCTGCCCACATCTTTAAAATTTGCTAGAGTCCATTACAAAATTTTTAGATCTGCCACTTGGGCTGAAAGTTAAATTAACCCCTGTTCTGGTTTTATCGGGAATCTGCAGTAACGAACGGGAAGATATGGTTTATCAATTTCTTTTTATGGTTATGGCTGTATTACGGATTAGTATCACTTCTGCTTGGCTTGACCCTTCACCCCCCACCTTTCAACAATGGCTCTCACACTTACTTTCAATATATACAATGGAAAGAGCTATCTATGAGTGGGGCGGTGTATCTGGGCCCCCCTATCAAGATGGAAAGATCCACAGGAAATGTAATAATCCAGGTTTATAAATTGAGTCGGAAGGGATGATCTATTCACGGTGGTTTTAGCTCAAATGTTCTTTTTTGAACTTAAATTAGTGCTTCTGCTCGATATATGGCTTCTTTCTGTTTAAAATGTTTCTTTTTCTGTGCTCCATAATCACTTTATGTTAAATTCTGTCTGCTCATTAAGAGGTTTTGTTCTAACCCCCATACCATGAATTTGTTTATGAACTGGTGCTGATCTCCAGTCAAAACTGAATAAATACATTTAAAAAAAAAAAAAAATCTTTGGTCATTTAGTCCTGGCCTCAAGCCCTGTGGGGATGATGTCATTCATACTTGCTCAATCGGCAAAATGCTGTTAGCAAGATCTCCTATTTTTTCCCCCCTATAACTGCACAGCAGTCTCAATGCTATTGGTTTTCTACTTCAGGTCTGCATGGATAAACCTCAGAAGGGTATAGTTTCACGCTCTCCCCCTCTTTCAAGCCTACTTTTTCTAGGGTGTACTTACCTCTACTCTTGTGCCTTTTGCTATATGTAAAAAAAAGTCATCCTTTTAGTTTCCTTTCTCTGTTATAATCCTCTGTGAAGGTGAGGTGGATACAAGAGGGTTTTGTGTGTAACAGCAATGGGGATTCACCTGTTGAGTACATCCTGGAAGTCCGTTTTGAGCATCGCAGCAAGTGCTGCCAGCCGCAGATCAAAGCTGCCATCAGGGGACCACAATCACCAGAGTCCCAAGCGCCAGTGGGAGGCGCCAATGCTTTGTTTCGCACCAGGAGGCGCTCATAAGGTCCCGCGGGCTCCCGCAGTGCAGGACTTGCGCTGGCGTGCCCGGGCCAAGGGCAGGCCCATCTGCACCCGGCCAAGTCTGGAGAAGGCTGGGCAATTTCCTTAACAAAGCTAACACAAGATACTTGGACTTTGGCCCTCAATCCCCAGGTACTGTGGCACTTGTGAGTCGTTCATTTCTACTATAACTGGTGTCCGTGGCATTGCCCAATCTTGCGCCCACATGAGCAAACGTAAGGAAGTTGTGGGGACTTTGGATGCTTTTATTATCGGGGCAGAATCTATGCTCAGTCTTGAGATCGAACTGACTGAGATGTGACTCTCTCTAGGACCTCTACCCTTGACAAGGTGCTCTTCCCTAGGCCCAACCGACCCGGGTGAGGCTTCACAATCTTGCTGCCCTCTCACCACACAAGACCAGCTGCAGTCTTCTCCTGTAATTTATTCTTTTATTTTTTTTTAAATATGTTTATTGCGGAACACATAGAAGACATGATCAGGTAGAACCTCTGGGAAGCACTGAGAGGTGAAATTAGCCACATGCAACATTCAGGATAGTACACAGCCACGTGGCCCACATCCCGGAGGCCGGGCGGCGTAAAGTCGGTAAATGCCACAAATATAACCATAGTCGTTTGCATACAGTACACGTGCATCTCCAGTATCCGCTGGTTTTCATGTATTCCCCCTCCTACGTCCTCCATGGAGCCCTACTCCCATCCTTCTGGATAGATACATTTTTCAATAGAAACACAGTCTAACACAGAACAACAAACAAACCCCCCCCCATACGTGGCATCAGTAATAGAGTACGTGCAAAAGTCAGGTTATCTACTCAAGGCCCGATAAGGTGCAGACATCACATTTAGAAGCAATCCTCTGGGAATCAAGACAAATCACAGGGTTATATTATAGGGAACATTAGTGCGCGCCCAGCAGGGCATTACTCCGGAATAGGGCCCTCCATCTCGCCTCCCACCACATCCTCCTCGGATCCAGACCCCTCAGGGGTGAACAATTCGGCACTAGTGGCATCCGAGTCATCATCGGGCAACCCCTCTGCACACATCATCCTCCAAGCTAGTAAGTCTTCCTGAAGCCTTTCATCGCGGCGCGTGCGCTGCATATGTGTCTCCTCAGCCAGGGACCACTCTCTAGCATCCCTAAGCCACAGGGATACCTCGGGGGCCCTCTGCCCCATCCAAGTAATGGCCATGCGCGGCCTTGCTAACACCAGTAACAACTGTAGAAACTTGTAAGACAAATTCCTCTTTTTGGGCTTGGGTACCAGGGCCAAGAGACAATGAAGCGGGTCCAGGGCAATCCGGAGGCTCGTAACACAGCCAATATGGTCCACCACCTCACTCCAAAAGCTACCGACCTGCGGGCACTCCCAAGCCAAATGGAAGAATCCAGCTCTCTCCGCCCCACACCTAGGCAGTTGTCCCGCCTATCCGCCGAGATGTGATTCAGGGAGACCAGGGTCATGTAGGTGCGATGCACAAAATTAAAGTGGATCAACTTGAACCGTGCATTACATGAGACTTTCCGGGTCAGGAGCCCAATACGTTTGCGCTGTCCCGGCTCCAGAGCCATCCCCAGGTCCACCTCCCAGGCTGCCCAGGACGGCGCGATCGGCGGGGCCGAATCCCGTCGCATGGCTGAGTACAATAAAGAGATCAGCTGCTTTCCTCTACCACACGAAAGGAGGATGTTGAGGGTGTGAGTCAGTGGAGGCGCCTCTGGGAACTGGGGCTAGGTCGTCCTTGCCACCTCCTGGAGTCCCCTGTAGTGCAGGTATTGTCCCCTGTTCAGGTCAAAGGCTTCCGTGGCACGCTCAAAAGACACGAAGGAGTCATCTGGATAGAGGTCTGCCAGAGTCTCACATCCGTCGTCCCGCCATTCCCGGAAGGACACATTCTCCTCCATCCACAGCACCGGGGCCAAGATCCTCACCGGCAGCTCCCTATGAAAGGGGGCCCGCCGCAAAACTTTCTCCACAAATCGCTTCCAGACTCCCGCTGCGTGACTCACCACATAGGGCAGGGCCTCGTTTGCTCCCCTTCCCTGCATCAAAGCCACTCGTAAAGCCTTCTCGTCTGCTCTGCCCGCCAGTAGCTGCAGCTCCCAGTTATCTGTATCTGCGAACCACCTCGCGGCTGGCAGGAGCTGTGCTGCATAATAATAGAGGTCAAACCTCTTGGCCTCCAGGCCTCCCTCCTCCCAACACCGGACCACAGTATGCAGGGCAACTCTACTACGCCCGCCCGCCCAGAGTAGAGATGTGAGCAGCGAGTTGAGCGTGCGAAATATTCACGGAGGGAGCGGGGATAGGGTATTTTGCAGGACGTACAACATGCTAGGCAACATCACCATCTTAGCAACCGCTAACCGCCCCATAAGGGAGAGAGGAAGCGTATTCCAGAAGGACACAGACTGGTGCAGAGAGCGGAGCACCCGTTCAGCGTTGCGGGCCAGCAGGTGTTCATCTGACGAAGCCACTTGAATGCCCAGATATCGGAATGCCCGGATCGGCAGCACATCCCGCCAGCGAGAAAATCAAGGACTTCCCAGGGTTAATGCGCAGCCCGGAGGTCGCGCCAAAGCGGTCCAGCAACCGCATCAAAGCGGGAAGCGAGTCGCTCGGGGAGGTCAAATAGAACAGAGCGTCATCCGCATAGAGGGAGATCACGTTCACGGTATCGCCCACCCTAATGCCCCATTGCGCCATCTCAGCTTGAATGGAGACCGCCAAGGGTTCTATTGCCAGGGCAAATAGGAGCAGCGACAGGGGGGCACCCCTGATGAGTGCCCCTCCCCAAGGACCACTCCTCGGAGCGGGCCGAACCAAGCCGAACTCTAGCCCGGGGCACCCCGTAGAGCACTCGGATCCAATTGCAGAACACTGGCCCTAGCATTGCCATCTGGAGCACCTCCAAGAGAACCCCCAGCTGACCGTGTCAAAGGCCTTAGCCAGGTCAATTGATACCAGTATGTGGGGATCCCCCCTCCCACGCACCTCGTGGAGGATATGGTTCAGACGCTGCAAGTTCATTGCAGTGTTACGACCAGGTATAAACCCACACTGGTACTGATGGACCAAGTGTGCCATGTGTGGGGCTAGGCGAGTGGCCAATAGTCTGGTGAGGATCTTAACGTCTGTATTGATCAGAGTGATAGGCCGGAACGCCGCGGGATCGCAACTGTCTCCGCCCGGTTTCAAGATTATACAGACCTCCCCCTGATTCATGGTGGGCAGAAGAACGCCAGACCCCAGGGCCTCATTATAAACCTGTAAGAGGAGGGGGGGCAGGACATCGCCAAATGAATGGTAGAATTCAGGCGGGAAACCGTCTCCGCCCGGCGCCTTAGCCCGCGGCAGGGCTGCCAACGCAACATTGACCTCCCGGAGCGTCAACGCCGCATCCATTTCTCGGCCGCCTCCTCCGAGAGGGCCTGGAAAGCCAATCCCTGGAGGTAAGGCCGAAAGGAGGCCTCTGTGATCGAGGGGTCAGCCGCATACACAGTCTGCAGGTGGGAGCGGAGGATCTCAAGAATATCAGACTCCGAGTGCACCATACCACCAGCTGGAGCCCATAGGGCAACTATCCGCTCCGGTGCGAATTCACGCCGAAGAATCCAGGCCAGCAGTCGACCAGACTTGTCCCCCTCATGGTGGAGACGCTGTCTATATTGGCCCAAAGTATATTTATCGAGACGGGTAAGAATGTCATGAACAGACACCTGGGCCGCCCTTTCCGCCGCCCGGTCCGAGACGCCAGGATCCGGTAGAGTCTGACAGCACCGGAGTATATCCTCTGCATCCCATAAGTCACAGAGCAATTGCTTCCGGACCCCATATGTAAGGCCCATACAGGCACCGCGTACCACCGCTTTCATGGCCTCCCATTTGGTGGAGTAGGGCAAATCACCACCCTCCCAGTTCAAATCTATATAATCCGTCAGGACATGGTCCTTCCCCACCTGGTCCTGCAGAATGTCCGTTGGCATGCGCCAAGTGCGGGGACGCGCAGCCTGGTCAGCCCATTGCACCATGCACGTCAATGGAGCATGATCCGACAGAAAACGAGCTTGGTGGGTTACCGTCAATGAGAGAGACGCGGCAATATTGGCCACAAGGACGCGGTCCAACCTACTATGGGTGTCATGCGTCGGGGTATAACAAGTATATAGCCTCTGAGTGGGGTGGCCCGTACTCCACACATCCACAGCCCCCAGATTATGCATTACTTCCCTGAGGCGCGCCGTCATGCGCGGCTTCGTGCCAGAACGCAATTAAAATCCCCAAGCCAGAGGAAGGGAGCATCTAGGTCCGAGACAATGAGTTCCTGAAGGTGGGAGAAAAAACCAGGGTCATCGATATTTGGTGCATAAGAATTTAAGAGCAGGAAATCCCTACCATCCAGCTTGATCCGCAGCAGCAGGTACCTGCCTTCAATGTCCGCCTCAACATATTGAACGGCACAGGGAACCCCAGGTGCCACCCAAATTAGGACCCCCCTGGCATAAGTAGAGAAGGAGGAATGGAACATCTGGCCCCTCCATTTCTTGGACAGCCGCTGGGCACCCTCCTCATCTAGGTGGGTCTCTTGGAGACACGCAACAGAGGCCCCATGTCGCTTGAGGAAGGAAAGGACCCTGTGTCTCTTGGTGTAAGTACCCAATCCGCGCACGTTCCAGGTTAAGAATTTAAAACCCATAGTCGGTGATTGCACCCAACCGGGCCATATAATACATACACTGTGATCCGCCATCCCCGGGCCCAAACATTATCTAGGCCGGAAGATCCAGCCCGCCTGACCAGCCACACATAAACCTGAATCACAGTACACTTAATGCCAGCAACAATGCCCGCACCCATTCCAACCCACCCCTCGAAAACCCTCGATCCCAGAACCCCCAAAACATCTCCCCCACCCCCACCCACGAGCAAGATGACAGCAACAACAAAAATGCTACCCTGCCCTCCCCCTGCCGGTGCCAGAACGTACACAGCCACCCCGTTCGAACCACACAACATACACCCACAAACAACCAACCAACACCACCCCCCCCCCCCCTTCCAGCTCCCCATGGGACCCAGACTTGCAGGACAGTCCCTAGGCATGTCTACTGGTATCAGCCCCAGGTCGGGCTCTTCTCCATTCAAACATATACGGTCCCCATCTCGCATACCTCTTTCAATAGGATGCAAGTCCTTCGCTCCACCCAGCCATCCAAGGGCAAATAGTACAGGTCACAAGCATCTCCCACAGACCAGAGACCTAACAAGAGGCCCCCTAAAGCGGAGGACAACAGTCCATAAACTAGACAGTACCTCAAGCCGGAGCCTTCTCCGGCAGTGGCTCGGAAAGGCCAGTCTACGGGATCACGGGAGCCGTAGAGTCTGTACCTGGCACAGTGTCCTGCAGGGTGTCCGGAACCAAGATTTCCTCAGGGGCGGACGCGCCGGGGGACTCCGGACTAGCCACCACCAATGAAGGTCCCAAAAGCAGAGCACCATCTTCTCCCACTGTGACTCGAGGCTCCTCTGAGCCCCCCGATCTAGACCGGCGTCTTCTCCTTCCTCGACGTCGTCGCTGAGGACGGGTCCCCCACGTCTCACGGGGCCCTCCACGCTCACCCAGGGGCAGGTCGTCACCCCTTATCTCCAGCCACTCCCACACCTCCGCCAGGGATTCAAAGATGTGCGCCCGGCCCTGTGAGATCACCTTGAGCTTGGCCGGATACAACAGCATATATTGGAGCTTCATCTCCCGGAACTTTTGCTTAACTCCCAGGTAGGACTTCCGTTGCTCCTGTACCTGTTGAGTGTAGTCAGGATGAATGGATACGCGATATAGTGAGAGTCTCCGCCTCCCTTGCTGCCTTCAAGATGCAGTCCCGGTCTTTATAGTTCAGGATCTTTGCAATCAGCGCCCTTGGGGGTTCACCCGGGCGCGGAGGGGGGACCAGGGCCCTATGTGGAGAAGTGTGGCTCACTGGTTAGAGGAGGCAGACCCTGAAGCAAAGGTCAGACCCGGGACCAGGATTCAATTCCCGACGCGGCAGGGTCTTGAGCCCAAATGTCCACGGACTCGATAATTCTCACTTCGGTGCCTACTTGAATCACGGGTTTGCACTCTGCAACTCTGGGCAATAGCTTGCTTAATCTCCACTACGCCCCCCCCGCGGCGGGATGCCTGGCTTTCACCTTGGGGATGCCCAGTACGGGTTATCTCACAGGGAAAAAGCCAGGACGGGTTCCCATGAGGTGCGTGACCGTCTTCAGTAGGGAGGCCACCTCCCCCTGTAGTTGGGTAATATTACCCTCAGCATCTGAGACCTTATCCGCCACTTTTCGGAGATCCGTCCGCAGTAGATTGACATCTATCGATACAGTCTCTATCTGCCTCTCCAGCGCCGAATGGGAGCCCTGTATAGCCTTCAATATCTCTGCCCGGGAAGGCTCCACCGGCCCATCCGCGCTCTCCTCCTGACCCGTCTGGCGCGTAATCCGTTGCGATGGCAGCCGCGGGGTAGTATACTGCATAATGGTGTTGGGCTCGGTGGACCACGACATCCTATCCTTGTGCGTTGCCATCAGGTAAAAAGTCACATCAACCCCTCCAGTGGATCGTCAAGGATCTCACTCAACCACCGCCGCCCAGGTACCTGCCTCTAGGTCGCTCCTCAAATCACAATGCCAGACGCCAAATCTCAGCTCCAGGCTGCGGCAATACGGGGGGTGCCCGGGCAGGCCAGTATCACCAGTGTTCCAAGCAAGTCCACTCAGCCTCAACCAGGGGCGCAGGGCCGCCTTCTCCCACCAGGGCAGCAGCGACTGTAGGGGCAACAGTCCGCCGCCGCAGAAAGCACCCAAGAGAGGATTGTGGCCCGCAGGATGGTGGGCAGCAATAGCCAGCAGCACACACGTTCTCCGCCGGTCAGGCAGTGGGGCCTGGGGCAATCAGGCCAGCGTAGGAGGCAGGCTCCTCGTGGTGAGCGGGGTTCCCAAATGGCTATCACTCACTCCTATATCCACGGGCGCGATCTAACAACCCCCTAGGGCGCTCTCCAACAATGCGCCTATGATGGTGGTCCAGCACGGGGCAGCGGGCCTCCGGGTGACAAGTCTGTGCGCTGCAGGGAACGACCGCCTCGGTGTAGGGGCAAGATGGCGGCTCAGTGGGGGAGGGGCGCAGATCCGATCGCGTGTGCCTCTTAATGTCTCGTACTCCCCGGCCGCCTCAGGCTCCAGGCCAGCTCCCCAGGGCCCCAGAGGACAAAGGAGATCTCCCCCGAGGGCCGCTCACCCGGCGGGAGGCTCCCGCTCCGATGCGGCGCCTGGGGGAGGGGCGGCCGCCGCGTTTCTCCTCCTCGGAATCAGGACGGGCCCGGGCAGCAGAGGCCGTCCGCAGGTCCACCAGCCGCACACGATCGCCTCCAAGGCGGAGCCCCAGATGGCAGCGAGCTCCGCCGTCCCTCGATCAGCCTCTCGATCACCCGGGAGTGCCACAGGGCCGGTCCGCCCCCGCAACACCGCTCCGGCGCAGGCCGCAGACCCCGGCCTCACGTAGTCAGAGGTCCAGCCCTCAGAGCGCCCGTACCGCCTCAGGGGCAACTCGCGGATGTCTGTCGGTGGTTTTCCGGGAAGGGGGCCGCCCAATATGAGAGGAGCTTCCGGCCCCCGAATCAGGTAAAAAAACAGCCCAGGTAGGATATATATGAAGGATATCTGGGTCCTCATGACGGGAGCAGGCGGAGCTCACGTCCTGTCGGCCATGCTGCTTGGCCACGCCCCCCCTGTAATTTATTCTTCCCCTGCATCTACACTTGTACCTGATGTGGAAGTTTCCCTTTCGAATCCTGTAACCAGGACCAGTGTAGCCACCAGGACATGGACACGGGCTTTTAACCCGTTCGATGCATCGGAAGGCCCCTGGCCTATCACGGTGGGCGTGTGCCGCACCGTGGCGGAATTTCGCCGCGGTAAAAGGGTTAAGCCCCACACCGAGGTAAAGATGAAAGAGCGACCAGTGAGACGAAGAAGGGGTGGGGGCATACAAAAATCTAAACAACAGAAAGGGATCAAAAATTCTGGGGTGGTACAAACCTGTGCAATTAGTACACAAACTGACACTGCTTTTGCTTTTTCTATACCCATATGTAATACTTTGGGGGGGGGGTGTAGCCCTGGACACTGCTTGGGAGACTGTTCTGGGTGTTGCTCTTGCACGGTTTAAGGAACTACTAGACAACAGCCTTGTTCCACTCTTGGGGCGCTTGAAACATTTGGATTCTGTAATGTGTAAACTGGCTGGCGAAAAAGATACATTGCAGCCTGCTATTTTTTTCAGGGTATGGTTTGGGCCCAGATGTTTTTCAATACCTGCAGGCGAGCATAGACCCCAGAGGGAGGCATCTTCAAACATCCGCGAGGAAGTTACTGGAACAGATGTCTGCATCACTGAGTCAGCATTAACTACTGTTCCCCATCAAGTAGTGTCTGATGTTTGCCAGAGTCAAGCTCGAGGGCTTCTTCCTGGTCCCAGTGGTCCCAACATTCCAAAAGGCTCATATGATGCTATCTCCCCCACGATGGACCCAAATGCTAAAGCGCCTGCCCAAACAGTGACTGGGGCGGTTGGGGCCGGAAGGGTCCAACAGGGGTCCAATTAGGGGCTAGTAGCGAAGGTATTGGAGCCGTGTTGAATCCGACCATTAATTTACCCCTAGCTGCACTTCCATTCATTCCATGTCATTATATTAACCGGAGTGCCTGTGAATAAAGCCTGCCAGAAGGAAACACAGTTAGACTTAAGGGACAAGTGTTTATTCTGGCTGGCTAGACATGAGCAGTTTTCCTATGACCGAGCGGGAGAGAGTTCGTAGGGTTGACTGGGTGGACACGAGACCCAAAACAATACAAGGCGACTGTATTGTTATTAACTTTAGTAACCCCCAGACTGCTAGTTTTTTGGCTAGCCATATCCTTCGCCCCCAAATGTGATCCCTACAGGAGCCAGGGCCCAAACTTTGGACTATTCTTATCCACACAGTCGTAATCACCACAGGGCCACTAACATCTGAGCCCCAGTCACCAGGCCCTTAGGGCAATTAATAGTGGCTCCCTACAACAGACCTCTCTTATTTAACATCCTAGTGTCTAATAGGTACAAGGCTCTGGAGGAGGTGGATTGACTGGTTTGGAATGGTGAATTGGATCTGAATAGTGAGCACAGGAGTCAAAGTAGGGAACCAAGGGGTCCTAATAGTGGGCAGATGGTCCAGGCTATACCGTGTGGTGCTAGGGAGGAACCAGGGATCCTGCTTACTGACTTCCAGCAGGGGAATCCACTGTTGGTTGTGCACGATTCCCCACTCTCTGGCACATCAGGCAGTGGCTCGCCTGGGGAAGGAGTGGAAGCTGCCCCTCTGGTTCAGCATGAGAGTACCTTAAGCTCAGATCCTAATAGCCATCTTCCCTCTGGTGAACACTCTATTTCTGACCACAAGTTGAGGATTCTATCCTGGAACATTGCCGGGTTAAAAAACAAACTGGACTCCCCAGATTGGCGGCTCTTTGTGGGTACCCATGGTGTTTGCATGTTTCAGGAAACCTGGGTGAGGGATGGCCTTGTGAGGACGGGGTAAGCAATTTTTAACAACCTCTGGGGGCCTCAGCACCTGGGTTGCCACATACTTGGACTGCTCATTGGACCACTTGAATACCCAGTCTAATGACATCCAGTGCACTATACTTACCTTTCCACCAGGCCTCAAAATTGCCTTTATTAATATTTACTCCCGCCCTGTAAGTATTTGCTACGAATCACAGACCTTTGAGCAATTGAACGCCTTCATCAGTACCGTTCCACCGAATATAAGATTGGTTGTGGGCGGTGACTTTAACTGCCAGTCGAGCCCCTTGTTGTCGCTTCTGTTACAAATTGTAGTGCTGAGGATCGGTTATGGTTAATTCCCGACCCTCAGATTCATGCAATCAAGGCTTGGACACCGCTGGCACTCCAGATCAATGCTGTTACACTAACTTGTTCTTTGAGAGCTTGCAATGGCCATACTAAGTCAGACAGATCAGGGAAGACAACCTTTACTAGACCTGGACACTTTCTCTGCTGGACTATATTCTAGTTGAAGCAAGATCATGGAAATGGGTGGTTGATTTCGCTGTCCCACCACGGCAGGACAGCGAACATAATGCCCTGAGATTGGAGCTACAGCTCCCAAGCAATTCTATGGATACCAGCACCCCCGTAGCTAGCAATCTAATTCTCGCTAATAATAGGAGGAGAACACCTACGGGGGAAACTCAATATTCTTGCCTGGAATGTGCGTGGCTTGCTTAGTAAAGTTAAACGAGGGGCAGTGCTCCATCAGGCAAAGTGGTATGCAGCAGATGTCCTATTGCTCCAGGAAAAACACCTCCTGGGCACGAAGGCCCCTTGCCTAGCCCGGTGTGGATACTCCACAGTTTATCATTCGGGCTTTACACGGGGGCACAGGGGACTGCCATTCTCATTCACCGGTGGGTGCCACTCCAAATCACACGACATTGTCTTGATCTAGGGGGTTGATACACAGTGGTCTCGGGTACCTTGGCCGGAGAACACATTACACTGGGTAGCATGTACGGCCCTCCGCCTCTTGGTCAGACGTTTATAGATAAAATAACGCAGCTTTGGGGGGACCTCCCGGGTGGCCTTATGGTATTGGGTGGCGATTGGAATGATATTATGGGTCCATTGGATAGGTGGCGAGCCCGACAACCTGATACACCCCCGCTACATAACCAAATTGAATGTACTCGCACATACTCTGGAATGTGTGGACACGTGGCGTGCCTTACACCCGACGGACGCTGGATTTTCATACGCGTCATCGGTTCACCCCACTCTTTCACGTCTAGATTATTTATTCCTTCCACATAGGTATATGCACAGGGTGGCACATACATCCATTCTGCCCTATGGCCTATCGGACCACTCGCCGATCCAACTTAAATTGCGACTGCTAACAGGGCCCCCTATAGGTGGCGTATGTCCCCCTGGCTGCTCCGTGATGAGGCATACAGGAAGATGCTAAGTCAGAAAATTACCGATTTCTTCAGATACAATGTCGGATTATGCCAGTCCTCAGTTGTTTTATGAGAAGCGTTAGGGTCAAAATTCTGGGTGCAGATATAAACTACCGCACCGGGGAAAAGCGTTGCGGCTTGGTCCAGGTATATGACCTGGAGACCAGACAGGAATAACTCCAATCCCTTGTGGTGGAAGGCTCTGACACTGCGGCCCGCAGGAATCTGCTTCATGTTCAACAAATGCTCCATCAAGCCCACACGGACTGTGCCAAGGACGCCTAGCTGGCCAACCAGCATAGGATCTACCAATAGGGCGATAAGTCTAGCCAAATGCTTCATAGGCTCTGCCAGACTAGGGTGGCCCCGACGCAGGTATCTCTTCTGCGGTCCCCCGCGGGGGTTGCCTGTGCATCCCCCGAGGCGGTTGTTCTGGCATTCGCTGATTTTTACATGGCTATGTATGAAGCACGGGAGGTTATCTCCAAAACCCTCATAGATGCCTTTTTAGTGGACATCCCTCCCCACCGCCTATCGGATGAGCAGCGTGATGCCCTGGAGGAGCCTATTTCGTTGGAAGAACTGCAGTCGGCTCTCTCCAACATCCACCCTGGCCGTGCGCCGGGCCTGAACGGGTTCCCATGTGACTTCCTGAGACCTCATCTGGAGACTCTGGGGCCTCATTTGCTCGAGGTGATTCATGACACCTCGGAGCAGTATATTCTCCCTCTGAATTGGAGACATGCAGAGGTCGTAGTAATTTCTAAAACCGGGCAGCCCGCCGGACGACCCGAGTTCCTTTTGCCCCATTTCATTGCTAAATTTTGAGCCCAAACTGCTGGGGGAAATCCTGGCGGACCGCCTCCGTACCTGTATACAGGAGCTGGTACACTGGTACACCCTGACCAGTCAGGCTTCATGCCACAGCGCTCTACCAGACATAATATCAGACGAGCTCATTACACGGTGGCGGAGGCTCACCGTCTCGGACGTTCTGAACCAGCCGCCCTGTTGGCCGATATCGAAAAGGCGTTCGATTCATTAAGCTGGATGTACCTTATTAAGTTCTTGGAGGCGGTTAACTTGGGCCCCCAATTCCGGGCCTATGTGCAATTGCTTTATACGCACCTCACTGCATCGGTCCGAGTGGCTGGCCATTGCTCAGCCGCCTTTCCCATTCGGAGAGGCACATGGAAGGGTTGTCCGCTCTCCTCACTGCTGTTCGCACTGGCTATTGAGCCTCTGGCGGTGTGGGTCCGCCTGGACTCTGGCCTATGGGGTTTGGATTGGTCTCCAGAGTGCTCGGATAGGATAGCGCTTTACACGGACGATGCCCTCTTTTTTATGTTGGATCCATGGGTCTCCGGGCCCCGGGTACTGCAGATTCTGAGGGCCTCTGGGGAGACCTCCGGCCTCTGCACTAACTCATCCAAAGCCATTTTGTTTCCAATTTGTGGGGACCAGTGATCCCAAGTTTAGGCCTTGCAGTTTGTGGTTGTTGAGTCAGGCTTCCGGTACCTTGAGGTAGTTATTACAAGGTGCGCAACCGAAGCTTGGTCACGGTATATCGCGCCGTTACTGCCTACAGTTCGGATGAGATGACGGTGTGGTCCCAACTCTCTCTCTCATTATATGGTATATCAGCCATTTTTAAAATGGTGTCTTTGCCTCGCCTGCTCTATAAGCTGCAAATGTACCCCTTTCCAATCCCCCATCCTGGTTTCGTCAAATTAATGCATTACTCAATAGGTTTCTCTGGGGAGGTGGAGCGGTTTGGGTGGCGCTTGGGACCTTTATCTAATCTACCTATTGCGGGGGATAGCGGCGGCAGATGTACAGGCGTATTTTCAGGCATCGCATCTCCTGGTGATAAATGACTGGTGGTATTGCTGTGTAGCGACTCTTCCTGGCCGAAACTCCGTTACTCCACTTTTTGTATAGCTCCTCGTCTCTGACAGAACTCCCCCCCGGCATGTAGGACGGCCATTCAGATCTGGAGGCGAGCGGTCCGACAGATGGGATGGTGGGTCAAACTCACTGGTGCTATGCCTCTTTGGCGCTGCACACACCTCTGGACAGTCGCGCCTCTGGCGGGTTTCCGCAGGTGGGATGACATTGGGATTTCTGTGTTGGTAGACGTAATGCAGGGGTCCACATTCAAATCCTTTCAGCAGCTACAGGCTGATTTTGGCATCCATAAAACGCAATTTCACAGATATTTGCAACTAAGACACGCTATATCCCCTTTGAAAAGGGGCCTCACGAGTCTCCCGGAGTTCCACCCTTTGGAGGGCCGGCTGCTCATGGGGGATCTAGGTGCCCACAAGATCTGTCAAATCTATCAAACACTGACCACACACTCCACGACCACTTTACACCGGACTCGGACGGCGTGCGAAGCAGATGTGCCCACATTGACGAATGATGACTGGGCCGAAGCACTGGCTAGCCCCCGGTACTCTGCTGTCTCCACCTGCTATCGACTGATCCAGTTCAAATATCTTCACAGGGTTTACTTTACACGTTTACGCCTTTACAAGATGGGGGCTATTCAGTCCCCTATGTGCCTCGGATGTGATTCAGAGGAGGGGTTGTCTCTCCACACGGTGTGGACCTGTGTGGCACTACAACACTTCTGGTCGGGCATAAGGTCCTGTTTGGGGAGGGTGCTGGCATGGTGCATTCCTGCAGGCCCCCGATTGATACTCCTACACAGTACCGAGGACATTGGGGGGAACAGATATAAAAGGCATTTATTGTTTTTAGGGCTTGCACTAGCTAAACGCGACATTGCACAACACTGGAAGGCAACACTCCCACCCAGTATAGGTACTTGGAAGAAAGCAATGGATAGGTGTCTGTCTGCTGAAGTTGCAGTATTTCAAGCTAGGGGATGTCCGCAAAAACACAAGAAGATCTGGTCCAGATGGGCCACGTATCGCGGCATAGACCTGTCACTTCTGGAGTCATTGGCTTCCCATGACCCAATAGATAGGTTGGTTGTGAGCAATTCACCGATATAGGATAATGGTGTTGTGGAGAGGTAAAGGAGCAAGACTACACTACGTTTGTATAATGTTGTATAAATGCTGTATGGTGCGTGGTTGGGGGTGGGGGGAGGAGGTTTAGGGTCTCCTGTTCTGCAGACTTCATTGGGGATGTTATACGGTGCCTTGCTAGTGTATATATTGTATCTTCACATGCTTTGATGCTTACTGGGCTTGCCCATATGGTACCTTGAAAAATCAATACAATTTGTTGTTAAAAAAATAATAATAGGAGGAGAATTAGATGGGGGACACTAAAGCAGTCTCCGGATAAGATAGCTGAATTATTCGCTCTGACAATTAAGCCCATCCAGGAAATGGGGTAGATTGCTGGGGAAATGAATTCTTCCTAACATAATGATAGAATAGAGGTGCTGCACACAGAACTAACAACTAGTCTGACTAATATATATTTACTAAGCATGGGCGAAATCTGCGAAATCGCGGTCCGCGAAATCGTGCGAAAGCGAATTCAAGATCCGTATAATTCGTGCGAAATTGCAAATTTTTGTTTTTTGGCGTGATAGCGGGGCTTTTTGCGTGTTCGCGGGGCTTTTTGCGTGTTCGCGGGCCGCTTGCATGGCGAAGTTACCCATACGGTCGTGTATGGGCACAGCACCCTCTGGTTCATCACTGCCACCCTCTGGTTCATCACTGCCACCCTCTGGTTCATCACTGCCACCCTCTGGTTCATCACAGCACCCTCTGGTTCACCACTGACACCCTCTGGTTCACCACTGCCACCCTCTGGTTCACCACTGCCACCCTCTGGTTCACCACTGCCACTCTCTGGTTCATCACTGCCACCCTCTGGTTCACTCCTGCCACCCTCCGGTTCAGCACTCACTATTGCCACACTCTGGTTCATCACAGCACCCTCTGGTTCACCCCTGCTGCCACCCTCTGGTTCAGCACTCACCACTGCCACCCTCTGGTTCATCACAGCACCCTCTGGTTCACCACTGCCACCCTCTGGTTCACCACTACCACCCTCTTGTTCATCACTGCCACCCTCTGGTTCATTACTGCCACCCTCTGGTTCGCCACTGCCACCCTCAGGATCATCACTGCCACCCTCTGGTTCATCACTGCCACCCTCTGGTTCACCACTGCCACCCTCTGGTTCACCACTGCCACCCTCTGGTTCACCACTGCTACCCTCTGGTTCATCACAGCACCCTCTGGTTCATCACTGCCACCCTATGGTTCACCCCTGCCAGCCTCAGGTTCAGCACTCACAACTGCCACCCTCTGGTTCATCACAGCACCCTCCGGTTCACCCCTGCTGCCACCCTCTGGTTCAGCACTCACCACTGCCACCCTCTGGTTCATCACAGCACCCTCTGGTTCACCACTGTCACCCTCTGGTTCACCACTACCACCCTCTGGTTCACCCCTGCCACCCTCAGGTTCAGCACTCACTACTGCCACCCTCTGGTTCATCACAGCACCCTCTGGTTCACCCCTGCTGCTACCCTCTGGTTCACCACTGCCACCCTCTGGTTCACCACAGCCACCCTCTGGTTCATCACAGCACCCTCTGGTTCACCACTGTCATCCACTGGTTCACCACTACCACCCTCTTGTTCACCACTGCCACCCTCTGGTTCATCACTGCCACCCTCTGGTTCATCACTGCCACCCTCTGGTTTACCACTGCTACCCTCTGGTTCACCACTGCCACCCTCTGGTTCATCACAGCACCCTCTGGTTCACCACTGTCACCCTCTGGTTCACCACTACCACCCTCTTGTTCACCACTGCCACCCTCTGGTTCATCACTGCCACCCTCTGGTTCACCCCTGCCACCCTCAGGTTCAGCACTCACTACTGCCACCCTCTGGTTCGCCATTGCCCCCTCAGGATCATCACTGCCACCCTCTGGTTGGTTCATCACTGCCGCCCTTTGGTTCATCACTGCCACCCTTTGGTTCACCACTGCCACCCTCTGGTTCATCACAGCACCCTCTGGTTCACCACTGACACCCTCTGGTTCACCCCTGCCACCCTCAGGTTCAGCACTCACGACTGCCACCCTCTGGTTCATCACAGCACCCTCTGGTTCACCCCTGCTGCCATCCTCTGGTTCAGCACTCACCACTGTCACCCTCTGGTTCATCACAGCACCCTCTGGTTCACCACTGTTACCCTCTGGTTCACCACTACCACCCTCTTGTTCACCACTGCCACCCTCTGGTTCATCGCTGCCACCCTCTGGTTCACCACTGACACCCTCTGGTTCACCCCTGCCACCCTCAGGTTCAGCACTCACCACTGCCACCGTCTGGTTCATCACAGCACCCTCTGGTTCACCCCTGCTGCCACCCTCTGGTTCAGCACTCACCACTGCCACCCTCTGGTTCATCACAGCACCCTCTGGTTCACCACTGCCACCCTCTGGATCATCACTGTCCCCCTCTGGTTCGTCACATCACCCTCTGGTTCAACAGTGCCACCCTCTGGTTCACCACTACCACCTTCTTGTTCACCACTGTAGATTATGGGGGGAAAGCACACCTGCCCAGCCTCAACTGAGATGAATTAATTTGGGGCTGGTTAATGTGTCACTGAATTTGTGCTTCAAGTCTGGCACCTGCTTCCTTAGCTGTAAGTGCTTCCTGTTGCAGTTATTTTTTTTTACAGGAGCATTGTGCCATACTTGTAACTATTCTCCGACCCTGCTTTGAGGGTCAGAGCAGGGTCAGAGAATAGTTGAAAGTAGGCAACTGAACTCTGGAGGGGCCCCTCAGGAAGCACTACAGGGAATGGTTACAAATTAGCTTGATCTTTTGCACCTGCTAAGTGCTTTCAGATTTCCAAAATTCGTTTTTCTGCCATTTCGCGAGATTTGGGGGACGCGAATTCATGCGAAATTGAACTTGCAATCCGCAAATTCGTGCGAATTTGCTGATTTCTTTTTTTTTCGTGTTTGCGCGTTTTTTTGGTTATTCGCGGACCGCTTGCAGCGCACCGACCCCGAGGTTGCCCATGCGGTCGTGTATGGGCGCGGCCATCTTGTTTGCGTGACATGTTTCCATTTCCCGGCGCTAGTTGCATGCTCGCGTCGTATGCGGCGCGCAATTACGTGTTCGTGGGCGTTTTTGCGGGGGAAATATCGCGCTAACTTACCCACGCGGTCCTCTATGGGCGCGGCCATCTTGTTTTTTATTCACTGCTATGGTTTTGGGCATGCTACCTTTCTATCCATCTTACATCTTTGTAATCCTATGTTTTTCTGAACTTTTTTTTGTTTTTTTTTGCTTATTATCTCTCTCTTCAATTTCCTACATCTATATTTTGTGTTTTTTAACTTTTTGTTACTTTATTACCTACTTTATTTTTTCGCTCTCTCTCTTATTTTTTTCACACCTATTCTTCTTTCCTTCTTCTTGTGCCCAGGACCATGGCTAAGGGAGGCGACAAGGGCAAGGGGAAGGGCCCAGCACCCCGTACCCGGCTCCCTTGCGGGCATTTGAGGGGGGAGGAAGTCCAGGCCAGGGAAATCTTCTCTGCGGTGGAGGTGGCCACCTTGATGGTTTTTGTCCAAGTCCACCTCCCTAAGACCGTGGCAGCAGGTGGGCGGATTGCTTCCGGTTACGGCCTCCGGGAGCATCACCAGCTGTGGGAGAAGGTGTGCCGGCACATGTATAAGGAGTCTAAGGTCCGGCGCACCTACCAGCAAGTGACGCACCGGTGGAGTGACATCTTGGACCGGGAGCATGACATGCTCGACCTGCTCGGTGTGGAGATCCCTGGCCTTGGTAAGTAGCTATTTAATAACTACTTTTTTTCCTTCCGCTCTGTTATATTGCTAATCTATTTTTTTCCTGAAGAGTACGAATGCTGCTGATTCGATAACATTGCAGGTAAATTAATGTTTAAATAGCTTCTGTCATTCCAGGTGCTCGCCTGGTTATTGGCGTTGCTACTATGCTTACTTGTTTGTTTGTTAGTGACCCAGCCCCCGGACGTAACAACAACAATTGCCATCGAAAATTTAAGCATTCCAACTGTAAAACAACCTCAGTTAACAATGCAATCGGCGGCTCGCTCTCCCGCGCCAAAACATTATACAGAACAGAAAACTATCTCACACTATTTCTCGAAAACGGTGTTGGGTCCCAAAGAGAACCAATTTGCAACAGAGCATTACCAACCAAGACCCCATACTCTAGTCCCAGCGGACCCAACAGCACAGCAGGCGGTCTGTGATATCGAGAGTGTAAAGCCGCCGTTTGGCCTAAATCAGAGCACCCCAGACAGACTACCCAAGAGAAACAACCAACTCCGCTTTTCAAACCGGAATGGGAGGTCAGAAACTACCTATTCGGTGGGCTTAATAAAGCACACACTAATACCGCATTACAGTTCAAGGGGGAACCATGACATCTTAAACCGGAGTGCAATCCTAAAACTCACCACCTCTTTCGAGACGCTAAAACATGTGGATACAACTCACATACACAGCATTGAATTCAAAATAATTCCCAACACAAATGGGAAAGAAATGACAGTAGTAACATGGCAGGACCCCAAAATTGCCGACGAAGTGTGGCGATACAGAGAAGAGCTTGCCAACTGGGGAATTGAATTACAATTAGTGCCGCCGGAAAGATACCCTGGCCCACTAGCCGCCCGTATGGATAAAAGATCTAAACCAGAAGGCGGAATTCTCCGGGGGGCCGTTGGCGGTATGGCCACCAATAAGGAGGAATGGGCCAATTTACGAATCCTCCATTACGGCCAGACAGGGGGACCCAATGAAAGCCGGAAAATTCTACCCCCAACACAAAATCCATTGGTGGCAGGGAGGAAAGAGGCATGAAAACAGACCTTAAAAGCCTGTTCTTGGAACGTCAATGGCCTAAGGGGCAAAACAAACGAAGCTGAACTAATGTCATTTCTAAAAACTTTCGACATCCTATTATTACAAGAAACCTGGCTAATGGCATCGCAGCAAATAGATGGCTTCAATGAAACCCAACTATTAGCAACTAAAAGTGGCCTATCGGGTAGGGCCGCCGGAGGTCTATCAATCTACCTGTCTACCAGCATCGCTTGGTCATTTGTTAATATCCACACAGGCCAACAATGGATACAGTGTATTAAAACAGATCTGACGCAAGACCCCGGCAAAGGCCTACAAGGGCTCAAGACCTCTCGCCAATGATAATCTTTAACATCTATATTCACCCAGACTCCATGATCAAAGTGGAGAAAATCCTGACCCAAAAGCCCTCATTAAATCCATGCAATCTATCTTCCCGCAGGCCGGGATAGTCGTGTCAGGTGATTTGAACATGTTCTTGTTACAAAGGGACCATATTCTAACCAGGTCTCAAAACAAATGGAAAGGCGGATCAATCCCAAGCCTTGTCACTAATCATCGAAAAAAGGATAAAATCGGCCAACAGTGCGCCTTGATGTTCGCAGAGGTGGGAATGATCGCTTTGAATGGCCGTTTCCCACAAGACCAACCAGCAGCTTCCACCAGAATTGTAAAACAAGCTCACTCAGTTCTGGACTATACCATTGTGGAATTATCGGTCTTGCAATCCATCGTAAATTATAAAATCATCTATAGAACGGAGAGCGACCATAGTGTACAAGCATTTGAACTCAGTCTCCAACATAAAAGGGCCGCAGCATACGAAGTCTTGACCGAACCCCCAAGCCTGTACAATCTCAAGAGACTTGTGTGGAACGGCAATAACATCAAAGAGATAATGATGCACATTTACAACGCCCAAACTGATGCGACTGGAGACGACCCACCATCACCCGTGGACAACTGGGAAAGCCTGATCACAACATTAATAGAAAAATTTGGCAACAAACCTCCCAGCCATCAATCGATCTTGGGCAACGCCCCTCAAGTGTCCCTGGGACGCATAGCATGCAACAAAAGGACTCTAAACCAAGAAATCAGAAAAATACAAGCGACAGCTAAGATAACAGGTGAAGACATAACCAATCAAATATACAAACTAAGGCAAAATTACAAAAAAAAAAAGTATGGTTAGAAAAATCAAAACACCAAACTGGCATCTGGCAATCACTATTAGCATTCAGCAAATCCAACAATAGTGTTACATTTTGGGCAGAAATAAACAAAGTCGCAAATGGAGCTGCTCAGGTCTCCAACGCCTACATACTTGAGGGCGATTGGATACAGTACTTAGAACACACACAATGCAATAACACGCTTGCATGGAGTACAACCCCCCCAGACCCCACACCCAAAAAACAACCAAGATGTGGATCCACAGTTCGAGGTAAACTGGATAACGCCGTCATTGGTCGAAAAAATACTAAAAAACCTAAGACCAAAAGGCGCACCTGGACCGAATGGCTTACCGAATGCCTTGTTTAAACAAGATCGTCAGTACTGGGCGGAACATCTCACCCCCCTATACAACATTGCTTTTCAGTCTGAAAGTATTCCCCAATCATGGAGAGGCAGCATCCTCCATCCAATCTTTAAGGCAGGCTCAAGATCTGATCCAGCTAATTATCGCCTCATAGCGCTCATCGATGTCGAGGCCAAAATCTATGCCTCGAATTTGTTGACGGCCTTAGAAGACTGGGTATGTACGAAAAAAATCCTCCCGATCACTCAGACAGGTGTCAGGCCTGGAACTAACACCCTATGTAACCTGCTGGCGTTAAACCTCTTGGTCGACAAAGCAAGGGAGAAAACTACCAAGCTGTACACGTGTTTTGTCGACTTAAAAGCAGCGTTCCACACAGTCCCGAGGGAGGCCTTATGGCAAAAAATGGCCACTTGGGAGATACAAACAAAGCTGTTGCGGGCAATTACCAACCTATATTCATCCACCTGGGTAAGAATAAAACTAGGGAACGGAGAAAGAATAACTAGAAAAATACCCACCCATGTTGGCCTCAAGCAGGGTTGTGTATTGGCACCAACGCTGTTTAACATCTTCACAGCGGACCTGGATAAGAGCATCGCGGAGACAGAAACTGATCCACCAAAGCTAGCCCAGCACAAAATTAGGAGCATACAGTACGCAGATGACATCGTACTGTGCAGCAAGACCCCGATGGGCCTCCAACGCTCCATCACAAAGCTCCATGATGGAGGAGCCAAGATGGCGGACGGGACGGACATGTAAGCTCCCGGCTCCGCAAGCCATCTGCTTTCGCATCGATATCCTGACATTTATCCTCGCCTACACCGTGCTGAAACGGTGACATGAACGCGCTGTTGCTGATTGCGTTCTTTTGAAGTCTCCACCGGCTGTTTTGGTGCAGAATTCGCAGCGTTTGCCAACCTCCGATGCGGCTCGTGAGACCGGTGCTGATCGCCGCCGCTGGACGCTACGGGACGGAGCTGGTAGGACGAGCTGGGGAGATGCTGTTGGCTGAGGGAGCGTGACCGGTCGCGGCAGTGGACGGAGTAGACCCTTTCCAGTGTAGTGGGACTCTCTCTGCCTACGGAGTGTGTGTTTGCGAGACTGGAGCCCTTCACACGGCGCTTCCATCCACTACGCTGCTCGAGCGCTGGACGGACTCCATCTTGGGGCGCCTCCTCGGCCGCGGTCCGCCCTGCATTCATCAACGGCGAGAAGACTCTCTTTTTGCGCGGCCCCACTGATTGGGGGTCGCGTTTCCATTGGTGGTTCTGACGCTAGTTTTTCTTTGTAACGAAATTGCCCCCCTTCCTCAAATGTGGACTCACTGACGGGGTGATAATGGCGCCTGCCTTTCCCGACGGAGAGATGGCTGCTTCCCTATCCCTAATATGTGATGTCCTGCCTGTCCCCGAGACGGAGGCTGCTCTGAGTGCATCGCCGCGCGGTGCGGACCGGCTAACGTCGCAGAGCGACCTGACTTATGGGGATATCCTGGTTGCCCTTACAGACCTGGGGGCAACATGGTGGCGAACCATCCGAGAGCTGATATGGAAGATTGAGAGAGCTTCGTCTGGCATTACGCGACCGGAGCTGGCTGACCCCCTGCTGCCTCTAACTACTTCTGGAACGGATACAAGGTTGCAGCATGAGAGGGCGGAGGAGCGTTGTGTCCCTGGCAGTAATTTCGGGTGTTTACTTATCGGTGAGGCTATGGTTACAGTGTTTCCTTCCACTTCGAGATCTGTGACTTTGCCTGCGCACTTGCTACCGAGGCTCCGTTTATCGACCGTCCAGTTGATAACCCCCCTCGTTGTTTCTGCCTCTGGAGCCTCTTTCCTACAATGGTGGTGTGTGTGTCATCCTGCGATGGAAGTGGAGTTTATCGGTTTGGACGCTGACATTGTGGTGGACTGGGGACGCTCATTGACTCCTCCTCTGCTTCTTCTTTGTCGAGATCGGCCATCTTGCTCCTTTGTTCTGCCTGAGGAGTGCTTGCGGCGAGGGCCATGTCTGAAGGGATTTTGTCGTTCTGGCCAGGGCTGAAGGTGTTTTCCTCGTTGGCTTTGCTTGATCGGCTGGCGGAGACCAGGATTGAACTGCGTTTTGCTATGTTAATTGCGTTGATTGTGCTGATTTTCCCCACTTAATTTTTAATTGCTACGTCCTGTTCTTTACTCTTGTGGATGGGGCGCCGGGTCTTGTGTTGGCCCGGGATCTGGGTATAACTGATTCTGACCCTCTTTTGGTTCTATGTCATTCGCATTTATGTACACGGCGTAGTAGTTTTATACAGCTGGGGAGTCCGGGAGATCTGATTTTGAGTGGGCTCCTACCCACCTTCCTTTTTCCGGGAGTAGTGGATTAGTTTATTCTTTTCCTACTCCCTATATCTCAAGTGTGAGGGTTTTTCTCTCCTTTTTCTTTCCACTTTTCTTTTTCCTTCTTTCTTTTTCTTGGTCTATATTTCGGGTTCTTTAATGGGCGACAGACACTTTACTGGTGGGGGGGTAGGCCGTAGCCTCCGCATTGGTGTAGGGTGGGGGGTGGGATTTAGTTTTCTTTATTTAGTTTCTATGGGCCTTAATTTTTCTATCCTTCTGCGCTTTCTTACCCTGTTTCTGTTCTGGGTCCACGATAGGGGTTAGTAGGTAGGGGATGGCGCTGTAGGTGGTGCGTACATGCTGGCGGATTATCCTGTTGTTTTACTTTGTACCGCCTTTTTGCCCGAGGTGTTACCTTTTATTGTGGTTTCCAGTGATGATGCAGCATGCCCATGTCGAGAAGTTATTATACGGACTCAGTTCTCCTTAATTCTTATGCTTTATTGATTTCTATTTCGAACGAAAAAACTTTAAAAATTAACCTTATATGCTCCTTTTCCTCGGAGACGTGATCCTATACAGTGTAACGTCCATTGATTGTTGCTATGTTACCTGATGCCGCTGAGGAACTACATTGTTTGCAATTGTGCTTCGACAGTATTGTGGCCAGCCTGATGGTTGTGGGCCCGTATTTGTTCTGATATTCATGCAAAATAAAGGTTTTAAAAAACAAAACAAAAAAAACAAAAAAAACAAAGCTCCATGATTACATCAGCGCACAGGGCCTGCAAATCAATCTAAAAAAACAAAGATCGTCTGCTTCGCCCGGCGATTGGGGAAGAAACCCTTCAAATTGCACATTTCAGGCAATACCATAGAGAAGTCTGCCTCGTACAAATATCTGAGCATAGTGGTCGACTCCAGATGGACCCTGAAAGACCACCAATTGCACAGAAAGGCTCAGGCAAACAAACTACGTTTTGCACTAAACCTACTGAAAATAAAATTGAATTGCCCCTCTAACTCGCACCTGTTGAAGGTAATAGCTGCCAAGTTTCTACCATCTCTAACTTACGGGTCGGAATTGTACAGGTGTAAGGATGCAAACTTCTTGAATACGCAACAGTCAGAGCTGTTCAAACACATTTTCCACATCCGAGGTTTGTATCCCAATCGCAGATTCGCCTGGAATTTGGTCTAACAAATCAGCACCAAGTCAGACAAGCGGCCATTTTAAAAACATGTTGGAAACTGAGAGCAGCTCAAGAAGACACGCTCATGGGTCTGTGTTGGATGGAGATGAATCACCAGAGAAAATCAAAAAATGACTGGAACACAGTACGCATGAATGCCCTGTCAGAACTCAACCTGGAAAAGGCATGGAACACAAACCAAACCATCGCGGCTTTTAAAAAAGTGACTAACGGAGCCGCAAAGCAAAGATCATGGCTATTAGACAAAGCAACAACAGTGAACAAAAAACACGGGTGGATGGTGTTGGCCACGTATGGGAAAATGGAGCCTCAACCTTACTTAGTCAACCATATATCCACGGCCGCCCAAAAGACTCTTCTCAAACTACGGCTGGGTACTTCCACCTTAAAAGAACATACACCAGCATGGAAGCAATCATGGTCGACCACTGACTGCAAACTATGTGGGCAAAAGGAAGAATCATTGTTGCATATATTGTGCATCTGTCCCTCTCTGAAAAATCTGAGACGTTACTTTCTCCTTCACGCATTCCGTTTTTTAAAAATTAGATCATGTCGCTCGGCTGTCATGCTAGCATTGAACAGTCAACAATTGCAGACAGCCTGCAGAGCTGCAAGATTCTGTCAAAAGTCACTGCAGCTAATACAAATTAGTGAGAAACACGATACTAAAGGTCTGAAGCCGGATGCGTGAAGTGTAACGAACCGATCCACCGAACCCCCTTTTACCTCTCACAATCATTTCAATTATATGGATACTTCAAAAGCTTTCCTTTTAATCATTTGAGACTTTGTACTCTTTTTAAATCATGTGTTTTATGTTACAATATTGTAAAGGTTTTAATTAACTAAATACAATAAAATTGTCTTTGTTCTGCTTACTTGTTTGCAACTTTTTAGTCATTTGAGAGCATTACTGCGTAATGCTAGAGACAGTAGACTCAAGTCTAGTTCTTCTTTGTACTCCTGCTGCTGCCACTTTGAAGAGATAGTGGTGGATTGATACGTTGAGTATATTATTTATTACTTGTTATAGGACATTTGTTAGTGGTCTGCAATCATGATGACGGACTGTGTCTGTCACGCGACGTCTCGTGCTGCTGAGTGATGGCAGTCGTAGTAGAACCTTTTTGTTGTTGATGTAGTTAGTGAATTACATAACTTTCCTATTACACGGTCTGCGAATCCTGCAATACTGTACTACTATCTTCCTAGTTGTCCAGATCAGATGCAATTGATGTTAATTTGTTTCCCCGACATAATTTTTATATTGAGTACAAAGAAATCAAATATTTCCCAAAAAACAATCATCCATGTTGTGTTTCTTTATTTCATGATCTCCAGGACCTCCCAGGGGCAAGGCGCCGGCGGCGACAGAGACTCCGGTGGCAGAAGGTGGAGAGGCTCAGTCCCTTCCAGGCTCTTCTGCTGGCCCCAGTAAGTTGTTCTATTGTTAAATTAATACTTATACTTCCCTAACTTTTACAGCTCCTATTCATTACAAACTGGTTCCTAATAATTCTATGTTTTACAAAATAGTCTTTGATCTTCTTCTAATGTAGACTACTTTCTACATTCTTTTTTTTTTTTTAAGTTTCAAAAACCTTTATTCACGTAGTAAGCAGATCACACGACATACAGCCTACAACCCAGAGGCCGGCAGCATATCATAGGTAACAAGGCATCATCATCTGAGCACATCATACACAGCCAATAAGCCGACACCCCGGAGGTCCGGCGGCAGTTAAGTAACATGTTAAGGTAGTATCTCCAGGTTATCCACCGCTTCGGCGGTCTGAGCCCGCCTTACTGCCCAAGCATATAAGTGTTTAATGTTTAGTCAACAATCGCTGCGCCTACCCATCTGAGATGCAGGCCTAAGCTAAAGTCCGATACACAAAAAGACAAACTCTAGCCCCAACAGCCCTCACCCACTTAACTCGCCAGGTAGTAGCCTCTCTATCCCACTATCTTGGAAGTATAGGAACTTACCGCCCCACCTATCACAACTCAGGAGCCAACCCGTTTCCACTCTATATACTGTCTATCAAAAAACAAGCAAGTCAGCGCAGTGCTGCTCTCCCTTCATCTCCACGTCTCTAAATATACACTAGGTTAAATCCCATGGCCCTGCCACCGCCCTCCCTACAGACATTCGTCCGTTCTTTCCATGTTCCACCTAAACTCACTCTTAAGTTCATATAACCACCTCTTTTAAACCCGCCCAATCTCTTCTACGATCAGTCCCTGTCTATTATTACCTCACTCTGTGGTGTCCCCTCCCGGTCCCCCGTGTGCACTCCCTGTCCAACAGTCCCCCCACCCCGAGATAGCTCCTCACTATCCCCAGTGTGCAAGTATGTCTGGTACAGACTCCAAAAATTCTTAGGGCGGCTCGTAGGTACAACATATCTCTTGCCCATCTCCTCTTAGATGGCAACGGTCCCCTCATCCAACGTATAGCAACCACCCGCCTGGCTATTAAGAAGCCCATATCTGCCAGTCGTCGCAGTGCAACCGGAAGTGGCTTGGAGTAACCCAGCAACGCCAGCGCAGGGTTAGCCGGCATCTCAATCTCTAATATCACGCTCATTTCCGAGAACACCTCTTTCCAAAAGTTGTTAACGCCAGGACAGCTCCACGCCATATGCATGAAGTCTGTTTCCTGTGCATGGCAACGCTCACATTCAGCCGAACCCCGAAGCCCATATCTATGAAGTCTCTCTGGTGTGTAATATACACGCTGCAAGTATTTGAAATGTATCAGCCTATGCCTTCCATTGAGAGACAGCTTCCTCGTGTTTGTGCAACAATAGTTCCACATTGCGTCATCTATTGGTATTTGTAAATCGCGCTGCCACTCCATTCTAGCCTTCGAGTCATGCTGTTCCTTTTGTTGCCGTCCTATCTTAAGTAAGTTTGTGACTAGTTTGCGAGGGGTCGCAGTTCTAATCACGTATGTGAGTTCCCGGATTTCCGGTGGTTCTGTGAGATCTGCACCCAAGAGCTCCAGCAGCGCGTTGCGCACCCTGTGAAACTGAAAGCGTAATAGCAGTGTAGCTTCAACGCCCGGGGAAAGGACCTGCTCCCATGTTTTTACCACCCCGTCTGTAAACAGGTCCTCCATCTTTGCAATTCCTAGTTTATGCAATGCATCTATGACACCCTTTTCTTTCAGCGGGGCAAGCCACACCGCCCACTCTATCAGCATATGTGGGGAGTATAGCAGCTCGCAGTTCCTGTCCCGTAGCAGTGCATGCCACGCGTGATTCGTGGTCTTAATCGAGTCTAGCTTACCAACACTGCGATCAGCTGGATAAAACACAGTGGCCGGCAAGGGAGCCGGGTCTGCAAACAAGCGCTCTAGAATCACATGGGGTATATCAGAATTCCCGTGTATCCACGTGTGTAGGTGCGCTGCCTGGGCAACTCTGTAGTATTTCTCCAAGTCCGGTGCACCCAGCCCTCCCATCTCGTAGGGAAGTATTAAAACTTTCCACTGGACTCTGGGCTGTTTACCGCCCCAGGGAAGTTTAATTAGAACCTGGGTCAGGCTTTTGAAAAAGGCCTTGGATAGGACCACTGGGATAGTGTTAAACAGGAATAGGAATCTAGGTAATACTACAATCTTCATGATGGCAATTCGTCCCATTAAGGACAGAGGTAGCTTGCACCATGCATCCACATCGTCGACCAACTTCATAAATGCAACCCCATAATTTTCCCGTATCAAAACGTCGGGGTCCGTATGGAGCTGAATTCCTAAATACCTGACCGGTTCCGTCGTCCACTGTAACGGGTATTCCACATCAAATTGTGATGTCACGGGTGTTAATGGAAACGCAACCGATTTGTGCCAGTTCACCTTCAGCCCTGAACGAGCCCCAAATCTTACTACTCCTCTGAGCACTGAAGAGAGGTTCGTTTCCGGGTTTCGGACATATAACAGCGTGTCATCTGCGTATGTAGAGATACCAATTTGGTATGTTGGAAAGTTTACTCCCTCAAACCTATGGTATTCCCTAATTGCGCACGCCAGTGGTTCTGCCACCAGCCCATACAGTAAGGGCGAAAGGGGACAGCCCTGCCTAGTTCTTCTACTTATCTCAAAAGCTTCCGTAACACGATCACCCATTCGCAGTCTCGCTGTGGGTTTGTAGTATAGTGCCCGATCATCTGCAAAAAAGGTTCCCCCAGTCCCAATTTGCGAAGTACTCTCAGCATGAAGGGCCACTCCACAGAGTCGAAAGCCTTCTCCATGTCGAGGAAAATCGCTAACGCTTTGTTCTCCTGCCTTACGTGTTGCATGGTCCCTAGCACTGTTCGTATATTATAAGTGAGGTTTCTGGCAGGTATAAATCCTGCTTGATCCGGTGCAACCATTCCCGGGATGAGCAACGCCAGGCGCGTGGGCAATACTTTCGCGTACAATTTAGCATCAACATTTATCAGGGAAAGCGGTCTATAAGAGCTACAGGCATTCGAAGGTTTCCCAGGCTTCAGTATAGTGACAAGGAGTAAGGAGTGCCTCCCTCATAGATCTGGGCATTCTACCTTCCACATAGATGTCGTCAAACAGAGTAGATAGATGTGGAACTAGAATATCCTTAAAGGCCTAATAAAAACCAACCGTCAGGCCATCCGCTCCCGGCGCGCTACCAGATCGCATCCCTTCCAGCGCTTCCATAATCTCATCTTTTTGTATGGGCATCATCAAGAATTCTCTTTGGGAGTCAGTCAGCAGGGGCATTTTAATGTAGCTAAGGTAGTCATCTATTTCCTCTTCCACTCGAGAGGATCTGGACCTGTAGAGTCCTGTATAGAAGTCTGGGAATTCCTCGAGAATTCTCGGTTCCCCTGTGAGTGTCCCCTGAGGTCGCCTTTCGTTCCGCATTATTCTAGCCAGCAGAGAGCCGGGCCGGTCTCCCTCGCCATATGTGCTTGCAGTGGCGTACTTGCCCATGTGTTGCACTTCCCTGTCTGCCTCCTCATTATATTCAGTGATTAGCGTCTTAATCTGCTCTGCAGTGTCAGCCGCGGGATCACCCTGCTGTTGTTGTTCCAGGGTCAATAGTTGTGCTTCCAGATGTTTCAGTCTTTGCCTTCTCGCCTTGAGAACACTAGAGTGTTTGGACATTGCTATACCGCGGATATACACTTTAAATGTATCCTACACTGTCTGAAAACTATCAACTGACCCCGTATTGATTTAAAAAAAACTATCTATATTCTCTGCCAGTTCACCTCTAAATACGTTATCCAGTAAGGAGTATGGGGGAAAGCGCCACATAAATGGGGGGATTCTCTTTATCGGTGTCTCCAAGACTAGGAGCAGTGGGGAGTGGTCTGACAGGGTACGCGGTAGTATCGTACACCCCTTAATGTGCTTGACACTAGACCGGGATGTCAGCCAGTAGTCTATCCGTGTATGTGTATCATGGTAGGCTGAATAGTGCGTATATCCGCCCTTCGTCGTGTTTCTATGTCTCCAGATATCAACCATGTCTAGTTTAACAAGTTCCGCTTTCATATGCAAGGCCGCAGCCGCCGGTCGTCTGGGTGGCCCCGCGGACCTGTCCAACCCCGGGTCAAACACTAAATTAAAATCACCCACCCAAATCATACTGGAGCTGACATAAGGCCGGCAATGCGTGGCCAGATCATCATAAAACTCTGGGGAGTTGTAGTTGGGACCATAAACATTAACCATTATAAGGTCGTGTCCCTTGCCTACACACCTGACAATCAAGTACCGGCCTTCTGAGTCAGCCTTGATCATGGACAACTGCAATTTGGATCTAGGGTTCACCCAGACAAGCACTCCCTTGGAATGTGTGGTAAACCCCGCAGCCACACTGTTACCCACCAGCCCCTTAGCCGATAACATCTTGCTTGTAGTAGGGAGGTGCGTTTCTTGAATAAGTGCAACGTCTATGTGGTGTCTGTGCAAATACGTTAGTACCTTCCTGAGCTTGCGATAATCGGTGAGGCCTCTCGCATTCCACGTCAACACTCTCAGAGACTCAGTGGCACCCTCTTCAGTCATACCACTACAATCAGTCATCTCCAAAGTGAGGTACAGTTGTCATCTTTAGGGAGTCTCCGGCTCCTTAGGGCCGCACCCGAGTGGGCATCAGCTAGCAGGACTATTCTTCGAGAATTGGAACTAAGAGGCACATCGTCTGGCACAACAAACAACTTCCCCTTCCCCGAAACAAAACACCCCCACCACCCTCTTCCTTCCCTCCCACAGCAGACCACCCCCAACCTGGCCTGGCAGCTCCCACTCTCTCCCCCCTCCTCCCCCCACCAAAACCATTCTGAGCAACCCCAAATCTGGCCACCCTAAGGACCAGTAGAGCCAAAAGCGCCAGGGCAGGCAGATGCCAGAAAAAAACTCATAACAGTACGGCAATACAGTGTACCTTGCATTCGTTTCAGCACCAATGCCCCCTCAGTGTCTACCAACGTGAGGCGAAGTATGTGCTCAGCGAGTGTCTTAAGGGCATTTCCCGTTGTCCCCCCCCCCCTCCACGGCACCCCCAGCAATATCAATGTTCCATAACCATATACATTATGAGGTAAGGTAAAAACGACGTCTGCAACTAGACTATAAATGTCCCCAGATCGCCTCCTGGCGCATATATAGTGTAAAGATCTCACCCAACCATGGCACCGTAGTCCAGTCGCAGGCTCCGTCATGTCCCGGTGCAGCGCAGCACCGCTCACCGGATCCTTGCGCAGCGAGGACTCAATATTACAACTCTCCCCAGCCTCCCTCAAGTCCAGTATTAAATTAACCTGGGTGTCACTAGTTCAATTATTCCTGTTCATCTAGATGACTGTTCTCATCCTGCTCCTCACTGGGACTTCTCGGGCTATTCCTCCGCTCCTTGGACCACACTTTCAAGGATTTTTGCAGTTCTCTAGGGTCCGTGAAAAAGTGTGAATGTCCTTGTCTATTTATCCTTAGTTTCGCCGGATACAACATAGCATAGTCTAAGCCAAGTTCCCTGAGTTGCTTCTTATATGGGGCGAAATGTCGACGCTCCTCCTGAACTTTCGCAGTGAAATCCGGGTACAAGGAGACATCCATACATTCAAACTGTAGCTTCCCCTTGTCTCTCGCGATCCGCAACGCCGTATCTCGGTCCCTGTAGTTCAGCAATTTCGCTATTATCGGTCTCGGAGGTGCCCCTGCGCGCGGTCGAGGCCCCAACGTTCGATGAGCTCTCTCCACAATAAACATCGGCGAGAAGACGTCATCTGCGAGGAGAGTGACCAAGAGTTTTTCTACAAAGAGTTCCATCTTCCCAGTTTGCGTCGTCTCTGCAATTCCCGTGATGCGTATGTTGGAGCGCCTCGAGCGGGCCTCCAAGTCCTCTGATTTATCCTGTATTACTTGAAGTAGTCTAGTGAACTGTTTGCGGTCTTTGTCCTATTCAGTCTGCGCTTCCTCCACTTTGGTGAGTCATCTCTCAGACATGTCGAGCCGCTCCGCATGTTTGTCCACCCGCTCTGCCATGCGATCCATGCGGTACGTGAGGGCATCAATCTTTGAACCAATAGACGTCATGCTGTCTTGCAGTCCTTTCTCCATCGACACCAGCATGTTCTTTATATCCGCATACAATGAGCCCTCGGGGCCTCTGTCCCTCAGTGGTACCTCAGGTGCCGGAGATTCCGGGGCCTTACTTCTCCGTTGGTCGAATGTTAACTTGGACTGTGTTTTGTCGCCTTTGCCCATGATGGTCAGTCCAGTTCCGAGACGACTCGCCTCCCAACACGTGGACAGTGATGTTTACTACAGGGATACTCCAGTGACCTATTCCGCGCAGACAGGCTCTGCGCCACAGTGTATTTTCCACTCCACAGCGCCCTCTGGGACCAGTCGCTAGTGGACACAGCGCCCCAGGTCACAGTGTGGGACAGTGCAGGCCAAAGAGCGCTTTACCGTATCTCGAGGGTGTGTAGGCCACAACGCTGCTCCCCTTTCGGTCCACCGCTGCTCGAGCGCTGTCAAGGTCGCCCCAACAGGGATCCGGTGCAGCTCCTCCAGGGGTTAATATACAGCCAATTGCCTACGCTGGTTTAGACCTGCTGCTGCAGCTCCAGAGCAGCATTCCCCAGTCCGCCAGTAGCCAGATACTCCCTATGGTTGTCACCTGTGGCAGTGGCCACCGAGAGCCCTCAGCAAAGTCTCCTCTCGCTCATCTGGTGGGGTCAGGCAATAGGGCAGATACAGTCTTAGTGGGCAACCTGGACCGTTTTGCACTCCGGAGCGACTCTCAATGCAGGACACCTGGCTAACACTCTAGCCACGGGAAGCCCCTCCTGCCTATGAGCTCGCAGGTGTTGCGCTAGGCGGGCAGGCAAGTGCCGTCGAGATGACGCTGGTGCTTTGACTTTTGCAGCGTTGTTACGGTTCGCGCCGTCCGTCCCCTGGCCGCTCGGTGCCGGAGGGGGGGGGAGGTGAGGGAAGGCCCCCCTGTGCCACTGCTGGCGGCAAAGCCGTGGCTGAAATATCGCCGGCCGTTCGACTGCCGCAATCTCCCCCAGTCAGCCCCCTCGCCCTCAATCTCTTATCAGCTTCGTACCCCTCAGGAGCTGATTGTCAAGGCTCGTTCTGCCTCGCAGCGCAGACTGTGCAGGGGGGGTGAGGGGGTACAGTCCCAGCAAACCGGCCCCCAAGAGTGTATCCTAAGCCCCGGCGGCGGCCCCCCCGGATGCACAGGCCAACCCCGGTGAAGTTCAATCAGCGTTTGGAGGTGAAGATCGGGTTTCCCCTCTCTGCCGTGAGTCCGATGCCGGTCGGCTCCAGGATACTGGGACGCAGCTCTGAGTCTCGCCGCACCCCGGGGCCGTTAGACGTTGCTCTCGCTCTCTTCAAGCGTTTCCCTGGGCTGCCTCACCTCCGATCTCATTTGCGCCCTTTCCGCCTCGCCAATCAAGTACGGGCTCCGGGGGCGTTCCAGTGTTCTCGGAGCGACGGCTCCCTCACCAGCCGCATGCAGCGTCACGTACGCCGGCCAGTTATCCAGGCGAGGCCGCGGCCATGGGCCCAGTCCGCCAGAGAGCACGCACGCGGCCCAACTCCTCCGTAGCTCTTCGATTCACAGCAGGCGGCGTCCCCCAGCTTCCTCGCTGCTTCCGGAGAGTGCGCCCCTTACTTTAGGAGTATTTAATCTCCATTGGTCAAGGATATTTTACAGGATTTTTATGGCATTGGTGCGGAGCTCTGCTACCACGCGTCTTACATCGGCGCCGGCAAGCTCCACCCCCACTACTTTCTACATTCTTATCCTGCCTCTACCATCACTCTCTGTGCTACTACTATTTACAATTATGAGTCGGTCTGTGTAGGTAGCTAAGCTTGCCCATTTGGCAATCGGTGTGAAACAAAACTCTGATACAGCAATAGCTCTAGGCACTGAGTGCAGTCCTCTGGGTTGCCCTTGCTGTCTATTCCAGTCTTCTTAATGTAAGTGCTTTGACAATTTCCAACAACAAAATGTCATTGTTTACACCAAGTAACAGGTAGCAGTTGCCTTTTTGATTTGAGAGGAGCACATCCCATACCGCTAGTGTTTCAGGGACTATTTTGCACACAAAGAAGTATGCATCTAATCAAAGAGAAAGGATCACTTGTCCTGCATAACATGGGGTATGCGGGGATGGTTCTTACTAGTCCCAATAAAAAACCCTCATACACGTGTTGGAAATGTTTTCGATGTTTTAGCGGTATATCTTGGTTCTCCGCTATCCCTCACACGTGTTCGCATAATCATGGGGTTTAGTGGTTTATGCGACCTCCATCCAGGAGGTATTACCCTTGTTAAAAACAGTAGTGATCAGAAATCGTGATTGTGACGTGAAGTAGTGAAATCATAATGAAAATAACAATAAAAAAGCTCTCTAAACCAGACAATTATTTTAATGGTTCTGATCTTTAGAGGCCCAATTTAAAATTCAAAGTGAGTGAATAAGAGCTATTAGGACTCTTTCACAATAATAACGTGGTATAGGTCGACATGTTTCAGCCCTCCAGTCGCCAAAAGGTCAATGGGGCTTTCATCAGGACCACAGTGCTCAAGTGAATAGAGACCTCTCACGTCTCTATATGTAATGAAAGAATTCAATAGAACATATCGTTGCGTTGTTCTTTGACAGGGTCAGAGAGTACCTGTAAGATTAAAAAGACAAACTAGACAAGGGAAGGGTATGGGAATAAACATTTAAGACTAGTTGACTGGTATTCAAACACCAGGAACTTATTTTTCGCACAATGGCTATGCAACTAAAAAATGGCAATACTTTGAAACTGACCGCCCTAAATCTCGATAGGGTCAACTCTCACACATTGGCAAAAAATGCTATTCCATAAGTAGTATTGGCCTAATTCAGTTGGTTGTGTGGCCCATCACGCATCATGTTGAAATAAAACGAATGTAGCATTTAAAACTAATAAGCAAGCGTTGGGGTTCTGTCTATCTTTCAGTTTGTCTGTATGTAATCAACTGCGTGGTTATATCAAACTAATTAGGCAATGACATGCTCATATCGCCGGATTCGGCTTGTTACACCCATCTATTCATTCCTTGCACATACCTTGTCTCGTGGTTGTAATAAACCTCAACGGGATCCAGCCGGGGAGGAACGCTACGACAACAAGTAGTTGTTTAGTGGCTGGTTTTGAAACAAAACAAAAGGTACATTACGGTTATCGCCGCTACCTCTGTCACTCCATTACGCTGCTTGTGCTGACTCTGCTGACTCTGCCGATTCTGGTCCCGGAACCAGGAAGTCCTTCCGGAGACCAGTTTAAGTTAAAGAGTATGGCACAGGGACAGAAAACAGACTCGATTCTAATTCGTAGTCTGTTTTTTACCAAAATTCCTTCGTACAGTTCAATCAATCAATCAATCATACCATTTGTATAGCGCACTACTCACCCGGGAGGGTCTCAAGGCGCTTAGGGGAAGGGGTATGCTACTGCTCGAACAGCCAGGTCTTGAGTTGTCCCCTGAAGTCGAGATGGTCCTGGGTCAGCCGAAGGTGGATGGGGAGGGAGTTCCATGTCTTGGCAGCCAGGTAAGAGAAGGATCTTCCTCCGGCGGTGGCTCTTCGGATGCGTGGTACGGCTGCGAGGGCGAGGCTGGTGGACCGTAGCTGGCAGGTGGGCGTGTAGAAGGTCATGCGGTCGTTGAGGTACTTGGGGCCCAGGTCGTGGAGAGACTTGTGTGCGTGGGTGAGGAGCCGGAACGTGATCCTCTTGTCGACGGGGAGCCAGTGCAGGTTCCTCAGGTGGCTGGAGATGTGGCTGCGTCGGGGGACATCCAGGATGAGTCGGGCCGAGGCGTTCTGGATGCGCTGGAGTCTTTTCTGTAGCTTGGCTGTGGTTCCGGCATAGAGGGCATTTCCGTAGTCCAGTCGGCTGGTGACGAGTGCCTGGGTGACTGTCTTACTGGTCTCGGTCGGGATCCAGCGCAAGATCTTGCGAAGCATACGCAGGGTGTTGAAGCACGATGAGGAGACGGCGTTGACTTGTCTGGTCATCGAGAGGGAGGAGTCCAGGATGAAGCCCAGGTTGCGTGCGTGGTCGGTTGGCTTGGGTGCGGTGCCCAGGGCTGGGGGCCACCAGGAGTCGTCCCAGGCGGAGGGCGAAGATCCCAGGATGAGGACTTCCGTCTTGTCCGAGTTCAGTTTCAGGCGGCTGTCCTTCATCCACTCGGCGACGTCTTTCATCCCTTCGTGTAGGCAGGTTCTGGCGGTGTCGGGGTCTCTGGTGAGGGAGAGGATCAGCTGGGTGTCGTCGGCGTAGGAGATGATGTTGTGCTGGCGTGCGATGGCTGCAAGAGGTCTCATGTAGACGTTGAACAGGGTGGGGCTGAGTGAAGATCCTTGCGGAACGCCGCAGATTACTTCGGTGGCCTCGGAGCGAAACGGGGGGAGGCGGACTCTTTGTGTTCTTCCGGCGAGGAACGAGATGATCCACTCCAGTGCCTTCTCTTGGATACCGATATTGCTGAGGCGCTGGACTAGGGTGCGGTGGCAGACAGTGTCGAACGCAGCGGAGAGGTCCAGGAGGATGAGGGCCACTGTTTCCCCCTTGTCGAGCAGGGTCCGGATGTCGTCGGTGGCTGCGATGAGGGCGGTCTCGGTGCTGTGGTTGGCTCTGAAGCCGGACTGCGAGGGGTCGAGGGTTCTGTTCGTCTCGAGGAAGGCGGCCAGCTGTCTGTTGACGATCTTCTCGATGACTTTAGCAGGAAAAGGGAGGAGCGAGATGGGGCGGAAGTTTTTGAGGTAGGTGGGGTCCGCTGTTGGTTTCTTCAGGAGGGCGCTGAGCTTGGCGTGCTTCCAGCTCTCCGGGAAGGTGGCGGTGTTGAAAAGTATTTGGGCAAGATATCATTTGATGTCTAATTTTTGACAGTGCCCAAACTAAATTTCGAGTGAGAGAAATTGGCAATAAGTGATTTTAAAAGTTATTTTAGGCAGATAGTATCGATTGGGTTACAGCCACATCATTAGGGAGACAGTGATATTAGAATTAAAGTATTTTGATTAAAGAGGTTTGAGGCAGTAAATCAAGAGTTGTCTCTCATGCAAAGATGATTTTTAACAGTGGTGTCCTCACTTTATTGTAGCCATTCATCTATAAATGGTACCCCAAGGTATGTTATCATTTAATCCGTTCTGATCTGTGCCAAGTCTATGGACCCACCTCTGTTCCTTTTCGAAGAGGATTCTCTCAGCATTGTGGTCTTTGTGTAACAAGGTTTCCAAAATGACCCACTTGAGGTCGTTTGTGTGTTGTGCCTCCAGGAAATGATTCGACATTTTCGTCGTCATCTTCTTACATTTAACGTTGCTTCGGTGTTCGCACAGACGTTGTTTTATCTTCCTGCAGGTCATTCCTATATAGCGTTTATCACAGGGGCAGGTAATCATGTATATGACATGACTTGTGTTACAATTCGTGTGTTGTGCCAATCGCCATTTGAAGTTAGGTAAAAGCTGTATCTCTTTTGTAATCTTTGTGAGATGGCAGACCGAGCACGATCCGCATGGATAATGACCTGTTACTGGACTATTATCCCACGGTGAATTTGTGATTGCAAGTGGTTTTCTCGGAGGTGGTCTAGTGTGGACCAGTATATCTTTTAAATTGCGTGTGCGTTTATTCGCAAATCTTGGTTTTGGCCACTGTATGTTAGCTGATGTTAATATCCTCCAGTTCTTATTTACAATCTTTTTCAGTCTGTTACTGGCTGGGCCATAAGTTGTGACACAAGTGGTGATATCTGGGTTTTGCTCTCGTTGGGTAGTCTCCAGAAGGTAGATGTAAATGTAAATTGATACTTGTATAGCGCACTACTCACCCGCAAGGGTCTCAAGGCGCTTGTACGAATACCGCTGTGGAACCCATCCTGGCTTTCCCTGTGAGGTGTCCACTCCTGGGCACCCCCAAGGTGGAGGCCAGGCATCCTTAGCGTTGTGGGGGGCGTTGTGGAGATTAAGCAAGCTATTGCCCAGAGTTGCAGAGTGGGACCCATGATTAGACTAGGCACCGAGGCGAGAATTATCAGGTCCGAGGAAATTGAGCCCAAGACCCTCCGAGGTGGGAATTGAACCCTGGTCCCGGGCTAGACCTCTGCATCAGGGTCTGCCGCTCTAACCATTGAGCCACACTTCTCCACCTCTCTATGCTGATTCCTAGCTCTTTTTCTACAGTTCTCAACAATTCTTTTAGGGTAGTGCCTTTCTACCAGTTTGGCTCTCAGGTCATCCGCTTGTTGTTTAAATTCTGTTAATTTACTGCAATTCCTGCGGAGCCTGAGGAATTGGCTATAAGGGAGATTTTCTCTTAATGGTCTTGGGTGGTAACTCTGGAAAGAAAGTAGACTATTTTTTGACGTTGGTTTGTAGTATGTCTTTGTTTGTAAAGACTGTCCCTCTGCATAGATAGTGATGTCCAGAAAGTCTAATTGTTTTTTATCAGCAGTGTAGGTGAACTTCAACCACTCATCACACGTATTGATCCAGGTATGGAAATCAATGAGGCTCTGCAAATCACCTTTCCAAATCAAAATGACATTGTCAATATAACAACGCCAAAATAGTATCTGTTCCTGGTAGGGATTAATGGGATTGTTGACGTAATTCTCTTCAAAAATACTCACATATAATCCTGCTATGCTCGGCGCAAATGTACTTCCCATGGACGTTCCATGGCATTGTTGGAACATGGTGTCATTATATTTAAAGAAATTCTCAGTGAGAGCCATCCTACAGCATTCTAGCACAAAATGTCTAGGTGTTTTGTGGTCCCAGTTAATGTTATAGTCTATCGTTTCTAGGGTCTCCAGTGTCTTTTCTTGAGGTAAACTCGTGTAGAGACTCTCTACATCGAGTCCTAATAGGATCATTTCCTCTTCAGAGTAGTTAAATTCTTTCAGAAGGTTCAGGAGATCTCTTGTGTCCTTCAGATATGTAGGGGTTTTCTGAACGAGTGGTTTTAAGTACTGATCCGCAAATTGCGATAGAGGTTCCAACACCGAACCGATACCTGACACGATAGGCCTTCCAGGGGGTGGTGTGCGGGGCTTATGTATCTTCGGCAAAGAATAGAAATATGGTATTCGTGGGTTAGAAGTCTCAAGAAATTCTGCTTCCTTTTTAGAGATCCAGTCATTCGTCTCAGCCTCGTTTACCATCAGTGATATTGTCCTTTGTAATCTAGGTGTTGGGTCGAGACTTATTTCTTTGTAGAATTTCTGATCCGAAAGGAGGTCTAAACATTGTTGGTTGTAGCCGTCTTTGGTGAGGATAACTACCCCTCCTCCCTTGTCTGCTTGTTTGATAATGATGTTTTCGCCATTTTTCAACTCGTTCATTGCTATCCGTTCTGATCTGGACAGGTTTTGGAAAGGTTTACTGGTGTTATCTTTTAGGCCGTCAATTACTTTCATGATGGCATTTTCGAAAGTCAGTATCTCAATCGGTACTTGAGTGTTGAGAGGGCAGAAAGTGGACTTTTTCCGTAGAGTCGTGTCCCCATCTGTAGGTTGGGAAGTCTGGTTGCTAAAGAAGGCTTTTAATTTCAACTTCCTACAAAATTCTGCAACCTCACATTTCATCTTGAAAGTGTCTAAGTTCGGCGTAGGGACATATCCAAGTTCTTTATTGAGAACTTCTTCTTGGTCTTTGGTTAAGACCTTATCTGTCAGGTTCACGACGAGGGTGTTATGTTCGTTCCTGTTTTGCCTCTGGTCACACTCCTGGTTTGTACTTGGCGTGCTTAATCTTGCCAGGTTACTCCTCTTTGTTTTGGACCCTGACTGTTCTGGCCTCTCCCTAAAAAAGGTTGTGGTCCTTGTTGGTAATTACTTCCCATTGGTTGTTGCATTTGATGGGTCATTTGTGGGGGATCCTGAAAATACGGGTCTACCCAACCTTGAAAATGAGGATTGAAGGGCGGAAATGGGAACATGGGGGGATTGACCTGATAGTTGGGCGTCCGCCAATAGTTGCGGCCGCGACGGTTACCTCGTCTGTTGCGATTTCTTCCTCTTTGATTACTTGTGAAGTCATCACCACTCCAATCAGAGCCATCAGTGGACGACCCACTGTTTGATCCATCGTTAGACACGTTGTCATTTGGATTGAAATCTTTATGGCTGTAGGGGTGGATCTTTTCCAATGAAAATTTCTTTCGCTAGTTTTTGTAGTTTCTGCTGTGTCAGAAATTCTTGAGATTCACTCATTTCCTTATTGATTTCTTTCAGTCTTTGTTTGTATACAGTAACATGGACCATGTTGTTCAATTTTGTCTCGATGATTTTAATCTTTATGGTCAGTTCATCTGTTATCTTGGTCGCTGTTTTAATTATTAGTACTAGATAATCTCTAGTACATTTCCAAGAAATCGCTGACCAATCTTTACGGAATGCTAGGTCCTTGAGGAAGATGCGGGGTGCATTTGTTACCCATAGACCTTTGGGCGCTGCGTTCACTCTAAGCTATTCTGTCATTATTATGCCGTGTACTGCAGTCCTTACTTGTTCTTTCTTTAACTCTGAAAGTTCATCCCATTCTTTATTGTTCGCCAATGTTTGTGAGAGGTCCCTGTCTAAAAGTAATGGTGGTCGAGCGAGTATTTCTTCTATTTCTGCTGTTGAATAACTCAATCCAAGGTTGTCTGTCATGTTGAGATTCCTTCCTGTACAGAAGGGGATTTACCATGCGCAACCAATGTCTCCCACAGCTGCACGCTGCTAATATTCAAAATCAGTGATGGGGGAGAATAGGAATACCTGATCCTGTAGTACTGAAAATCCAAACTCGTGTAACCATTCAGACGCAAGAATAAAACTTCATCGTATCACGACAGATTTAGTATCAAAAGACCGAGAATGGCGAGTACATTATGTACAAACATTTTCGTCGCATTCGAAGGTTGCTTTCACCTCGAAATCATCACTTATACCCTGAACCCTTGGCTTCCATTTTGTATACGGCAGCCATTTTGTATGTTGCCCTTCACATAGGCTTAATCCAATATCATAAGGACAAGCACTCCTCGATTGACTTTTTCGTGACCTGGGCAGGTTGAAACCATCGCCCCAGGCCAACCCATTTGGTCAGTTCCTCTCCCAGTGGCCGGTCAAGATAGCATCTAGGCGCACCCGGCCATAAAACCCTTTCATCACATCCTCACCCTGCCGAATCTTGCCCACACCTGACCCCGCTCCTTCTTTCATACTTGTTTTATGATGAGAACATGCTCATTTTATTGGGGAACACCGATATCTGATTGAAATACCGGACCTTGCCGAGTAATTTATTATGTATCAGACAAACGAAATGTGAGCCTGTCATCATAACTCTGTTACTTATTTGTGGTCGAAATATGTGAATAGTATCCTGAAAATCTAGGAATGTTTGCCTGAAGCTTATTATTTTGTATAAGAAGAGAAGCCTGACTTCGTGATTTGAAGCAGTCTCCTGAGAACATACTTCCATGTGTTGTACTTCTAGGACACTTGTTACCTTGGTTGCAGCCAATAAAACCGATCTTTGACTTCACCTAGAAGACTCTGAGTTTCTGTGGTCTGAATCAGGAAAAGGACTCGAGGTCTTTGGGTGTGTATTCCCTGACACCGCTGGGTTACCGGTTAAGCACCGGTTCTGAAAAACCCAGTACCTCAGTTGGCGCCCAACGTTTGGGGCGATTCCAGCGGTACCGGTCCAGCCAGAGGTTCGTGAGGAGCTTCGTGTGAAAATTCCGGAGGAAGGCCGCCACTTCAGCGACCCCTGCATGTCGACGTGGTCCGAAGGTCTTTGCTGCGAGGTTCCCCGCTTCCCGACGGCTACAAAGGACTGCTGCCCTGGCTATCGCCCTGATTTGGACCCTTGAAGTTTGGTAGAGCGAAACACTAAGACGAGCCTTCTAGTGACGTCATCGACATTTCAGTTAAGTATAAGTGGAGCGTCTCCCAGTCCTTAGTTGATCTTAGTCTTGGGTATCCTTTGGGAAAGTTTTGTGTTGGTACTTGCAAGCACCAAAACCGAAGGACTCGTGTTTTCACGAGAAAATATCGTAATCGATAATCCTTCGACGTTTGGAACTAGACTAGAGAGCAGAGATGCCTAATCTTAGACTTGGAAATTTGTTTTGTCTCAGTGGTAATAATAGGGACTCCCGATTGGAGGACTCATGTCCGGTTCCTCCGGTTGGAACTCCAACTTATGAGTTATATGTGAAACATGGGGTAGGCCCCATCACATATAACGAAGTATGGATTAAATACACCAGAAAAGATGGTGTTTTAAAATGGCCCCAACATGGTAGCTTCGACACGGAAATCCTAGATAACCTCGAAGTTACACTTTTCAAAAAGAAAGCCCGGCCGGCGATGTTTGACTCTTTCCGCCTATGGCGTAAAGAGGCCAGACAAAAAGAAATTAAATTGGAGAAGAAAAATAAGAGAGAAGGGAATATTTCAGTAATACAAGCTGCTATGCGGTTTAAAGACAAAGAAGAGGTACAGATGAGTGAGCAGTTGCACAGGCAACGTAAAATGGCAACAGATAAATGCTATCCAGTTTTGCCGTCTCTTCAGCAAGAGACAGCTAAAGAACGTGAAAAAGGCCCATTAATGTCGCATTTATTAAGTTCACCACCCCCCTATGCACAAACAGCCACGGCGCCTCCGCAACCCTTAGTTGCGCCGCCCATGACTGTTATGCCTGCCCTTCTACAGCACCCACCAGCTGTTCTTCAGCTGGCTTCCGCTCCTCCGGTGCAGCCTCCTCAAGGCACACTGGCTACATCTACTTCGCTTACACCTTCTATGACTTTGCCTAGTGCATCTTCGATCTCTCATAATGCTCCCTCTGCTATTACCTCTACTTCAGCCTTATCTCACACTGTTTTTCCACCCGTTCCTCCCTCACTTTCACCTTCCGTTTGGCATAAAATGGCCAGCATTGTCACTAACATTCCTTCACCCCTTTTTCAGTCGCCTAAAACGACCCCTAACACGGAACGAAGACAGTTGCGAAGTCAACTGCCTGACTACCAAGAGAGAGATGTATTGAATCGTTTAGCTCGTAAATGGATCATAGATACTGCAAAGTATGACGTGAATCTATCATGAAAGTCTTCCTTCAGTGGGAAGCACCGACGCAGAGATATGTTTTTGAACAAATGTGTGTTTTTCTCAGTGAGGATTTGGAAGATAATGATTTAGAAAGTAACCCGCAGGAGTTGTCATGTACGGTTCAAGTTTGGGGAAGGAATGATCGTAGGTCCCGATGTCCAAAAAGCGGTTGAGATGTTGTTGTCTTATCGGAGTAAAGGGAACACTTCTGGTTCACAGTCTGAGCGCGATACACCTAGGAAAAAGGCACAACAGTATCCCATGAGAGAAGTTCCCCCGCAATGGAGGGAGGGTGACACATCTGTTGAACCTCCTATTCCGCCACACTTTCAGCGTGTATGGGTACATGTCCCATGGAAGAGAGCTGAAGTTTTAGCACTTAAACAGACATTACCAGATCCGCGTAAGAATCTTGCTGGGTATTACAAAGAATTGTCGCAGACTGCTGGGTCATGTATAATGAACTTAGCCGATATCGATATGTTATTTGGGAACGTTGTTCCACAGCCTTTATGGAGTAAGATTCGCCATTCAGATCATGATCAGGAATTAGGCGATTCATGGGCCAATATCGCTGCTGTAGATGCCCGACAAGTTGGTGGTGCTAAACCTGAGCCATTAATAGCAGAACTTCCTGGTAAAATAGTTGATTACATGAAAACGATAATGCCTGCAATACGTGTGAATTGGGATAAGTTATCTGCATGTAAACAGAAGAAAGACGAGACGGTCTCAGATTTCTTCACCAGGTTCGAAGAAACGTTTGTCGATCATAGTGGCCAAGACATGACCACAGAAGGTGGTCAGCGATTATTTGTCGATAAGTTCGTGCACAATCTGCTTCCAGAATTGTGTAAAAAGTTCAAAGATTCGGAGAGTTCTTGGGCTGTTTCCTCTTCAGCACAGATATTAGCAACTGCGCAATATTACGAGAATAGAGACAAAGACGAGAAAGATAGAGTAGAAAAGAAAACGAAAGAATTGAAGACTAAGGTTTTACTGCAGCAGGCCTATCCGCCACGTGGTGGTGGTAATGGCCAGAATAACGGTGCTCAGAACACCTATCAGAATAACTATCGGCAGCCACAACAGTATCAAGGGAACTCACAAAGAGTCGAGTATAATCAGCCACGTGTCAATATAGGTCCCAACCAGTGTTCATATTGCAAGGAGGAAGGTCATTTCAAGTATAGTTGCCCTATCTTGTTACAACGTGCGAACGGTGTTTCGAACGCAAGAGGTAGAGGCGTTCAGCAAGCACCTAGAGGTAGAGGACGTGGAAACGTCCCCCAGAATGCGCAGTCTCTTCCACCACAGAATTCTATGAATAAATTCGATCAGCAGAACAACGCATCTGGTAGAACAGCTCAGTACTATACAGATAATTACTATACAGAAGGCGAGCAATGGAGCAGTAATGATTGCTAGGACAGCCATAGACAAAGAGAGGGAGTTGTTTCAGTTCCAGTAGATCAGAATGGACCTTACGTTGAGGTGATTACATTAGGTGTGTCAGAGCCTTTTCTGTTGGATACTGGTGCTACAAAGAGTTCTATTATGCACTCCAAACTCCTTGGTGCACCTTTGTCTGGCGAAATGAACGTTTCTGTAGGTTTTTCTGGCGCCCCAGTTAGAAATCCGATTTCTGACCCTTTGTCTCTTTCTGTTGGTCCTTGCGAATTCGAAGCACACCTCATTCTGACAACAGGTTGTGGTGAAAACTTGCTAGGATTGGATTTGTTAAAAAGATTGTATGCGACTTTGTACTGTTCTCCTTCAGGGGTGCAACTTACTTTAGGTAAGAAAGTGGTTTCTCCCATGTATTTGTCGAGGGACAAACTTCCAGCAGAATTGTCGTTTCTTCCAGACATTCTTTGGGCCGCTGGCCCTAATGATGTAGGCCTTTTAGAAATTCCACCATATGTTGTAACATTGAAAGCCAATGTTAAAATGCCACGAATTCCACAATATAGGATTTCTAGTGAGGGTGAAAAAGCTTTGCTAGCAATCGTTTACGAATTAATTGCAAAGGATGTGATTGAAGAAACACGAGGAAATGTTTGCAATAGTCCTGTTCTGCCTGTTTTAAAACGGACTGACCCCTCTCAGCCACCTGTGTACAGATTCGTGATTGACCTTAGAGAGGTGAATAAAATAGTTATGCCACAATTCCCAGTTGTCCCCGACATTACCACATTATTGACTATGATTCCAGCATCTGCCTCTTGGTTTTCCGTGATTGACCTGAAGAATGCTTTCTTCAGCATTCCGATTGCTGAAGAAAGCAGGGATATTTTTTACTTCAGTTTAGGAGGTCGCAGCTTCCGCTTTAAGCGCGCTCCTCAGGGCTACTGTGAAAGTCCATCAATATACAGTCAAGCTCTAAAAACACAGCTTGATACGATTGTTTTACCTGAAGGTGCTACTCTTGTACAGTATGTGGATGATTTACTCATTGCTGCAGACACTGAGGAAATTTGTAAAAAGGCCACGCTGTCATTATTGCGTCATCTGTGTGATCTTCATCACAAGGTGTCACTTTCCAAACTGCAATATTGCCGACAAGAAGTGACCTACCTAGGTCATCTCTTATCGAAGGAGGGAAGGAAACTGACCCCAGAAAGAATTCAGGCAATAGCGAAATTGAATGTGCCAAGAACACAGAGAGAAGTGCGTGCTTTCTTGGGCATTACATCGTACTGTAGACAGTGGATTCCAAATTTTTCGTTACTGGCCAAACCCTTGGTGGCATTAACGTGTAAAAATACACCCAATCCCGTTCCTTGGTCTGATGAGTGTCAGAACAGTTTTTCTGAATTACGCACAACATTATGTTCGGCTCCTGTGTTAGGTACCCCCAACTACAGTAAGCCTTTCACATTGTATGTCCACGAGAAGGAGGGCTCTGCATTGTCTGTGTTGACTCAGCTATTTGGAGATAGGCAGCGCCCATGCGCCTATTTCTCGTCAACTTTGGACCCGGTAGCTAGAGCATTGCCAAGTTGTTTAAGAGCCACAGCAGCAGCAGCCGTTTCTATTCGACAGTCTGCTGGTCTAGTAATGAATAATACACTAATCGTGATGGTCCCACATGCAGTAGACACATTGTTAAATAGAACCAAGACACAGCACTTAACCAGTGCTCGATTGTCAGGGTACGAACTGACTTTGCTAGCAAGTCATGTGCACATTCAAAAGTGCAACACCCTTAACCCAGCCACGTTGTTACCATTCATAGAATAATCAGATGCTTCAGAACAGCATGATTGTCTTTATAGAACAGAGGAAGAGACGAAAGGAAGACTAGACCTCTTCGACACTCCTCTTGCTGAATGTGATGGTACATTGTGGGTGGATGGTTCATGTTTCAAGCTTCCGAATGGCGATACGACTGCAGCATATGCTGTCACGACTTTGCACACGATCGTTGAAGCTATACGCATCCCACACAATTCAGCTCAGGCAGCGGAGCTAATTGCACTCACGAGAGCATGTGTGTTGTCGAAAGGAATGAAAGTAACTGTCTACACCGACAGCCAGTACGCGTTCGGCGTGGCCCATAGTTTTGGACGATTGTGGAAAGAACGTGGATTTCTGACTTCGCATGGAACTAAAATTAAGCATGGTCAGTTGATAAATGAGCTTCTAGAATCACTGACTTTGCCCTTACAAGTAGCGATTGTGAAATGTAGCGCTCACAAGAAAGTGACTGATGATGTTGGTCGTGGAAATGCGTTCGCTGATAAAACGGCTAAAGAAACTGCGAAGAATGTGATGAGCCGAATGTATGTTGCAGGACCTGCAAGATGGGTTGGTGACATAGGAATGTGTGAAGACACGATAGAGAGTGTGAAGTCCATTCAAGCCGAAGCCACAGAGAAAGAGTTAAGTACGTGGAGAGAAAGTTCGGGTAGAATGGATGCGAGTGGTTGCTGGATTGAATTGTCAGAGCATCAGAGGTGGTTGTTACCCGATGCGTACGTGCTTGCAGTAGTCACAATGGCCCATGGTATGGCTCATATCAGCGTGAAAGGGATTTGCAAGTTGCTGGCTCCAGTATGGGAGAATTCAGGGATTCCCAAGTGTGCAGAAAACGTGGTCAAGAATTGCATGGTGTGTCTGCAACACAATCCTGGTAGGGGAACCCCAACTCCAGCTGGTCATTTTGCACCTCCTACGTATCCGTTAGAGGTTTTGCAGCTAGATTTCATCCATATGGAAAGGTGCAACAGTTTAAAATATGTGCTCGTTGTTGTTTGTGCCTTCTCGAGATGGATAGAAGCATACCCCCTGAAAGACAATACTGCCCTGTCCACAGCGAAAGCCCTTGTGAAAGAGTACGTCCCTAGATTCGGAATGCCTAGAATGGTCTGGTCTGATAATGGGAGTGAATTTGTGGGTTGTGTGATGAAGAGAGTGTGTGAAGGACTAGGTATCCGGCAGAAGTTCCACGCTGCAAATCACCCCCAATCAGCTGGATTAGTAGAATGCTACAACGGCACTCTTAAGTTAAAATTGGCCAAAATACAAGCGAGCACAGGTCTTAAATGGCCTGACGCTCTACCCTTAGCACTCCTATCCACCAGAATGACTGTGCATTCGCGAGTGAAACTCAGCCCCTACTAAATTATTTTCGGCCGCCCGGCCAACGTATGGGGAGTGCCTAGGCCCAAAAAGTTTAGCGAGCTCGAGCACCCCGTTCTACTTGACTATCTATATGAATTGACGGCTAAATTGCGTGTTTTACATCAACAGGTCAACGACACCCTGCCTCCGGTCTCTGAGACTCCGGGACACAGCATGGACCCTGGATCCTGGGTACTGGTGCGAAACTTCCAGAGGACCAGAAACGACCAGCCCAGGTGGACAGGGCCACACCTTGTCCTTCTCTCTACAAGATCGGCAGTGCGAGTGGAAGGGAAAAAGGCCTGGATCCACGGGGTCCACTGCAAGAAGGTCCCTCTTCCTCTGCCATATGACCAGTGGGTCCAGGAAGGTGTCGGCGACTCAGAAACAGACACAGTACCTCGGTTCATACCTTTCAGTGATGCACAAGTAAAAGGAACTAACTCTGAGCGCGAAAACAAGAACATTCTTCAAGAAGGTGTGCCACCGTCAAAACGATTGAACACTTCAGAGCCTGAACTGTTGTTCCAGGACAACACAGTACCGGGAAGACAAAGATACGATTTGAGACCAAGAAATATGAACTAATAAATTAAACTTCTTTTTCCACTTTAAAGCAAAAACCTATGGACTAATAAAGAATTATTTTTCCCTCCAAGTACTATTTTTGAAAAGGCTGCTCCTCCATCAGAAGAAAACGTGCTCATTTTTGTTTTTCGAACCGCCATCCGGGTTCCGCTGCTAGGGCCGCGGTTGCCTAAAAAGTCTTTTGGGTGCAGCTAACGACGTTAGGTCGGGAGTTCTGGTTGGTCTAAGGGAGTTGCCCTGGACTGACAGAAGCATCTTTTAGCAGAATCAACCTACCACCGTGGGCAGCACTCTAGAAAGGATGGAGTTTTCTGAAATGGAAAGGCCTGCCAAACAAATGAACTCTAGACGCCAGTTGTGTACAGTGGCGACAAGGAAAAGTATTTTAATAGTATGCATTTTTATGATATCCAGTGTGATGATATTTCTGATAGGATTCTCTTTTCATGTAACACTCGCACCACCTGCATCCCCTACACCTCCTCCTACTACTGTTTCCCCTCATTCTTTCCACTCCCTTCCTGGCCATGAATCCCATAGGAGATTAGAATTCATTAATAATTCCTTCATTCAGCTCCTGCACCAGCACCAGTTAGTAATGAACACAACTAATTGTTGGGTATGTGGACTTATGCCTCACAAGACGGATAAAGGTATCCCTTATCTAGTTCTACCTTTCAGTCATAATGGTTCTGCGTGGGCATACAGAACGATGTTCATATATGCACGAGAAATCCAACCCCTACGTTCTGTAAAAGACAACCTCAAGACTAGCGCCCTAGTAAAAGGCATAGTTGACATGATTAAGGAAGTAACTTCTTATGAAAATACCCCTAATGACGAGATACTTGCATATGTAGGTTGGAACGTGACCGGATATGGAGCTACTTTAAGTGAGAAACAGCAAGCGAAGAAATCTTCCCCGATCTGGATTGTACCCCATCAAGGTAACTTGTGTCTGCAAGGCATTGGCAGGAATCCCAGAGCTCAGTTAGGGAGAAGTATCTGTACAGAAACATATATTTTTGGGTCTCAGACTTCCCCAGCGTTTTTAGCAGCTAAGGGTACTTATTTCATCTGTCATGATAGAGCCTATACATGGTTGCCCCCTGACTTCTCGGGCTCATGTTTCGTTTCGTTCCTGTTACCTCCCACCTACACAGCAGCGGCGGATTACCACAGGACAAGGGTAGTTAGAGGTGTCTTGAGTGAAGAGGACACTGCAGGTCAAGAATTTGGTGACTTTGCAAAGGGTTTTCTGCCGTTCTGGGGATCCATGGCTAACAGCAGGAACATAAGACAATTGACAAGGGTAGTTGAGTCCACCGTGATTGAAACTGCTGGTGCCCTTAGTAACTTGACTGCTGAGCTCCAGTCGGATCGTCTTATGACCCTTCAGAACAGGGTCGCCTTAGATGTCATCCTTGCAGACCGAGGTGGGGTATGCAGATTGATCCAATCTAGTTGCTGCATTTTTATCCCAGATAACGCTCCAACAGTGTACCAAGCCATCTCCAAACTGCATAAGTTTTCCGAATCTATTCATATGGATAAAGGAGATTGACCGTTAATGGGGTGGTTCTGGGAACTAATATCCAGCTGGGGATGGAAAATCCTGATGGTCATTGGGATGGTCTTAGCCATCCTTTTCCTGTTCTGTCTGTTTGTGAAGTGTGCTACTGCAATATGTGGCCTTTGTGTCACATCATGTATAAGGAAACCTGTATCAAGAGACGAGCTAAGTACTAGGATGATGTTACAGCAACATCTCAATGACTTCAGGAATATCGACCTAAAATCAGATTAACATGAGAGTAGGTTAAATTGCCTATGTAAGGGCAAAAGGAGGGTTTGTAGTACTGAAAATCCAAACTCGTGTAACCATTCAGACGCAAGAATAAAACTTCATCGTATCACGACAGATTTAGTATCAAAAGACCGAGAATGGCGAGTACATTATGTACAAACATTTTCGTCGCATTCGAAGGTTGCTTTCACCTCGAAATCATCACTTATACCCTGAACCCTTGGCTTCCATTTTGTATACGGCAGCCATTTTGTATGTTGCCCTTCACATAGGCTTAATCCAATATCATAAGGACAAGCACTCCTCGATTGACTTTTTCGTGACCTGGGCAGGTTGAAACCATCGCCCCGGGCCAACCCATTTGGTCAGTTCCTCTCCCAGTGGCCGGTCAAGATAGCATCTAGGCGCACCCGGCCATAAAACCCTTTCATCACATCCTCACCCTGCCGAATCTTGCCCACACCTGACCCCGCTCCTTCTTCCCTACTTGTTTTATGATGAGAACATGCTCATTTTATTGGGGAACACCGATATCTGATTGAAATACCGGACCTTGCCGAGTAATTTATTATGTATCAGACAAACGAAATGTGAGCTTGTCATCATAACTCTGTTACTTATTTGTGGTCGAAATATGTGAATAGTATCCTGAAAATCTAGGAATGTTTGCCTGAAGCTTATTATTTTGTATAAGAAGAGAAGCCTGACTTCGTGATTTGAAGCAGTCTCCTGAGAACATACTTCCATGTGTTGTACTTCTAGGACACTTGTTACCTTGGTTGCAGCCAATAAAACCGATCTTTGACTTCACCTAGAAGACTCTGAGTTTCTGTGGTCTGAATCAGGAAAAGGACTCGAGGTCTTTGGGTGTGTATTCCCTGACACCGCTGGGTTACCGGTTAAGCACCGGTTCTGAAAAACCCAGTACCTCAATCCAATCAGTTTCCTATAATGATAATACTTCTAATCAAAGAGAAAGGATCACTTGTCCTGCATAACATGGGGTATGCGGGGATGGTTCTTACTAGTCCCAATAAAAAAACCCTCATACACGTGTTGGACATTTTTTCGATGTTTTAGCGGTATATCTTGGTTCTCCGCTATCCCTCACACGTGTTCGCATAATCATGGGGTTTAGTGGTTTATGCGACCTCCATCCAGGAGGTATTACCCTTGTTAAAAACAGTAGTGATCAGAAATCGTGATTGTGACGTGAAGTAGTGAAATCATAATGAAAATAACAATAAAAAAGCTCTCTAAACCAGACAATTATTTTAATGGTTCTGCTCTTTAGAGGCCCAATTTAAAATTCAAAGTGAGTGAATAAGAGCTATTAGGACTCTTTCACAATAATAACGTGGTATAGGTCGACATGTTTCAGCCCTCCAGTCGCCAAAAGGTCGATGGGGCTTTCATCATATATACTTTAATTCTAATATCACTGTCTCCCTAATGATGTGGATGTAACCCAATCGATACTATCTGCCTAAAGTAACTTTTAAAATCACTTATTGCCAATTTCTCTCACTTGAAATTTAGTTTGGGAGTTTGGGCACTGTCAAAAATTAGACATCAAATGATATCTTGCCCAAATACTTTTGAACTGTACGAAGGAATTTTGGTAAAAAACAGACTACGAATTAGAATCGAGTCTGTTTTCTGTCCCTGTGCCATTGACTTTAACTTAAACTGGTCTCCGGAAGGACTTCCTGGTTCCGGGACCAGAATCGGCAGAGTCAGCACAAGCAGCGTAATGGAGTGACAGAGGTAGCGGCGCTACAGCGATAACCGTAATGTACCTTTTTGTTTTGTTTCAAAACCAGCCACTAAACAACTACTTGTTGTCGTAGTGTTCCTCCCTGACCCGGCTGGATCCCGTTGAGGTTTATTACAACCACGAGATAAGGTATGTGCAAGGAATGAATAGATGGGTGTAACAAGCCGAATCCGGCGATATGAGCATGTCATTGCCTAATTAGTTTGATATAACCACGCAGTTGATTACATACAGACAAACTGAAAGATAGACAGAACCCCAACGCTTGCTTATTAGTTTTAAATGCTACATTCGTTTTATTCCAACATGATGCGTGATGGGCCACACAACCAACTGAATTAGGCCAATACTAGTTATGGAATAGCATTTTTTGCCAATGTGTGAGAGTTGACCCTATCGAGATTTAGGGCGGTCAGTTTCAAAGTATTGCCATTTTTGAGTTGCATAGCCATTGTGCGAAAAAGAAGTTCCTGGTGTTTGAATACCAGTCAACTAGTCTTAAATGTTTATTACCATACCCTTCCCTTGTCTAGTTTGTCTTTTTAATCTTACAGGTACTCTCTGACCCTGTCAAAGAACAACGCAACAATATGTTCTATTGAATTCTTTCATTACATATAGAGACGTGAGAGGTCTCTATTCACTTGAGCACTGTGGTCCTGATGAAAGCCCCATCGACCTTTTGGCGACTGGAGGGCTGAAACATGTCGACCTATACCACGTTATTATTGTGAAAGAGTCCTAATAGCTCTTATTCACTCACTTTGAATTTTAAATTGGGCCTCTAAAGATCAGAACCATTAAAATAATTGTCTGGTTTAGAGAGCTTTTTTATTGTTATTTTCATTAGGATTTCACTACTTCACGTCACAATCACGATTTCTGATCACTACTGTTTTTAACAAGGGTAATACTGCCTGGATGGAGGTCGCATAAACCACTAAACCCCATGACTATGAGAACACGTGTGAGGGATAGCGGAGAACCAAGATATACATCTAAAACATCGAAAAAAATTCCAACACGTGTATGAGGATTTTTTATTGGGACTAGTAAGAACCATCCCCGCATACCCCATGTTATGCAGGACAAGTGATCCTTTCTCTTTGATTAGAAGTATTATCATTATAGGAAACTGATTGGATTACGTATTCCTATTCTCCCCCATCACTGATTTTGCACAAAGAAGTATGGACAAGATAAATAGGACATTGTTGATGATAGGTGCAGTTCGACTTTCGACATACCTCAGTCCGAACAGAAGTTGAACCCTCAATCCCCTGACCGACTATCTAGAATGTCTGACCAATGATTTTACGACCCAGAAGAAGACTACCTCCGAGTCCCGGTCTATCTGAGTCACTGAAACATGACTGCCAAGTGCAGTAGTGCAAACCTTTCCGCTCACTCACTCGTAAACAAAAACCACACAGTGTTTGTTAGTTTTAAAGTTTTATTTTTAATTAAGAAATTAAAACATTATTTCTTTATTTTTAATAGCGTAGTATTCTGATGGATGAAGATGACGTTAAAGTTTAAACAACTTTCCTATGAATGAAATTAGTATGACTCAAACTTATTAATAGTTAACAGACACGTGAAATTATTAGAATAACTGTGTGGGAGCCCCCACATTCTTTAAAGTACTTAAAGTACTTCTGGTGATGACTTAGTAGTAGTTGGTGAATCGTCTGGCAGAAGGTCAATGGAATCTTCTTTCTGTAATGAGAAAAATGGTGCACGTTAAGCAAGCATTCATCAGTTGTCATAAGAAGAAGTGTAGCATTTAATGGAATATGCATATAAAAGGTTAACACCCTCCCCAAAACCGTTAATTTTTTTCAATCCCAGTAATAAAAAATGTGTTATGTAACATTTTCTTCCATTACGAGACAAAATAGGGGGTTGTGTATGGCATCTGAAAATATGACATGTTTTTCCTAGATGTCACAACATCTGATGCGGCACAGATGACCACCAGTGCCGGGGCCAGCAGTGCGGAGGGATCCACTCTGGATGCGGCGGTGCCAGCAGGAAGAGCTGGGGGGGAAGACTCAGCGGCTGCGGATGGTGGTAAGTTAATATACTCCTTAACTATTGAAATTTTTTTGAGTAGGTTCGCAAAGGAATGTATGATGTACTGTACAATAGTACACAGTACACTAGTATAAGTACACTGTACTGTCAAGAACATATACTAATTTAGAACACTTTTTGGGCTATCACAGAGAAGACAGTCAACCTTGACTTTTAATAGCATTAGCGGCGGTACTTCTCTGGTAACCAATGGCCCCCTCTATTTCACTTCAACTCAGCTGGAAATTTTTTATTGTGAAGCCAAGTCATAGCAGATGTAGTTTAGGGATGTGAAGAACGAAAAGTTAAAGAAGGGTGAAACGAAGGATGAGCGAGTCTTAATATTTATGACTGTAAAGAATGGTTTTGTTGAATGCAATTCAACATAAGAAGACGGTGGTTTCCAAAATATAATGAAAAGGGTGTTAGTTGGTTGTTGACAAAAATACATTTTGGTACATTTGAGACATTAAGAAGAATCATAGACGTACTTTGGAAGCCTGGATGTTATCTTCTTTATCCTCCTCGTCGATAGCAGAGGTGTATGATGTAGTAGAGCAGACGCTGAGTGGATGAAGTATGGCCAGTGGCAGTGCCACCCCTATAGAAAAGTAAGACATTCCTATCCCCACCTGCATGTACTGCTTAAAGTACTGCGAGTCTGCATCATCATGGCCTGAGTCTGTATTTCTTGGGTGAAAGCTGAGTGAGCTGCTATTATGGCGGCTACCACAAGTTCACGTACCAGTAATTTCTTTTGCAAAACAAGAGAAAAAAAGTAAAAAAGACCTTTTAATTTCAAATTTGTTTTATTGGTTTTAAGAGCAAGAAAGACAGGCGATGCAAAACAGTAGGTGTACTGTAGGCATATATAGCGAGCGAGGGGGCGTGGCTTGGCTGCTGAGGAAAATGGACGGGTGAGCGCTGAGCTCCGTGGCGGCCTCCCCTAATTATCCTGTCAAATCTCATCCGGGTGACCCTGGGCCCTGTGATTCCCTGCATCCCCTCCCGCGAGCAGGGTGGCTTGAACGGCGGTGGCGGAGTCGGCCTGGCACCGGTGTGGGGCAGCGCCGCGCCTGAGACATCACGGACGGCGCCGGCCATTTTCGGCAGCCTGGTTGCTCGGCCGCATCCCCGGCCTCGATTTATCAGGAGGCCGATCTGCGGTGGGGGCCGGCCGGCCGCCGGCTGGCGAGAGGGACGGAGCCCAGAACTTGCAGGCGGTTGCAGCGGCGGAGCCTGGACTATCTGCATAGCGGCGCACTGGCGAGGCCGATTCAGCAAGGACTGGAGGTGAGGGGGCTGGAGGCATCCTAAAGCTCCGAGGGCCTACCGGACACCTAACGCGGGACGCGGGATTGGGAAGAGCCCGAGCCTGCGCCACCTTCCCGAGGGGTGCTCAGCCGAAGCTGGACAATTGCTGCCTGAGGCCGGGGGGGCCCGGTCACTGCAGAGAGGCTTGACGGAACGGCGCCGCGGACCCCCGAGGCGGCCTGATCGTTTGGGGCCCTGCTGGCTGCGATTGGCGAGGGGTGCTGGGGCGCGCTTTGGGAGCCCACGGACGTGGCGGGGTCCGCACCCCAGGGGCGGCCATCTCCGGGCGTGCTGCTCCCAGGCCCCCTCGTGGCTGGAACTCTGACTACCCACCCCCGACGCTGAACGGTGGTGGCCGCGCTACATGCCGCCTGCCGGGCACGTCACCACTGTCCCTGGAAGGGCGGCTCACCTGAGAGGGCTCCCCGTGGCTGCTGACCTGGGCTGAGAAGCGCGCTGGCCTAGCGCTGGTGGGGGGCCGCCGGCCTTTGGAGCCCGTGGAGCCGAGGCGCGTGTGGCGCGAGGAGTGTCCCCCTGAACTTGCGGCCTTGTGGGTGCTGACCGACCGGCGCAGCGTGCCTCCTGAACGGACCTACTTGGGGGAAAGCACCAAACCCAATATCGGGGAGAGACGAGACCGGACGCCTTCATGGGGAAGCGCCCGAAGCCTCCCCCGGGCGCTGCTGAGGGGCCTGCGGACAACCGGGCCCCCACGCCGGACACTGGTTCGACGACGGGCCTACCGCAGGGCCAACTGGAGCAGATCTTGAAGGCCATCACCGACACCAGGGAGGCTTTGCAGCGCAACATCGGTCAGGTATCTACGAGTCTGGGTCTTCTACGAGCGGACCACGGGAAACTGGCGGACCGGGTCAAGAGGGCTGAGGGCCGGATGGACGCCCTGGAACCCACGGCTAAAGCGACGGAGGCCTTGATGGGGGAGCTGCAGCAAAGGGTCCAATTGCTGGAACAGAGGGCGGAGGATGCCGAAGGACGCAACCGCCGCAATAATGTACGCGTGGTGGGCCTGCCTGAAAAGATTGAAGGGGCGGACATGCTGGGCTATCTAGAGTTGTGGCTACGGGACGTGGTGGTCCCGGAGGGTTTGTCGCCGTTCTACACTCTGGAACGTGCTCATCGAGTACCGGCTCGGCCCCCAGCCGAGGGCCGGCCTCCTCGACCGGTGGTGGCACGCCTGCTGCACTACAGGGATCGTGATCTCATCCTGCAAAAGGCACGAGCGCTGGGGCCTTACAAGGTGGACAACGCCCAGGTTTCCATTTATCCGGATTATTTCTTGGAGGTGCAGAGACAGCGATCCACCTTTCTGGCGGTCAAGAAGGCCCTTCGAGAAGAGGGTATCCGCTACTCTCTCTTATTCCCGGCCCGATTGCGGATCATGTTGGATGGTCAAACTTACTTCTACGATTCTCCCGACGCAGTGTGGGACTGGCTGGAGTTGTACAGGACCGGCGCGGATGCACATCGGATGACAGGGGAGCAGAGGAGAGCGACACCGAGACCTAGACGGAACAGGAGGCCCAAGAGACGACCGCCGAACACTCGAACACCCTCTGTCTCACAGACTGAGCTGGAGCGCAGGGATGCTCTCCGGGCAGTCTCTGCCATCTCCGAGACAGTGGGTTCGACATCTGCAGTGGAATCGGGCTCCCGAGGGGGCACTGATGAGGCGGTGTCGGAGGAGTCGGGGACGGGGGGCCCGTGCTGCCCCATGTCACTCCTGGAACTGCTGATGACTTGCTGGACGAATGATCCTAATGCCCCCTGAAGTGGTATTGTATAAGCTGATGTATCCCTGGTTTGGGTTTGGGGCGAGGACATGTCGTCTGAGTAGGAGAAGACCTGGTGTTGGGCGACTATTTTATTCAGTGGCTCCTGCCTTGATTAGGGTGGGGGTGCGGGGTGCCCTGGGCACGATGGGGAGAGCTGTTTGGGGATATGTGTTGCTTGCGGTCCATTGGAAATAGCGACGAGCCGCCCCCCCTCTCTCACACCTATTGTGAGACTCTGGTAGTTACCAGGGACTGTTCCTTTTGGGATTTCGGCATTTGGATGGGTTTCTACTGTTTGGGGCCTATTCTGGGGAGGGGTGGGAAGCGGGACTGTTGGGTGGTGTTAGGGTTCTGGTTTTGGGGCGTGGTCAGTGTGCGTGCGATTCTTTCTGTATTCGGAACTGTACTGGTTGCTTTGAATGGGGACTGTGCCTGAACTGAAGTGTGTGACCTGGAATGTGAGGGGATTGAATTCCATGCTGAAACGTCATAAAGTCCATGCCTATCTTGTCCGCAGGGGGATCCAGGTTTCCTTCTTGCAGGAAACCCACATCGACCAGACGGAGGGGCGGGCTCTGCAGCGCAGATGGCGGGGTCAATTGTTTTACACAGTGTTCTCGGCCTTTGCGAGGGGGGTCTTGATCTGGGTACGGGCAGGGGTTCCCTTCCAACCTTTGGTAACAGTGGTCGACACTGAGGGGAGATTTGTGGCTGTTCAGGGCCGCTTAGATGGGAGGGACGTGACGCTTTGCAGCATCTATGCCCCAAATGTGGAACAGCCTGCCTTCTTTGCGCACTTGTCTGGGAAACTGGCGACTGTCCTGGCCGGCACGGTCCTACTAGGGGGGATTTTAACTCTGTACTAGACGTCAATTTAGATAGATCTCACCCACCTCTGGCGGAGGCGGCAGCTCATAGACTAGCGAAGAGTAGGAGAGAGTGGCAAAGTAGCTGGGGCCTGGTCGATGCATGGCGGACCCAGCACCCCACAGAGAGGGATTTCTCCTTTTATTCCCCTCCACACGATCTGCATGTTCGTCTTGACAGCATTCTCTGCTCACCGGATGCCCAAAGCCAGGTTCGCCATAGCGAATGCTTGGCCAGGACGATATCCGACCATAACCCTTGCTTAGTGGTGGTCCAGTGGATGAGGCGACGTCAAGCTATCCCGACATGGCGGTTGGAATCCTTTGGCGCTGGAGGACCCAGCGTTTAAGGCTGATGTACGCGTCGGTGTGGAAAACTATTTTGATGCTAATGCGGGCACGGCTTCCAGTAGGGCGCTGGAGTGGGACGCCTTTAAGCGGTGATTCGGGGCGTCTGCATATCGGCTACCGCGGGAGTCCGTAAGACCCTCCTGCAAGATGTTGTACGAAGCGAGGACCACTTGCGCGATGAGGAACGGCGCAGCCACGCGAATCCGGAAGCTCTTGGGGCAGTATCGGCCGCACGGGAGGAAGTGGCATCAGCAATGGAAAAGCTGCGCTGCTTTGATTATAAGGAGTTCCTTGTTCGGGCTCATGCTGAGCGTGACAAGGTGGGCTCACTACTAGCGTGGTTGGCCGGCCCTGGGACCCGTGGCACCCCGATTGTGGCGCTGGTCGCCCCGGAGGGACACATGGTCTATACGCAAACGGAGATCAATGATCAATTCCTCACGTACTATGCGCGCTTATATAGGAGCAGGATGCCGAATACCCCGGTTGAGCTGGAGGAATTCCTGTCAGCAGCACAGCTGCCCCGGCTCGACCCGGAACACGCGAACCATCTGGGCGGAGATATCTCTGCAGGAGAGATTAGAGTGGCCATCGGTCACAAGGCCCGCCACAAGACCCCTGGCACGGATGGGCTACCGATAGAATTTTATGCGGCCTACGCGGACGTACTGATCCCGCGACTGCAGACGGTTTATCGGGAGGCCTGGGACACCGGGATCTTGCCGGCGTCCACTCGTGAGGCGTTGGTGATACCCCTCTTGAAGCGGGACGGCGATGCGAGTTGCCGCTTGGCCTACCGCCCACTCTCTATGCTCACGACGGACTATAAGGTCCTGAGTAAGATCCTTGCGACGCGGCTTCTGGCCCACATGCGCACCTTGGTTCACTGCGATCAGGCGGGCTTTATTCCCCAGCGCACCACCGCCACCTGTGTGCGCCGGCTGCTTCGGATCATGGGGGGTGAGGCCGCTGCACAGCCGGGTGCCGCTGTCCTCTCGATTGACATCGAGAAAGCATTGACAGTGTTGAGTGGCCATACCTGCTCCGTGTGCTGGAGGCCTTTGGCCTGGGCGAGCGCTTTGTAAAGTGGACCGCCCTTCTCTACGCCGCGGCTACTGCCCGAGTCAAGACGGGGGCCACCATCTCTGCCCCTTATGCAGTAGGTCGAGGGACCCGACAGGGATGCTCCCTGTCCCCCCTGTTATTTGCGCTCGCTATCGAGCCACTGGCAGCTCACGCCCGCATGGGTCGAGCGTATGCCGGCCTTCCACTGAGAGCCGACACCCACTATATCTCCCTCTATGCGGACGACTGTTTGCTGTTTCTGGCGGACACGGGCGACTCCCTGCGTGGAGCCGAGCGATTGCTGTCGGATTTTGGCCGTCTCTCAGGACTGAGCGTCAACTGGGGGAAGTCTTGCCTTTTCCCGCTGACGCCGGGGCGGATGACTCTCAACCGGAGGGTGAGTTACGATGGGAATACCATTGCCTCCCTTATCTGGGTACGCACAACTACCACTCGCCGTTGGCCCTCTTAGAGGGTAACATCAACAGAGCAATTCGGAGCTTGCAGGGATGCATGGGATTCTGGCGGACGCTGCCGCTTTCGGTCGCGGGACGAGTGGCGTTATTAAAGATGGTGGCACTTCCGCGATTGCTATATCTGTTTCGCACTTTGCCGATCTGGATCCCTGCGTCGGTCTTTAACAGACTCCGCTCCATAACCTCTGTGTTCATCTGGGGGTCGGGCAGACGACGAGTTGCACTAGCGACGCTGATGCGCCCCAGGGCGGACGGGGGATTAGCGTCGCCGGACTTTGAGTGGTACGACTTGGCGGCGCAACTGCAGTGGCTCACCCAAGCGGTGGCTTTGGAATTTCGAGGTCCAGAGGAAGTAGCGGGCAGACTATTCCCGAGACACGTCCTCTCTTTTATAATCTTGGGCCAGAAATTGGACCTTGCTCGGCTAACAATGGAGGAGCGTACGATGCGTAGCTGCTGGCTTCGTTGCCACAGGCGCGCCAGTGCCACTCACTCTTATGCCCCCGAGATCCCGTTAGGGATGTGCACGGCCTTCCCACATGGTGGCGACTGATCCGCACTGGCGACATGGGAGGAGCTTGGCTTGCAAATGATTGGCGATCTTTACAAAGACGGATCGCTGCTGACGTTCCAGGAGCTGCGGGACACCTACGATCTCCCGAGAGGTGACTACCTGCTACATGCCTCGTTAGTAGCCGGTATTCGCCGACACTGGAAGAGTGGACTTGCCGAACCGCCGACCTCGGAGGGCTGCCAGTATGTGGTTGCGGCTGCTGGCACTTACAAGGCCGTCACATGCCTTTACAGGAAGTTGTCGACGGCCACATTGCGGCCCCTGGATGGGCTGAGAGCCAAATGGGAAGGGGATATTGGGCGCCCAATTCCTGAGTCGACATGGCCCCAACTCTTGCGGCGGGCATGGAAGGGCACTAGGAATGCCAGGTTCCAGCTGGTCCAGTTTTTCACCCTGCACCGAGCGTACTTAACACCGGTTAAGATCTCGCAATATTTTGAGGGTGCATCTTCGCTCTGTCCTAGATGTAGGACACCGGAAGCAGACTTCGCGCACATGCTATGGACCTGCAGTACACTGGTTGGTTACTGGGAAGCAGTAATATCTTGCCTGAATGCTGGCAGATTGAAGCTGAAATGGGCGTTTGCCTATTGTTGTGGTTCCCTCACACCCCTCGCACTCGCGTTACCAGTAAATTTTACGATTTGGGCCTGATACTCGCCAAACGGGAGATCACCATGCACTGGAAATCTAGCCAGGGGCCCAGCTACTTGCGTTGGAAGACCACTCTGGAGCGATGGGCGAAAGCAGAGAGCGTTTTGCGGCTGCGACAGGCCAGGAACCTAGATAATGACAAGGCTCTGGAGGTGGCTAAAGCGTGGGAGGCCCTGGTTGTTGAGCTCCAGCAGCCTGAGAGCGAACTGAGCGAAGATGAGGGAGGAATAACATAGTAGGGGCACTGTTTTAGGGAACACCTCACTTCCAGCGAGACACACACGATTCACGAACGATAGCAGGGGATCTGAGAAATCGGATTCCCCATTGACGTGCGCTATTAACCCCTTGTTACGACCCTTGCAATGGGAATGACCATGTTGACACTGGAATGACGGTAGAGGGAGGAATGCAGCACACTGACCAGGGGGGAGGGAAAGGGGAGGACTAGGTTTGGGGGAATGTTCTATACCAAAGGTGTCTTGCCCGAAATGTACGATTCTCCTGATTTATTGGCTAGCGTCATCCTAGCTTTTCTTTTCTGCACTGTTATAATTTTGTGCTTGACCACCAATAAAAATTGTTTTTGCAAAAAAAATATAGCGAGCGAGACAGACAGGCAAGTCTTCTCTATGAATCTTCAAGGAAGCAAATAAACCATGCCTACATGGAGATGCGTTGCCGACACTTTGGTGAAGGCGCCATGTAAGAAAGTCAATCGAACAGAACAGTAAGAAGAACCCAACCCCCCACCCTTTACCCAACTTTACCACCCTCCCCCCACCCCGACCAGTATGTAGTTTGTCCGGAGCCTCTATCATAGCACATTCAGAGTGGTGTGTTTCAAGGTGTTCAAGTTCGTGGTGGATCTCGTGGTGGTTCCGTGAGCCGCAGAATGCGGAGATATTTCGGGCATGTGATTTCGTGAAATTCTCTGGATAAGAGGGACAGGAGCGGTTGCCAGACCTTCTGGAATGAGTTAGCCGTGTGTGTGAGCGCGGCCTGGATACGTTCCATGCCTAACGTGAACCACAGTTTATGCAGCCAGCCAGTGTGGGTGGGTATGGTGGTGGATCCCCAGAGTGACAGGATGTGTTGTGACGCTGCCTGTACGGCAATGCCCATCTGTTTGCCACGAGGAGACCTTAAGGGAAATGTGAGTGCGTTGGGCAGCCCTAGGATTGTGTATGCAGGAAAGTGCGGGATTTCAGTTTCAAATGTGGAATCGATATCATCTAAAACCACTTTCCAGTACCCTTGCAGAGCGCGGCATTCCCACAGAAGGTGGGTCAGAGTGCCCTTTTCACCGCAGCCCCTCCAACACAGCGCGCTTCGAAGAGGATTGCTTTGATTGAGTCTTGCCGGGGTAAGATGCCAGTAGATGGCCAGTTTCACCGCCGATTCCCTGGCACTAGTATTACGAGTGGTGTGTGCAGCTCTGTAGTGTATAAACCCCCACTCCTTGGGTGATAATGCCCTTCTGAGTTCTGATTCCCAGCGTTTCTGTCCCGCCGTCTTAACTGGGCCAGCCACGGGGGATAACATCTTGTAAAGTTCTGAGCTAAGGTGCCTATCCGAGTCTTTCGTCATCAGCCATTTCTCAAATGGCGTCATTTGCCGAGCAACTAGGGGAGCGCAGTCCGGGTTCAAGAGCCAGTGGCGGAGTTGGAAGTATTGGAACATGTGAGGTTTGGTTACTCCGTAGCCTCGCGTGATATCGACGAGTGGGAGAAAACCCTCCAAGTCGAAGAGCTGGCCGGCCGAACGGCAGTCCTTACCACGCCATTGTAGAAAGGCACGAGGATCAGTGCCCGGCGGGAATTCTGGATTGTCGAAGGGCGGAGTGAGCGGGGAGGGGAAAGTCGTCAGGCCTCGCCTGACCGCCACCATGTCCCAGGTCTTCATGATGGTGCGTGTGATGGGGGAGCGGAGGAGGTATCGTGGTCTATGCTGGCGGGCAAGGAATGGGATCTTCCACAGTGATGTCTGAGCCATCGCCCTGCCTTGAAATAGCCATCTCTTTTCGGACTCAGGCCTGTACCACTCCACCAAGTAGCGGAGTTGTGAGGCTTGAAAATATTGCAGGAGATTAGGGATCCCGAGGCCCCCCTCATCAACACCTCTGTGCGCCACCTGTTTATGCAGCCTTGCGCGTTTCTTTTCCCAGATGAACTGATGGAGGGCATTTTGTAGATCAGCAAGCGCACCCGGCGGCGGTAGTACTGGGAGGGTCTGGAAGATATACAAGATTTTAGGTAAGGCTGACATCTTTACTGCTGCTATGCGGCCTAGCAAGGAGAGGGGTTGTTTCGACCATTGCGTGAGGTCGGCTCGGATTTGGGAAGTAAGTGTTTTATAAGTAAGGGTCACCGTTGAGTCCGTGGAGGAGGTAAGAGTGATCCCCAGGTATGGGAGCTGCGTGGAAGTTTGTAGGTCGCAACCAAAGTCAGGCGTTGGGGTGTGAGGGTCGGCATTGCAGCCCAGGGATAAAATCAGGGATTTCCCCCGGTTGATTTTGAAGCCAGACACCGCTCCAAAGCTCTCCAGTTCTTCCAGGAAAGCAGGTATAGAGCTGGACGGTCGGTCTAGAGCAGCGATAATATCATCGGCATAAAGCCCCACTACGTGAGGTCCATGGCCGAAGGAGACTCCGCTAATGCGAGGATTGTCTCGGATTTTCTGCACCAGGGGTTCCACGTACAGGGCGAACAGAAGGGGCGAAAGAGGGCACCCTTGACGCGTGCCCCGTTGTATGTCGAAGAGGTCCGATTTAAGGCCGCCCGATCTGACCCGGGCCATAGGGTGGTGGTAGCAGCTTGCGATCCAGGCTTGAAATCGGTCGCCCAGCTGGTATCGCTGCAGGACCTTCTGCAAGTAGGTCCAATCGACTTGGTCGAATGCCTTCTCCGCATCGATAGCCAGTAGCTCCGAGTTTTGAAAGTGAGTTTTATCCACGAGGTGCAGTAGTCGTTTAGTATTATCGCTGCATTGGCGGTTTGGGACAAAGCCCGATTGGTCCGGTTCGAGGATACCCGGCAGGCAAGGGCCCAAGCGGGCCGCTAATACCCCCGTGAATAGTTTCAAATCTAAGTTAAGTAGGGAGATGGGGCGGAACAATGTGTCGGGGGTTTGCCCGGCTTGGGCAGTACCACTATGTCAGCCGCCAGCATGTCCGGTGGTATGGAGCTCCGACCCTCGAAAGAATTAAACAACCTCGCGAGTATTGGAGCTATGACCTGGCCGAAGAGTTTGTAAAAGCCTGATGAAAAGCCATCAGGTCCTGCGGATTTGAGCGGGCGGAGGCGTGAGATGGCGGCTAGGACTTCGTCAGGGCGAATAGGAGCGTCTAGGGCCTCTGCGTTTGCTGGACACAGCGGTGTGATGTCCGCCGATTGCAAGTACGCGTCGACGGCGGCTGGCGATACTTTATCCTCGCTATACAGGGAGGCGTAAAAGGAGCGGAAGGCGGTAGCAACCTGTGCATCTTCGGTAAGGGTATCACCGGAGTTGTCCAGGAGAGTGGTGATTTTTGAGCGTTGAGTCTTGGCTTTTAGGGCGCTGGCCAGAAGGCGCCCGGTGCGGTTGCCTCCTACGTAGTACGTATGGCGGAGCCGAAGAGCGGCAAATTCCGCTCTGTCAGTGTCGAGGCTGGCCAGTTGAGCCCTGGCGGCTTTCAGCTGACGCCAAATTCTCGGGCGCAGGTGCGACTATGAACCCTTTCTAGTTCAGCTACTTGTGCTGTGAGGTCAGCCCTCTTGTCTTTGCGAATCTTGGCGTCAGCAGCTGTGATAGCGATCAGTTCCCCCTGATTACGGCTTTTAAGGCTCCCCAAAGGGTCGACACCGAGACTGCGGAGGTATCATTAGTGGCGAGGTAGTCCGAAATGCATTTATGAATTTGTTTAATAACGGCCGGTCTTTGCAAAAGGGGTTCATTGAGCCTCCATGAGCCAGGGGTGCGTGGTGACTTGGGCATACTGAGTGTCAGTTCCACCGCATCGTGGTCCGAGAGGGCCGCTGGGACAATGGAAACCTCGGTGACGTGAGAGACCAGTTCTGAAGAGCCCAAGAAGTGATCTAGGCGCGCGTATGTGTGGTGTACATGGGAATAGAAGGTGAAGCGCGCTGTGTTGGGGTGCGCCGTCCTCCGGAGATCTAGAAGACCCCTCTCCTGCAGCCAGGACCCGCCCGCCTCTGATAGCGCGCCGGTATCTCCATAGCGGTGCCCAGACCTATCCTTATTCGTGTCCATGACTAAATTGAGGTCCCCCCCAATGAGCAGCTGAGAATGAGGTGACTGTAGTGTTTCGGAGAGTGCAGTTTTCAGGAATGGTTCCTGACCTGTGTTGGGTGCGTAGATGGAGCCTATCGTCAGTGTTCTATTCCCTACAAGGAAGGTGTAGGCCAGGAGGCGTCCCTTAATTTCTCCTACTTTGGCCCCCACCCGGCCCCGGAAACGCCGGGACACGAGAACGGCCACCCCTGCTTTCTTAGATGGAAGAGAAGAGAAGTATTGCTGAGGAAAAGCCCGGGAGCGCAACCTGTGCCAATCTTTAGTCAGGAGGTGGGTTTCCTGCAATAAGCAGATGTCAGCCTCTGAGTGTTCTAGGTAGGAGATGACTGCCCTTCTCTTAATCGAATTGTTGAGGCCTTTTACATTGAGAGACAATATCTTGAGTGTATCAGTCATCATGGGAGAATATGAAGATATCCGAGTTTAGCAGCGTAGGTCGCGGTTGCGCATAGTAAGCTATAGTTAACACCTGGAACCTGTAGAAGTCCCTTGGCATACTGGTCCCCGCCCTCGTTCCCCACACCGCCCTGCCTGCAACACTGTTCCCCCCCACTCCCCCCTACCCAACCATCCCCGATGAACCTCCCCGACCCCAACAGAGTGAACCTCCCCAGTCCCAACAGAGCCCCCCTCCACCCCCTCATTCACCCCCCAACCTCCCCAGAACAAACCCCAAAACTAGAACTATTCATAGTCTCAGGCCTATTCGTGCCTGACACAGGTCCGTAGAAAGTCAATGGAAAGGGTACCATGGTAGCGGCCGAATCGGCGGCCCCCCGACCTGTTGCCCCAGTATGAAAAAAAAAAACCCAGGATAACATTGCCTTACAGATCGGTTGCAGTGTTGTCCGCCACTTCTTGCACAGCTGCCTCTCGTTCTTGAGCGACTGTGGCCGGGTCCGGTTTCGGGATGGATCTCGGGGATCGCCTCCGTCCCACTGTCTGCCAGCCGTCCCCTGTTCGCCGTGAGGAGTCATCTTGCGATCTGTGTGGGGATGTTTCTCTAGATCCGGGCACTTCCGGCAGTTCAATGTTTAGTAGAGCACAAGTGTCGCGGAGGGACTTGAGTTGATGAAGCGAGCCTTTCCATTTAAAGATCAGGCGGAACGGGTGACCCCAGGAGTAGGGTATACCATTGTCTCTCAAGAAGTTCGTTGCTATCCGGAAGGATTTACGTTTCTGCAGAGTGATGGCGGAGAGGTCTTGGAAAAGAGCTACTGGTTCATCCCGGTAACGGATAGGCTGTGCCCTTCGGGCCTCTCGTAGAATGCGTTCCTTTAGGGGAAAGTCCGGGAGGAAGGCTAAGATGTCCGGTGGTGGAGCTGGCGCTCGGCGCGCCAGGCCAACTCTATGTGCTCTGTCGATTCGTATCACAAAGTCCTGAGGCTCACCCAAGATCTCCCGAAACAGCTCTTGTAAATATTCGACCAGATTGTTCTTCTCAGATTTCAACGGGACTCCACGGACCCGTATGTTCCGCCGGGAGCGGTTCTCAAGGTCTTCGGAGTGCGATTGTAAGTCCACCTGTTGGTCGTGAAGTCGAAGAATCTCCTGCTGCAGCCTTTCCACCTCCATGCTGCGGGATTGGTCTGCCTCCTCCACCGACGCCACCCGCTCGCCCAGGCCGTCCAAGTCTCGACGTAGTTCCCGCTGCTCCCCTGCTAGTTCCTGTTTCAAGGTTTGAAAGTCCTCCCTCAGAGTGTTGAAGAGGGAGGCTAGGAAGGCCTTAGTGATGGGGGCAGTTTCATCCTCTTGTCCCTGGGGGCTTGCCGGAGGCTTCGGGGACACCACTGTCTGGGCCTTCTCCCCCTTCGGTGCGTTTTTGTGTAGAAGATCCACGATATTCCGAGTCCCTTTGCGACTGGAGTGAGCCATGTCGTCGAAGCAAGGGCCTCGTAGAGCCGGTCCGAGGGAGCAATAGGGACGTGGTTGGCGCTCCGTCGATATAAGGTGCAGAGTCTGTTAGGTCCGGTGGGCTCTCCAGTGCCGTCGTATGGAAAGCGCCGGGGGTGGGGTGCGGCTCTCCATTAGCGGGATGTCCAGAGGTCTGCAGGCAGTAGGTCAGGCCTGGTGTTATGTCCGTAGGGGAGTTCCTGCGGGGCGGGTGGGCGTACTTGATGAGACGTGCAGGCTTCCTCGGGTGTCAGGGCCGGGTCCCCGCCGCTAGTGTAGCAGGATCAAAGCGGGCAGCGCCAGTCCTCGGGTGGTGGGGCACCTATGACTGTCCGGAGGCAGGGGGCTCCGTCAGTGGGGGCGTTCAGCGCGATGCAGCACTCGCGGGCGCCAAGGACGCCAGTCCCCTCCAGTTGCTTATAAGCAGGCCCAAAGCCGGGGAGTCGGGTAGCAGGCCGGCCGCTCACCGCGCGCCGTTCTCATGGGCACAGTCGGGCCATCCAAAGCCCCCGGGGGTAGGCGCTCTTACCATGTGCGTAGTGGCTGGGCAGGGCAGCGCCGGGGCGCACGCAGGTGTATCCTCGTCGATCGGCAAGGGGGGCGTGAATGGCAGAGCAGGTTCTCATGAGGCTTGAATCCCAGCAGCGGGCCCGCGTGGCCCCGAGTCCAAAGCAAGCTGGAGGCTGTGGGCATGGAAGGTGGCGTGGGAGGCCTCGGGTGTAAGCGCCGCCCAGGCGTGCCCGCCAGTGCATACAGGAGCCGCCTGGAGCCACCCGGTCCACCGCGGCCCGCCGCCGCAGAGCCAGGCCCCGTGCCGGGGCCTCAGGTGTGGCGCCGTCCCAGCGGGAGAGCCGGCAGCGGCGGGTGGCGTTCCGGCCCTGGAGCAAATTCCTCCGTCGGTGCACGGCCTCAGGTGGAAGGGTCGGAGCCGTTTGCGGGCTGTCGGCTTCGAGAGGTGAGGTGTGGCAGCTCCAATCAGACCCGCCTCCGCAGGAAGGGGTCCCGTCCGCCCTCAGTATAGGCCCGGAGCCGGGGCCTAAAGTAGCGGGGGACCCGCTGGAGCTACGCGCGATCCCCGGATGCACAGATCGCTCAGCGCCGATCGCGCCACCACAGCAGGGGTCCGGCTGCCTCTCACCGCTTCCGGCGAGTCGGTGTCGCCAGTCCGCGGACTGCTCCTCCTTCGCAGGCTCCGCCGGGTAGCTTCAGCTCCGCGCCGCCATTGCGCTGATCCCGCAGGCGGTGGTCGCAGTGGGGTGTAGGTGTACGCCGCTGTGCTGAAACGTGGCCAGGAGCGTGTCGCGATGGGGTACAACCCAATGATGTAAGTTCGAGCAGGTTTTGGGGGAATTGCAGCAACTTACGCCGTGCTATGGGGCATAGGGCCGGGGAGCCACACGAAGCACGTCCGTTCAGGCCGCCATCGTAGCCACGCCCCCAAAAAGTCCTTTTTTTAGTACTCTCTGACTATGTATGTAGTAGTGAGTCCACCTATAGTGCTGCTAGTAGAATTCCTGAAACTCAGTGTCACAGGCTTACAAAGACGGCGGAAAGATACATGCCAAAATGTTATACTGTGTTTGCTACTTGCTGGTGTTACTGAGTGTCAACCTTCCGTTGAATTATTTTGACTTTATGTTAAAGACTATTGGCTACAGTATTTTTCTTTCTTTCTTCATAGATGCTACTCCCAAAAAGCTCACCCGTAAGGAGATGGCTGTCCGGGCCAGGGCCCGTAAGCCGGAGGCTATTTGTGCCGAGTATCGGCAGTTGTGGGCTCGGGAGCATGAGGAGACATCAACATCTCCATCCTCCTCCACTGCCCCCGGGTCCACCAGCTAGAAGCCTCCAGCCAAACGGAGCCGTGGCCCGACAGCCTCCCGCCGCCGCCGCACAGCAGCAACAACACCAGCGCCCCCCCCCCCCGATCCTGGATGATTTGTGTGCGCCGACTATGAAAAAGAGTGGACTACCTGGAGCGGTAGGCCGGAAAACATCAGCGCCAGCTCCGGGACCTCCGCAAAGAGCAGCGGGACATGAAGCAACAGCTTGCCAAACTACGCCACCGGAGGAAGTGACTGTCCCTTGCCCCTTTTTTAAAGACTGTTGGGGGGTGGGAATTGGGGGTTTGGGAAAGGGGACTTTTGGACTTTTGGACATTGGTTGGGGTTAGGCAGGGCGGTGAGTTGGGTTAATTTATTTTATTTTTTGACTACCTCTATATATTTCTTAATAATAATTTTTCATACCAAAACATAGTATACGCGTTCATATTATTTTGTGTGGGGGTGGGCGGTGGTTACTGGACGTTTGGTTTCTTCCAACTTACCAGCATGAATGAAACATCTAGTCCTGAAATGTACCAAAGTGCCAGTAACCGAGTTAGTGAATTCAGTAGCCCTACTAGTAAATTTACTAGTAGTACTGGCAATCTCTGCTCTCCTCCCAGTCCTAGCCTATTATTCTACCTCTCCAAAATGCTTATCTTACCTGTGATTCGTGTTTGAGAATCGGGGTAGCCCCAGGGCTGGCTGCATTGCAAATGGTGATTAAGGTTGGTTGTTGACTTGAATCCTCGACGGATGCAATATCATTGTTGTGCTGGTAGCAGTAGTGGTACACACTTGCAGTATCACCATATGAAAAAAAAGAGAAAATTAAACATTGAGTGGCCTGAGCGTAGCATTAGAAACAGTACAATAGATAGTACGGTACAGAACAGTGCCCTAAATTGTAGCCTAAGCAGTGCCAACGTAAGGTAAGCATTAAGCATTAGATTGTTCACGTCGTGTAGGAGGAGGATGTTCTTATCAATCCACGATGGCGCACATGAACTTCTGGTTGCTTTGACCTTATACTCCCCAGCAAGTGTGTGGAATTTATTGTTGTTGTCAGTCACACCTCAATGAAATACCACACAGCCCGGGGGTAGAGGGTTAGGGTTTGAAAATTGGATGGGAATGGGGTTTTTTGGGAAAGTTTGGTAGAGAGGAATAAAAACACAGTATGGACAGTCAAACAACAAATGAAGAGAAACAAATCTTTGGATTTGAAGATATTGATAAATCTTTAAAGGGACATAAAGGAAGTGCACTACTGCATGCCAGAAGTTGTTTACTAAATGGATGGTTAGCTTACTGAAAAGTAGTACTACTATTTACTGCAACTTACTAGTAACTACGAAGAAACAAGTTGACAGTACAGGGCTGCAGTCATTACGCAATTTCACTTGCCTCTCTGCCCTCAGAGAGAATAAACACTTAGAACATTAAATTAGTGTTAAACATAGCAAAGATGTATCAAATAGCTGGAGGGATGAATTTGAAGCAGAGATCAAACAAACGCACAGAGTCACACTCGTAGAAGTAAGTTCAAGTTCACAAGAATATCATTTAAAAGATAAGGAGAATTTTGGATACTGTTACTGTTTTTTGTAGTTGTCCCGTTGAATTTGTGAAGTTGATGTATCCAGCCATTCCTCTTATTCGCGGTACTCCTTCATTCCATCGGATGCTCTGTCGATCAATCTTGGTGACCAGACACACTGTCCACTGCCTGCCTGATGCGGATTTGCGGATCGCTAATTGTAAGCCTGAGTAGTACATCGATGGCACAGGGTAAAAGCCTGCCTGTAATTGATGATGGAAAAACACAACAGTAAGTGTTAAAGACACCTCGGAGAAAAAAATATATAAGGCACGCTGTGTAGTGCAAAAATTATACTATCACTTTCAGAGATGACAATCCCCAAAATCTAGAACACCCCACATTACCCTCCCAAAAACCTGCAGAATACTGCTGCTACCTCGCAGAGGCCTAATTTCAAATCGTGCCAAAACGCACTCAGAAAGTATGCCCAAAACCCCCCTTTCCCACCATGGATTTTCTTCAAACCACTTGCAATCAAAATTAGACATTCCAACAAGTGTTCCAAGACCCCACCCAGTCGTAAAAATCTAGAACCCCCGCCCAAACACATGAAATACAATACTGCTAACCCTAACGAGCCCTAAGTTAAGAATAGTGGCAACCGCTTTCTTTAACTAGGCCAAATCCCCCCTTTCCCACCATGGATTTTCTTCAAACCACTTGCAACCAAAATTACACATTCCCACAAGTGCTCTAAGACCCCAGAATCCAGTTGCAAAAATCTTTCAATTCTGTCCAAACGCGCTGTGTAGCTAGGCCATAACTCCCGTTTTCCACCATGGATTTCCTGAAAAATAAATGCAATCAAAATTAGACTGTGCCAGCAGTGCTCCCAGACCCGAAACCCCACCCCCAAACACCAGGAACCCCCCCAAACAGCACCCCAAAGACAAGCAAGTGAGCAAAACCGCAAAAACTTTTTCACCTCCGATTTTCTCCAAAACACTTTTATCCGGTATTAGAAATTCACAGCAATGCCCCTAGACCCGTCAGCCCAGGCGAAAACAAGTAGAACACCCCCAAACAGCCAAAAAGCAAAAATACCATAATGTGGACTTAGAAATTTTTAGGCACATTTCCAAAATCACTCCGTGCGCGCTCTGCAGCTAGGCCCTAACTCCCCTTTGCCACCATGGATTTTCTTCAAACCACTTGCAATCAAAACTACCCATACCCAGCGTTGCTCCAAGACCCCCCAACCCACCCCCAAACACCAGTAACTCCCCCAAACAGCACCCCAAAAACAGGCAAGTGAGCAAAAACGGAAACACTTTTTCACCTCCGATTTTCTCCAAACCACTTTTATCCGGTATTAGACCTTCCCAGCAATGCCCCCAGACCCGTCAACCCAGGCGGAAACAAGTAGAAGACCCCCAAACAGCCAAAAAGCAAAAATACAAAAATGGGGACAGAAATTTTTAGGCAAATTTCCATAATCACTCCGTGCGCGCTCTGCAGCTAGGCCCTTACTCCCCTTTGCCACCATGGATTTGCTTCAAACCTCTTGCAATCAAAAGTATTCATACCCAGTGTTGCTCCAAGACCCCAAAACCCACCCCCAAACACTAGGAACCCCCCCAAGCAGGCCCCCTAAAACACGAAAGTGAGCAAAAACTCTGTAAAGTGACAAACTTTTTCACCACGTATTTTATCCAAACCACTTTTATCCGGTATTAGACCTTCCCAGCAATGCCCCCAGACCCGTCAACCCAGGCGGAAAAAAGTAGAAGACCCCCAAACATGCAAAAAGCAAACCCGGAAAAACTCACACAGAAATATTTAGGCCTCATTCCAAAATCACTCCAAGCGCGCTGTGCAGCTAGGCCATAACTCCCGTTTTCCACCATGGATTTCCTGAAAAACAAATGCAATCAAAATTAGACTGTGCCAGCAGTGCTCCTAGACCCCCAAACCCACCCCCAAACACCAGGAACCCCCCCAAATAGCACCCCAAAGACAAGCAAGTGAGCAAAAACGCAAAAACTTTTTCACCTCCGATTTTCTCCAAAACACTTTTATCCGGTATTAGACATTCACAGCAATGCCCCCAGACCCGTCAACCCAGGCGAAAACAAGTCGAACACCCCAAACAGCCAAAAAGCAAAAATACAAAAATGGAGACTTAGAAATTTTTAGGCAAATTTCCATAATCACTCCGTGCGCGCTCTGCAGCTAGGCCCTAACTCCCCTTTGCCACCATGGATTTGCTTCAAACCTCTTGCAATCAAAAGTATCCATACCCAGCGTTGCTCCAAGACCCCAAAACCCACCCACCCCCAAACACCAGGAAGCCCCCCAAACCGGCCCCCAAAAACACAAAAGAGAGCGAAAACTCTAAAAAGTGAAAAACTTTTTCACCATGTATTTTATCCAAAACACTTTTATCCGGTATTAGACCTTCCCAGCAATGCCCCCAGACCCGTCAACCCAGGCGGAAACAAGTAGAAGACCCCCAAACAGCCAAAAAGCAAAACCTTAAAAAGTGAGACTTAGCAAATTTCGGGCCAACCTGGAATTCAGTCCAAATGCGCTGTGCAGCTAGGCCCTAACTCCCCTTTTCCACCACGGATTTCCTGAAAAACAAATGCAATCAACATTAGACTGTGCCAGCAGAGCTCCCAGACCCCCCGACCCAGCACCGCAAATCTATTACACCCCCAAAGAAACCCCCAAAAACCTGCAATACTGGTATATTCAAAACATGGCAAATTGCGCTGTTCACAAAAAACAAACAGCAATTGGTTTCAACAGAGACAGACAGCCATTGCTGTCCACTGCATGCCATCTTCTCATTATTCATTACCTGTTCTACTTTTTGTCCGCATCTTCTTCGGAAAGTGAGGGCCCACAGGGCAGCCTCTCCTGTAAATTTCAGAAGTAGGTCTGTCAACAATCAGCAAGCATGTAGTCAGTCAGTTATTTCAGTCCCACTTGAGGGGACTCGTCTACGAAGACAAAGTTTGTTTTTTCTCCATAATCCATCCATCTGCTTTGACGGAAATGGATAGGGGGAGTCTGGAGGAGGAGGATAGAGGAGCATGATTGAGTTGTGAACTTGTGAACATCTGAATGCAGACTGCGGTGCCTTCAAATCAATAAGGAAAATAAGATGAAGACAGTGCTGATGATGGACTTGTTGTGATTAGGTGATTAGTGTTTTGTTGTGGTAAAAGTATCAAAACAAAGAAAGACACACAGGAATAAAAGTGAATAAGTACGGAAAATTTTCAGGCCTCGGTGTCAGGGAAGCAGAGCTCGTCCTCCAAGTCTACGAATTGAGACGGGAGTAGGTCTGGTGACCGAGAAGAACTTCCGTTGGCGTCACCTAAGTCGGTGTCCTCTTCTTCCTGCGTGCATTCACGTATTTTGTAATCGGGTGGTATGAAGTGCTGATTCATCTTGATTATTGTTAACCTCTCCACATTTTTGGGCAAAAGGCAGGTCCTTTTTGAAGTAACAATGGCACCAGCAGCACTGAAAACACGTTCAGAAGACACGCTTGCGAGTGGGCAAAACAAATAATTTAGAGCCAGGTTGGTGATCAGTCGCCATACAAAGCTTTTCTTATACCAATATTCCAATGGGTTCTCATTATGACAGACCTCTGTTGGGTCATCCAGAAAGGCCTGCACCACCGACTCAAGGTTCTCCAGGGTTGATCCACTTTGCGTACCATCTGCGACCTTTTCATCAGTGGACCGAGCAAACCCTTGCTGAGTTAGCCAATCCCCTTCCGACAATATTTGTTTGCGGCCTGGTGCAGGTGAGGATGATGATATGGTTGCTGGTGTCGTTAACGGCTGTGAAGGAAAGTGACTCCCTTCGGCCACGGATTGAGAAGTGGAACTTGACCCCGGATGGCCTGCTGATTCAGTTGTACTTGTGCTGCCTCCTTGAAGGTTCTGCCGGTCTTTTTTGAACCGAGTGGCTGACAAAGCTAGCCAATGTTTGTACTTTGAAACATCTGCTTCATCAAAAGGAATGAATGCTTTGCTACCCACTGCCTTTTTGTACCGTGGATCCAGAATAGTGGCACAAATGTAATGTTGTTCTGTATGTATCTTTGTAAGCCTTGCATTGCAAAGTAGGCTCCTTAATAACTTCTCCGCCAAATCATATGCTTCTCGCTTTTCACCATCATCTCGGAACGTTGAAGAGACCTCCTTCAGTTGGTGCTCTAGCATGCGCAACAATGGGATAGCTTTGCTCAAAGAACAGTCCTGCCTGCTGACTTCACGCGTGAAGAGCTCAAAAGGATGAAGCATGTCTGTCAGGCTTGCAATTAGCTTCCATTCCTCCAACTCTAGGCTCATCTCTTTTTGAGTATAACCCAGTTTATAGACATACTCATTTATTACCTCCCACTGCTCAGACAGACGCTCAAGCATGTAAAAGGTTGAGTTCCAACGTGTTGCCACCTCCTGGATTAGTCCTTTGACTGGCAGTTTACGTTCATATTGAAGGCTCCTCAGCTGCTTCCGGGCCTTAAAAGAATGGCTGAAATGTGTGCAGATTCTTCGGCAGATGGTCAGTAATTTGACGACTGGCGCTTCTGTTTTCAAGAAGGCTTGCACCACGATGTTAATACTGTGCGCCAAACACGGCACTCTGAAATAGCCACCTTGATCCATGGCCTTAACTATATTACTGCCATTATCCGTGGAAACATAACCAACTGTGCGATTTCTTGGATGCAGCCATTCATTGACCTTCCTGTTAAACTCCTCCAAAAGGTTAGGTGCAGTGTGAGATTTCTCCATGGCAAACATGCCTACCATTGCATGTTTGCGAGTAGCTCGAAAAACTTCCTCCGTGTCAACATCTTTGTGTTTTAACTGTTTTTCGACCCCTGCAAAAGAGACCCACTGTGCAGTGATGCACATGTAATCAAGGGCTTGGCAACTGGTCCACATGTCTGTTGTCATGTGGATAGTGTGAACAGCACTCTTCAGAATAGCTGCGCCAATCACCTCCAGCACATCTTGATGTAGTGCTGGAACAGCAACCCTTGCAAAATAGGACCGGCTAGGAACCTTCCATTTAGGGCAGACTGTTGCCACAATTCACGAAAACCCACCCCTTCCATGAAAGAAAAAGGGAGAAGGTCCATCGCTAGCATTTTAGCCAGCTTTACGTTATACAGACGTACTGTTGGGTTGTTGCGTTCAAATGGCGCATCCGACCAAAACATGCTGCTAATGGTGGGCTGGACCGTTTTACGTGATGATGATGATGATGATGATGATGCAGACTTCAAACCAGTTAGGATTATTGATTTAGTTTTTTGCATTGGTGTCTGTCCCAGACTCTTAGTGTGCCTCATACATGTTGCAGGGGTAGAGGGTGTGGGCGCTACCACTGCAGTGCTCCTGCCAGGGGTACTGGGTGTACCAGAAAAAATGTCTTTCACTTCTTCCCTTCCCCCTGCACGATCAGCCTCTCGTCATCATCAGATGCAATATCAAGGGATACATTTGGATTTGTTTTTGTTTTGGCTTCCTCGATCTCACTTAGGTGCTTATACCACTGGATAGGGTGGTGTTGTTTGAGATGACCTCTCTGGCCTCCGGTACCATAGTTGGTACCAAGCTTACCCCGACTAACTGATACTTTACAAATCGAACAAACGGCCATGTTTTCTGCCTTTTTGCTAACAGTAAAGAAGTCCCAAACTGGGGACTGGAGATGTCTGTTGGCGGTGGAGGTGCTACTTTGACTTTCAATGCCAGATGAAGTGGAGGATGGGCGTGGCTGAATTTGTTTCAGTTGTTCACTTACAGCACCAATACTTGAGGTAATGGAGGTCGAGCTGGATGGAGGTCCCTGCCGGCCCTTCTGACGAGAAAATATGGAAGCTGTAGGTCGTTTTGATGTTGTAGTTAACTGCGTTGGTGGTTGTACCAGTGCAACGCCGCCCACATCCCGCTCAGCAGCCATTCGGGATAGGGTCAAAATTACTGTCTGCTGCATGCCCGCTGGGGCTGGAGTGACGTCTGTGATGACTGAGTCGTCATCAGACTGTACATCAGCAGCAGAAGACACCACTTCTTGTTCGTCGTCATCACCTATAAGTCGAAGCCTTGCGGGAACCTTCCTTTTAGGCTTAGCTACCTTTGTCGGCTCATGGCGTGCCTCACTGTCAGACTGCATTGCTGGGTTCCAATCACGATCAAGGTCATCAGAATGAAGGGGCTTGAAGAAGAACTTGTAGTAGTATTAGTAGCAGCCCACCTTGACCTTTTTCTTGCTGGGGATCTGGAAGACAATGGATCATCCTCAGGAGGACTGGCTTCCTCGGATGATACCTCCACTTGAATATCAATTTCCTGATGTGCCCCTACTTCTGGAGGAATAAGCGTTGTAGGCAGTTGTGCCGCTTCAGGAACCTCTAGTTGCACCTCTCCATGCACCTCTACTTGCGCCGCTCCTTGTGCATGTACTTGCGCCTCTCCTTGCCCATGTACTTGCGCCTTTCCTTGCCCATGTACTTGCGCCTCTCCTTAACCATGTACTTGCGCCTCTCCTTGCCCATGTACTTGCCCCTCTCCTTTTGTCCATGTACTTGCGCCTCTCCTTGTCCATGTACTTGCGCCTCTCCTTGCCCATGTACAGCGCTTGTACTAGTTGCACTTGTGGTTGTCGTTGCGGCTGTGGTTGTTGAACACTCGTCAGCTGAGTTACACCCGGCGTTGATTGGATGGTACTTTCTTGTGATGAGCCACATCACTGGTCGATGGTGATTGAACAACCAAAGTGGCTGCCTTTGCGGCACTCATGGGCTTGGGCCTAACTTGGCATGGTGGCACTGAGCCCAATGAAGCGGAGGTGCTGCTTCCAGCTTGGTCCCCGGCGGACACCGCTGCTGCTGTAGGCATAGTTTTTTTTCCCCCAAAAAAGGTGTCGGTAGGCACACCAGTCTCCTTGGTAGGTGGTGACACTTGCTTCTTCTGCTCCTTCTTACTGGCAGTGGCACTGGCAACTTTCTTCGCTGAGGCGCTACGGCCACCTTTCTTTGGGCCCATCTTCTTCAGATGTCAGAACAGCAGGCCGCAGTTGCAGAGTTGTCTTGTCTGTGGCCACACGTGATGTCGTGTGATGTTGTGCTGCACACACCGCTGCAGGACTTCTTCCTGGCACTGGTGGTTCTCTTGTGCACCTAAACGCAATGGAAGACAGAGGAACATCAGTTATACACCCCAAAAAGTAAAAAAACACATAAATCACCACAATCCCATGCCATCAATGATGTTTAAATTCAAGACACCCCACAGAAATAGAAGGCCCATGCACCACTGAGTACTCCTGGGCATAATGGATGAAAGCAAGACAAACTGGGTGCAGGCCTGAGCACACTGCCTGGCTTCAAAATGGCCCCTTGACCCCCACCACATGGCCAGGCCCTGCCTGGACCAGGCCTCAAAATGGCCCCCACCCACATGGCCAGTCCCCAACAACACCCCAAAAAATCGAAAAACACATAAAAATCACCACAATCCCATTCCATCCATGCCCTCAATGATGTTTAAATTCACGACACCCCACAGAAAGACTTGGCCCATGCACCACTGAGTACCCCGGGCATAATGGTTGAAAGCAAGGCAAACTGGGTGCAGGCCTGAGCACACTGCCTGCCTTAAAAATGGCCACTTTACCCCCAGCACATGGCCAGGCCCTGCCCGTACCAGGCCTCAAAATGGCCCCCACCCACATGGCCAGGCCCCAATACCACCCCAAAAAGTCGAAAAGCACACAAAAATCACCCCAATCCAATGCCATCCATGTCCTCAAGGATGTTTAAATTCAAGACACCCCACAGAAAGACTTGGTCCATGCACCACTCAGTACCCCTGGGCATAAAATGGATGAAAGCAAAGCAAACTGGGTGCAGGCCTGAGCACACTGCCTGGCTTCAAAATGGCCCCTTGACCGCCACCACATGGCCAGGCCCTGCCTGGACCAGGCCTCAAAATGGCCCCCACCCACATGGTCAGGCCCCAACAACACCCCAAAAAGTCGAAAAACACACAAAAATGACCCCAATCCAATGCCATCAATGCCCTCAAAGGTGTTTAAAATCAAGACACCCCACAGAAAGACTTGGTCCATGCACCACTCAGTACCCCTGGGCATAAAATGGATGAAAGCAAGACAAACTGGGTGCAGGCCTGAGCACACTGCCTGGCTTCAAAATGGCCCCTTGACCCCAACCACATGGCCTGGCCCTGCCTGGACCAGGCCTCAAAATGGCCCCCATCCACATGGCCAAGCCCCAACAACACCCCAAAAAGTCGAAAAACACACAAAAATCACCACAATCCAATGCCATCCATGCCCTCAAGGATGTTTCAATTCAAGACACCCCACAGAAAGAGTAGGCCAATGCACCACTGAGTACCCCTGGGCATAATGGGTGAAAGCTAGGCAAAATGGGTGCAGGCCTGAGCACACTGCCTGCCTTCAAAATGGCCCCTTGACCCCCAGCACATGGCCAGGCCCTGCCTGTACCAGCCCTCAAAATGGCCCCCACCCACATGGGCAGTCCCCAACACCCCAAAAAAATCGAAAAACACATAAAATCATCACAATCCCATGCCATCCATGCAATCAATGATGTTTAAATTCAAGACACCCCACAGAAAGACTTGGTCCATGCACCACTCACTACCCCTGGGCCTACTGGCTAGTGAGGCTTTACAGGCACCCCAAAATTAAAAAAAACAACAACATATAACAGTGAGCTAAAATTCCATGACATAAATGAGAATTAAGTTAAAAAAAATCAGAGAAACAGTTGTATCATGCACCCATGACTAACCCTGGGCCTACTGGATACTGTGGCTAGCTACCCACCACAATATATATTTTGTTAAAGTTGTGAAAAAAGTTTTAGAACTGGAGTTGCCTCAACTGCAATGCCCCAAACAAACAACACCAACTCACTTGTAAAATCTCAAGTCCAAAAGTGATCCAAACTCCAAAGTCGAAAAAGTCCTCAAATACAAAAATCCACCAGCAGCAAGAAAAAGTAATCCTTCCAGCTACACAGCCAAATGAAAAGTGACCAGGACATGGACAAAGCACTGGGCGGAGCCTGCTGGACAGGAACAGGAAGTTGGAGACTCTGGGGCACTTCCTTCCTCCCACCACACCCCAAAAAATGGACTCCTGCACCAAAAAGTACAGCCAAATGTCAATCTGAGGAGTTATTCTGATCAAAATCATCATTTTCACAAGGTTTATGCTTCCTGCGGTGGATTTCTTGTGCAGAATTGCAATTTTTGCAATTTCGGGAACGCAAGCTGTTCAAACCTCCCGCCGGAAGTCAGCTGCGCGCCGTCGCGGGCATTTATGACGTACTCGCGTTGTCAAACTCTCGCCGTGCAAGATGGCAAGCCGCGATTACGTAATTGCGTTCGAAAAACTCTCGCGCGATCACGCAGAAAGATCGAAAATGGTGCACCACACGCAAAACCGGGAGAAAAACAACTCGGCAGGCTAAGAGTCAACGCCGCGTGCGTGATATTGTATTTTTCAAGCGCGACCAACCAAGCAAAATAATTCGTAGCTTGCGAATTTGCGGATTATTGGGCAATTTCGCGTGATTCGCGGATCGCGAAATCGTCAAATATCCGCAAATTCGCCCACGAAACGGATTTTACGCCCACGCTTAATATTTACCCCCTAGTACACTCCAAAGCAGGGTTTTAAACCCACTTGGTACAATGATACCTGTCGTAAGGCAAAGAGAGGTCTCCTTGATGCCATCAAAAGTAGTGATAGACAACTGATCTAGCAAATGAAGTGCTGCTATAGAGACTGCATTAAACAAGAAAAGAAGGCCTGGAAGACAGATAGATAGAACGACATCAGACTAGCTCTCTCAAATAGAGACATGAAGTAGTTCTGGTCACTAGTGTGCTCAGATAGTAAAGAAGGCCAGACAGCTTTAGAGCCCAACATCGCAGCAGCGGCATGGAAGTCTCACTACCAAACCTTATATTCTATGGAAACAGACACTGACCCAGAACCTTGCAACCCTTTATCAATCCCTGTGACGGCAGCTTACGAGGAGCAAGGGATCACCCTAGCTGAAGTCCTAAATGCAAGAAGGAAGTTACCTTCTGGTAAAGCACTGGGTTTAGAAAAGATTCCAGGGGACTTATTTAAGAAATAACCAACAATATGGGGTCCCTACCTCTGGGTAGTTTTTAATGCTATCCTGCGCAGTATGGCGATCCCGGGTATTTGCCTGGGGGCAGAAATGTACCGTTTTCAAAAAGGGCTCACCTATTTTACTGACCAACTATAGGCCGATCAGTCTGATCGATGTCTCACAGAAACTGTTTGCTAGGGTTCGCCTCGATCGCCTTCAAGTGTGGATGAAGAAGTGTAAAATCATGAGTCCCTACCAGGCAGGGTTTAGGAAAAACATCTCCACCATTGACCAAATTCTAAGGCTACAGCTACCATACTGGAAGACGGTATCAATGGAGGGTGGCAGCCTCTATCTGATTTTTGTCGACCTGAAAACTGCCTTTGATTTAGTACCGAGATACATTTTTGGAGGTTTTCAAACAATTAGGAATCCCCCCTTATCTCTTGACATTGATCATGAGACTGCATGTGGACAATTATGCCCAAGTAAGGTACAGGAAATTTGGGGAATTAACCCCTCGCTTTGAAGTCAACAGAGGAGTAAGCAGGGGTGTGTGCTTGCCCCAACCCTCTTTTTCCTTTTCATTAACGCTCTGGTAGCCCACCTAAACAACGATGTGGACAATGACGCCCCATGTTGGCGCACAGCAAGGTGCCTGCTATGATGTTTATGGACGACACCTTGCTCCTCTCCAAGTCACTAATGGGCATCCAGGGGGTTCTTGATAGCTTTGTAACATTCTGTGCAATCAGGGGGCTGGAGATCAACACTCTCAGAACCAAATTTATGGTTTTCAATCCATCCAAAACCACTCTCCCCAACCCCTCTCTAAATGGTACCCTGCTAGAACGGGTGATCGTCTTTGACTATCTTGGCGTCACACTGTCTGAAAAGTTTGATTGGGGCCCACAGCTAGCCAAAGTACGTCTCAAACTTGCCCAGATGGTAGATGGAGTATTAAGAACTTACAGGAGTGTAGTATGCTGCTGCTCAGCCAGAATGATTGCTTGATGGAATGTTAGTGTTTGGAATGTGTGCGTGCGTGAATCAGTTGGATGAAGAGCTGAGCAGCAGCATACTACACTCCTGTACTCTCCCCAGGCACACAAACATGTAGAGGTCTTCTCCATGAAGACGGAAGCAGGGCAGAGGAGACTCTGGCCAGTGGACGAAACACTGGTCACAGAATCACAAATCTCCACTCTTTCACAAGACAGAGCAGGTTACTAAGGTCACCAATTCAGATTATCTTCCCTCAATCTGGGCTCTGTGTGATCCACTGTGCAACCAGATCTAGGCCTTCATACCCCGGTTCAGGTAGACAGAAACGTTTGTTCAATAGGGCACTCACAAGGTGGCAGAATAGTATGCCAAGGCAGCAGTAAAGTCAAGCAGGCAGTAGAAGTGAAAATCAAGCAGAGACTGGCACATCTGGTGTAGAGGGCGACCGGTGGGAGGTCACTAGTGGGGCTCAGGTGCCAGTAATCTTTGAAATGTTCAGCTTAAATATGTATAGAATTCTTTACCTTGAGCGTGGGCTGCAGGTTTCTACCGCTTCCTGAAGTTGAACAGTGGCTTGACGCTTGAAGTTGGTTATTTCCCAGACTGAAGACCCCACTCCTGGTACCAAAATGTAGCATTGAAGAAAGGACGCTTCAAGCCAGGTAGTTTACCATGTAGATTTATTGAGGTGGTAAACTTGGATACAGGGAGGTAAAGTCTGGAGTCTAAGTAGGAGCCCCACTAGGAGCAGCCTCCTTGCTGCTCAGCCCTTCATCCAACTGATTCACGCACGCACACATTCCAAACACTAACATTCCATCAAGAACTCATTCTGGCTGAGCAGCAGCATACTACAAGGAGCTCCTCTTGCAAACAGGCTGCCACGGTGGCTGAGATTTATAAAGTGCACATCAGGAGCGCTGTAATTTATGGGGCAAAGCTTTGGGGGCATTGCCCCACTGGTGGTTTGCCTAAAATCAGGAATAACCTCATGATGCAGTTGTTGGGTCTTCATCCAATTACTCCTCTTATCCCCTTACGCGTGGACCTTGATATTAGACTCATAGCAGGGGAGATTGGCCTCCAACCACTAATATTCTTGTGTAGATTGTGGGCCACCCTGGAACTCACAGACTATCAGTTAGAATTTAAAGAGATTCTGGGTCTTCCGGGTGTAGGCAATCTGCCATGGCTTGCCCCTGTAAGGGACACATGCTACAAGCGAGGTCTTCCAAATCTTTGGAATAACCAGGAAGTAGCGTGCCAGGCCACCCCGCTCCTTGTATTAGTCAGAGCATACAGATCACTCAAATTTGCCGATATTCAGGGTAATGCCCAACTGGGACGTTTAACAGCTGACTTTTAAACATCAAAGCAGAGTATCATTTTGAGCACTTTTTGGACGCCGTCCAGCCTATTTGGCAAGGAAACTGTATTTCCAGTTCAGGACAGGTACCTTGCTGCTTCGTACCTTTACGAAAAAAATGGTCAAAAGCCTCCCCCCTGGTATGCCCTGGATGCAACTGCACCAACAAGACCGATATCCATATTTTATTTTTTGTCCTGGGTATAAATTTGCTAGAAGGCGATGACTAGTCCCACTTTGCAGGAACTTGGGGTTTAGGCAGTTCGCGGAGGCTTTTAGACTACTGCGAACGGACATCCACCCACCCATAGTCTTTGCTGTTTCCTGTTTTTTGAATTCTATGTGGCACCATCGGAGGTCAGTGCTAAATTTAGTTTTGTAACCAAAAAAAGTCTCCTCACAGACATTATTTTGTCATTTTTTAGTCATCTTATTCATTTTAATATTTTAAAACATTTTTAATCAGTTCCCAACCCATTATATTTTAAATATTGATATTACTGAACAAATCGAATCTAGAAGCTGCTAACTCGACAAGGGGTAACCAGTGCTTGCTGATTAGCAGCATCCATAATCTACTAATCTCTATTTTCATGATAAATTTCTCAGAGTTTTTAATCGAGCTTTGCTTCCATTTTATGTTTGCATTTTGTCTGTTTTATGTATTATTGTTTGTATTGTCCACTTTTCAAGGTCTTAGAGACGGAAATAAAGTTTGATGTAAGGGAATGAAAGGAAGTGAGATACCGAAGAGACTCTCTCCATTTGCCTGCAGATCCAGAATCGAAATATGAATGGGAAGTGCCGGCCATGACTGTGGCCAAAACAGGCTCCGGTGTCTACAGGGGGTGGGCAGGGGGGGGCCTTTCTGCCAGCCCCCACCTCCATCCACTGTGTCTAGAGTCCAGCTACGGCAGTCCCGGCTCCAAAATGAATCCCAGATGCTCCCTGGTCACCAGTTTTCTCCGGTATCACCCTGCATGCCAGGGCACAAGTCCTAAAAAAAAAGAAGTGGGGGGACGTTCCAAGTTTGGTGGTGTCACCAGAAGTGACGTCACGACAGGAAGTGACATCAAAAAATTTAGTCCCCTCTAATTAACAAAGGTTACAAGGCGATGGGGGCAGGTTCAAAGGGCAAAGTAGAATGTTTACGTTGGAATTCGTCACCGTATTGACACTCAAAGGAGCGAGGAAATTAAAGCTGCGCTTGTTCGCTGCGTATTCATTGCCCACAGTAAATTTGACGGTCTCCATCTGAAATGCGTGAATACATACTGACCTTTTCTAATATACGGCACGAGCGCCCATCTGTCATACTGAACGGCTCCATCAACGTGAAACAACTTAAAGTGCTCTGTTCACCCTCTCGCGACAATAGGAGGTGAGGTTTAGTGAGTGCTGAGCGCGCGCAGGTGCAGACTCGGGTACCGGCTCTATCTTTTGGGCAAGGGGGACAGCATCCACCCAGTAAAGACCCAGTAAAATAAGTGGTGGGACGTCGTCCACCAACGTGGTAGCCCGACTCGAGCCTTGCTGCGTGCTTCGTGTCATGCAGGGGGCAGGCCACTCCGTTCTTTCTTTTACTCATGGCCAACGCCCACAATGAAAGTGTTGGGGGAGAAAGTGCATTGCACTCCTGTGCTTCCGCAGTTCCACAGCCGCTTCTGTTTCTGATCCTAATTCTGGACCTCCAGGGCCTCAAGATGGCTGGGTGCAGCACAGGCGAGTGAGGATCTGGATAACTAGCCTGAGCTGCTTCAAGGGGGCCAGTCGGCCCCATCAGCTTTTTAAACAGGAAACAGAAAGGGCGTTTCTAGCTTAGTATATCAGCAAGTTACCTCGCAGTGTGGACCAGCTTACCTATCATCAAAATCAGTCTGTGTAACACTCAAGGAAGTAGCGAGACATTTCGCAGTGACCTCTTACTGCAGGCGCTTATGTGGCATATTCCAACCAGTACACATACAAACAATGTGGCACATGTTTTGAAAAAATATAAACACAATTAACTGATCAAAGCAATTTCATTTTAAAGGCTTATGACTGACCATAACAGGGTGTTGCTGTTGTGTCTCTCAGCCATATAAAAGAAACAACGGTTCCTGTGGCTAATATGAATAATTCTAGCAATAGAGGCGCTCAATGGCGATATGTAAGGTACAGTAATGTCAGAGGGCAAGGAACCACCCACACAGAAGGTTGCTATAACAAAATTTATAGTCTTATGTACATTTTTTACAATTCAGAATAAAGTAACATTTGTGCATTGTGTCACCATGTGAACTGAAACCTAAATGTGAATCATAAGTGATCTATTATATACAAAGTTTCCATGAGTTCTAAGAACGACCATTTATACATCCATATTTGACAGTATTAGTATACAATGATACACGCTGGGTAGTGGCTCGTTCTTTTGTGCTTGTCGATGGCGTTTTGACCCCTCTGTGGATAAGGGATCTCTTCAGGACTACGGATGCAGGGACATCTATAATGAAATAATGAAAGCATAAGGCCCATGGACCTGCGCTAATGCAAGAGTTTACTGGAAAAGGGGTTAAATTCAAAGGTAGTACCTGACTTTGTAAATGCGCAGCCTTGGTGAAAGTGTGCCACCATGGAAAGTGAAATAAAAGTGACTCACATGAGCACCCGGCCGGGTTCTGTCATGATGGGGTAAACAGAAGGAGAGAGTCACTCTAATGTATCTTAGCCCGGGATGCGCTGTGCTGGTGACGGAGTGGTTCCGTCACGGCGTGGTCGACCCGCCTACGCGGCTTCAATTCCGCGCCTGCGCTGCCGTTTTATTGAGCGGGCGGGGCCGTGATCGAACCACTCCGTCACACGCACAGCGCACTCGTGGCTCGTGATAGAGTGGTTCCTTCACGAGCATGGGGGCACCGCGCGGCTCCCCCTATCCCCCAGCACCGTGGCGGAATTACCGCCGCGGCCAAGGCGTTAAAGCATGCTCCATTTACATATATTAGGCAGGAATACTACTTACCTCTATGTGAGGCAAGGCGTGCACTGTAGATAATGTTGGGCTAATCGTTCCTGTTATAGCACGCTACAGCCGTAGTGGTGCTAGTGCTACCTGGATTTGGTCAGTTGCAATGAACTGTGGCGCCTAAAAGAAATGCGGGCGAGGGGTTGGTTACAATGCGGGTAAATAAGACGGATGGGGTCAGAGGGAGGGGAGGTGCTCGAACTGGCTCTTACCCGGATCGTAATGTGTCCGATACGATCTCTCTGGTTCTTTGTAAAAGCCGCATGTCGACTTCAACCTGCTGCTTCCGTAGGCTTCTCGGTTCAATGACAGAGAGAGGGTGGAAATTCAGATGTTAAATCATAGTTTTCCCGCCGTGGAGCTAGTCAGGATGCCAGGCCTGGGTAGGGAATTGTTGCATCACCGTTCCATCCGGTAATCGGTGACCGTTAATAGTGGAAATGGAAAACAGACCTCTGCGAGTACGCGGGGGACTGTTACACGTGTGGCACTTATCCATTATGATTGGGAGTATGGGTTATTATTACGGGAGGACTGCACATAGTCGCAAGGTATGATCGTGCTGTACTTGTGTAATTATCATAAAAAACATAAAAGGCAATACTGCCCGTGTTGTCCACATGTTGACATATATCTGAGAGAACAGCTCATTGATACTAGTTGTGATCATACTGTATTTGCCATAAACAATCATTGCCTATGTTGCCAACCTTGTTCCTCACGTTTTTACATTTAAACGGTTCACTGATTTTGGTGTACTGACACACAATTGCTATGTATGGCTTATGTGATAACGGGCACTTTCACATTGTTGCACTGTCTAATTTCTAATAGTACGGTAGTGGGAACGCTAATGCAGAAGAGCGAACAAATTGAGTTTAGTGCACAGTAATTGCCAGTGCATGTTTATGCGATTACTAAATACAATTCTATTGGTTGGTAGGATAGAGAAAGGGACATTTGTACAATACATTCTAGGTTGTGGGTACATTTAGCACGAACATACAGTGTGACAGTGTTCTATGATAATGTGGCACGTGAAGATGCCAAGGCATGCCTTTGGATAGTACATGTACAATTTCATAGGGTGACCGAGTGACAAGAAGGAACATTTACACAATAATTACATGCTCATGTATAGTGTGTGGCCTAAAGTACAGCTGCAGTTTGATACAAGTAAGTGTTCCATGGTACTAAGGCACGTGAGGCTGCTAAGGCAGGCCCATGGATAGAGCGAGCTGGCTCTAAAGTGATGGGTCGGGCAGGTGTGGGTCTCATGTATTGAACATGAATACAGGAACTGACTTACAGTGGTATCATGTGTCTATTAGTGAAGTGTGGTGACGTAGCCTCTCCACTCTTCAGCAAAGTTCAGACCTCCTTCAATGGCGTTGACCTTGTCTATCCACTGGCATTCCATTCATTGGAGTATGTTAGTTATGTCGCCCCCTCTCTGTGGTAGGGTCGCAATGTCAATTATTTGCCATCTCGTCTGCAGTGTGATTTTTGTCACTAAAGTGAGATACCAATGGGGCATTTGGTACAGACCTCCAGATGCAACTCCGATGTTGGCTAATCCGTGCTTTGATAGGTTGTTGTGAATGGCCTATGTATGGAAGTCAACACGGACACCAGATGCCGTACAACACATTTTGGGTGTTAAAGTTTGTGACATTTTCTATGTTGTACTTCACAGTGCCGAGCTCAAAAGTAGTGGTGTTGAATGTGAAATCGCAAAAGACGCAACCTCCACATTTATAATGCCCCTTTATCTTTGGTAGGCCCCATGCGTTGATCAATGTGTTACTAGAGGTCGTTCTTCTATCTGTTGCAGATCGCACAAGATGGTATTTTATATTCTTTCCGCTTTTGTATGCAAAGAGAGTTTCCTCTATTGTAGGATCTATGCTTCTGATTATATTCCAGTTTTTTGTAATAAGATTACACACCTGGTTGATGTGGGTACCAAATGTGGTGACACACACTATCTTTTCCATCTTGGGTTTCTCTTTGGTTTTAAGGAGTTCCTCCCTCGGGCAGTGCCACGCATGTTTGAGTGATCTCTTGACTAGTATGTTGGGGTAGTCTCTTGTAAATAGTTTAACTCTAAGTATTTCAGCTTCCCTCATAGTCTGCTTTGTATGTGCAATTACGTCGTATCCTCAGAAACTGGCCAAAGGGAAGGCTGTCTCTTAAGGCACGGTGATGGTGACTGCGATATAATAACAGTGTGTTTCTTTCTGTAGTTTATCTGTGGAGTGAAGTATAGAGGACTCCCTTGTCATGATTGATGTTTAGGTCTAAAAATGCTATGATGGAGTCATTTAATGTTAACATGAATCTGTCTGCACGGTATTCAAATTTGTGACAAAATCATTGAACTCCGTGTGTGTTCCCGTCCAAATAAGGAAGAGGTCGTCTATATACCGCTTCGAACACTTAATGTTTGAGCGGTATATGTTGTCCTCATTTAAGGCAAACGTGTGCTCGACGTGGTCCATAAAGATGTTGGCCAGATTAGGTGCAAAAATTGCTCCCATGCTGGTTCCGGGGCACTGTTGGTAGTAGTTGCATCCCGAAATGAAGTAGTTGCTTTGTAGGGCAATTCTCAGTAGTCTGGTGATAAAGCTGGTGGGTACTCGCACTGGACTAGGTCTACTCTCCAAGAGTCTTTCTGTGACTTCTATGCATTCTTTTGGGGGTATATTCGTGTATAAAGAACTAATGTCTAGGGTGGCCAACAGGTCAGTGCCATGGTTAAAGGGAATCCCATCTACTAGGTTACTCATATACATAGTGTCACGCACATATGTATCTTGTAATGGGACGAAATCTTTTATGAAATAGTCTATGAAATAGTCAACGTAAGAGCCGATGGGTTCCAGAATGGAACCACATCCTGATAGAATAGGGGACCCGGAGGATTGGTAGTGCTTTTGTGAATTTTGGGGATGGTATAGAGTACTGGAGTCTAGGGTTATCTGTATTTAGAAATTCAAATTCTTTTTTGGAGATATATCCCTCTTCTTTGGCTTAAGTGGTGACATGTAATATCTCATTACGGATTTCTGTGAGGGGGTTGGAAGTCAGTCTTTTGTAATGTCTTTCCTCACTTTTTTGTTTTTGGATTTCTGTCTCATAACTGACCCGATCCTGTACTACAATTCCCTCGCCTGTTTCCGCCGGCTTTAGTATTATAGAATCATCATTTTTTTAGAGCTTTAAGAGCCTGACGTTCTTCTAGTGTAATGTTGTATGGGACAGTTCGTCATTGTTTTCAAGTTGTCTATGCCTTGTAGTATCAATCTTTCAAATGTCACTATTTCTGGTGGCATCATGCCATTTGTCGGGTAAAAAGTGGATGGGGTTCTGAGACCTGTCAGTGAGTCTTGTTTGAACGGTTCTTTGTCTCTAAAGAATTGTCTGAGCCTGATTTTTCTGAAAAATTGAAACATTTCTGTCTTAAGGTAAATAAATTAGTCCTCTCTGTGATGACATAGGACAGTCCCTTGCTTAAGAGTGGGATCTCTGCTGATGACAGAATATGATTCAATACATTGAAAATGGGGATAGTCTTTGGCTGGGTCATGTCAGTGTTTAGTATGGTTGTGTACCCCATTGATAGTGTTTCCTGGTTGTCTGCCTTTCTCCTGGGTACTGATACCATGTTTTGGCTTTTGCTTTCCCTCCTCGGTTTAAAAAAGGCTGACCTGGGTGATTGTCTGTGCGGCTGGGTCCTGCTTGTGCGTCTGAGTCGTCAGAACCACCAGAAGATTCAGAGAATGTCGCTGGTTGGTTTCTTCTGAATCGGCCCCACGTGTTCTGTCTGTTCTGATTGCCAATGGTCATGTAGTAATCTTCCCTTAGGTACGGATATGCTCTTTCTTTTGAGAAATTCTTAATATTTTTGCAGACTTTGTATGCCTTTTTCTTAAGTTCAAACGAGTTGAATTCCTCAATTGTCTTGTTTAATTTATCTAGCAGTGTTTTAGCCTCTGTTACAGATCACTACCTAGCAGTTCTTTCTCTAACTCTTCAATTTCTTTCAATTCAGCTTTGGCGTGCTCTAATGCTGTTTCAACCCCTAGCACCATCCCGTGGCGCGAGCAGGTGGTGAAAATGTTGCTGAATTTGCCTTTGCACTTGGGGTCTTCTCTAAAGATACCGGGGACATTCCTGATTTGAAGCCCTTGTGGTATAATGCCAGCTTTCAAATACTCCGTCAGCATCCGAGCATGAAGCTCAGTTCTGATGTGCTTCTTTTTGGCCTTTTCCAATTTCTCCAGTAGTAGCTGCCGGGGGTTAGTATTTCTGTTGGGTTTGCAGAAAAAAGGATGGTCCACTTGTTATTTTTGCGATATAGTCCTCTGTGTAAGGGGAGCCTCGTCCACTGACATTATAGCATTTCTTTTAGGCACCACAGTTCATTGCAACTGACCAAATCCAGGGAGCTCTAGCACCGCTACGGCTGTAGCGTGCTATAACAGGAGCCATTAGCCCAACATTATCTACAGTGCACGCCTTGCCTCACATAGAGGTAAGTAGTATTCCTGCCTAATATATCCAAATGGAGCATGCTTTCAGATACATTAGAGTGACCCTCTCCTTCTCCCCATCATGAGAAAACCCAGCCGTGTGCTCATGTGAGTGACTTTTATTTCACTTTCCACAGTGGCACACTTTCACCAAGGCTGCGCATTTACAAAGTCAGGTACTACCTTTGAATTGAACCCCTTTTCCAGTAAACTCTTGCAATAGCGCAGGTACATGGGCCTTATGCTTTCATTATTTAATTATAGATATCCCTGCATCCTTAGTCCGGAAGAGATCCCTCATCCACAAAGGGGTCGAAACGCCGTCGACAAGCACAAAAGAACGAGCCACTACCCAGCGTGTATCATTGTCTACTAATGCTGTCAAATATGGATGTATAAATGGTCGTTCTTACAACTCATGGAAACCTTGTATATAATAGATCACGTTATGATTCACATTTAGGTACCATTTCACATGGGGACACAATGCACAAATGTTACTTTATTCTGAATTGTAAAAAATTTACATAAGACTATACATTTTGTTATAGCAACCTTGTGTGTGGGTGGTTCCTTGCCCTCTAACATTACTGTACCTTACATATCGCCATTGAGCGTCTCTATTGCTAGAATTATTCATATTAGCCACAGAACCATTGTTTCTTTTATATATCCAGTACCCTGGTTCCGTTATGAGTAGGGTTTCCCCCTGTCTTTTCCCGTGTCCATCAGTCAGGCATAACATTCAAAGACGGAAGTCAGGCACGAGAGTGGTGTTGCAGCCAGTCCCCAAAGGGAAGGTCACAAGATTGGAGAAGCCAGTAACCAAGAAGAAACTGCAGGCATAAACACAAAGAGATTGGGCAGGAACTTAAGCTGGACTAAAGCTCCCTTCGCCAAGCAGGCCTCGATGAGGCCCATCAGTGCTCCCCCCCCCACCCTCCTGAGAAACAAATGAACCCCATTCTTCGCCATATCCCCCTATACCCCTCCCCCCTCTTGTGAAGTATTTCTGGTATGATCCTAGATTGCCCGGTCTGCAGGGGCCAGCCAGTAAAAAAGTTTGCAAGATGTATCGCGTGTTCGTAGCCCAAGGGGTGGAACTTGAGGCACCCCACCCTAGAGGTGGCCACACAAGCCCTTTCGGAGCTTTACACTGGGGAAATACCAGGACCAGATGGTTTCCCCATAGAATAGTTCCAGGACTTGGACAATCTTTTCTTGGAGGCAATAGCCTGAAGATAGTTTCCCTCCTCCCTGCAGAGCTTAATCTAGCTACTATAGTGTTGAAACACAAACAATGAAAATTATCAGATCGCTGCCCCTCAATATCACTAATCAACACAAAGCTGAAGCTCTTTGCAAAAATCCTTGCCCACCGGCTCCTCTTGGTGCTTCCCTCCCTCAACCATCCAGACCAGTGCAGCTTTTTGACCTCCCACAGCATCAGACATTGCATTCTGTGCCTTTACCTAGTGCTGGCCCACAGACACAAACTTCAAGCGCCAGATATACTTTTTTTAGTTGACATTGAAAAAGCTTTCAATACGTGACTGGTCCTATCTTGATGCAGTGCTGGCAAAAACAGGATTTGGTTCCTGATTCAGATGTTCTGTGGGACTGGTATACTCCTCACCAGCAGCTTAGATGTGTGTGAATGGGGTTCTGTCGGATCCCTTTCCGATCCGAAGGGCAACAAGGCAGGGGTGTCCTCTATCTCCCCTTTTTTTTGCCCTGGCTAGTATTATTTGATGTGATGCCCAGCTCCAAGGATGGCATGGGCAGATGATGACCAGATAAAAAAAAACACACAGACTATGTGCTCACATATCTAACCCACCCGTGCATTAAGTGTTCTCAAACTGTTCGGCAAAGTTTCTGGTCCACAGTTCAACTGGTCTAAATCTCTCCTGATCCTAGTTTGAGCTGAATCCAATGTGGAGAATCGGAGAACCAATATCCTGATGAGATGGCTCAGCTTCCTGTAATTGGGAGTCTCAGCTGCTAGTGGCATATATGAAGGATTATTTCCAGTGCTGAGAACCCCTCTACCTCTCAATACTAGGATGCATAGCCCCCTTTAAGATTAAGATACAATCTCGCTTCTTATATGCCCTTCAGAATTTCCCCCTCACAATCTCAGACACTTGGTTTTGAGACATCTCGGCATCTATTCGATCCTTCATACTGTGCGGTCGCCGTCCCTGAATTGCACTTGACAAATGCTGTCAACTGACATGATGGGGGCTAGGCATGGCTGACAATAGGCTTTACTACTGTGCCTCAGCCTCTCATCTCCTAGTGATTAATAATTGGGTTAATGGGGGCTTTGCAGCTGAGCTTGCACTCCTGAGCCTCAACAAGTTATACATGTGTTCTATGGTGGTCCAATAATGCATAATGTCCCAGCCTAGACTAGAAAGATCCCCAAACATGGAGACGGGCAAATTGGCTGCTGGGCTGTGAACAGGAAACCAACGTAGCAAACACTGCTCTGGAGGGGAACCTTGCTTTGGCACTCTGCCCAACTGGAAGGGTTTGAAAAATGGGACAGGGTCAGGGTCTCATAGCTAAGGGATGTTTGGAACGGATCAGCAAAGTCCTTCCAAGAACTACAAGCTCAATTCTCACTATCTACCACACAATTTCATAGATGCCACCAACATATGCATGCATTCGCTGCACATGTTACTCCTTTGCAAGACACCCTCAGTTTAGTCGCATAAAGTCCAAGAACCCTAATGGGGCGACTAGGTATGGGAGGGATCCCGCAAATTTACAAATCACTGATCCATAATGCCCCTTACAAGTTCTCCACCGTCAAGCACAAATGGGAGGAGCGGGTGGGAGCTTTGGATGATGCAGAATGGAGGGATGCTCGAATGCCCCACTTTCCCTGGACCTTTGTCATGGCTCCGTTTAATAAAATTCAACTTCCTCCATGCTACATATTACAAGTGGCACCGGTTGTGGATTGCTTGGACCATCCCGAATTCTGGTTTCGATGTGTGGATAAAGAAGCTGATTTCCATCATGACGTTTTGACATGATCCCATATAGTTTCATACTGGCGATCTATCAAGCTGGATCTGTCAGAGGTGCTCTTCTCCGACCTTCCCTTCCAGATTTGACTCCCAGTGGCGTCTCTTGGTGTACTGGAAGGTGTCCAAAATACATGAGCTGAACTGACAGTAAAAGGTATAGACTCACTACTGGCAAAGAGGAACATAGCATGTTGCTGGAACCACTTTCACCATTCTAAGATCTTGGACTGGCGGTTGGCGATGGACTGGTGCACCAAGATGGATGAGCTGATATGCAGAGCCAGAGACTGCCTTGCAAACATCAGAAGATATAGGGGTCATGGTGGGAACTAGGGACCGCCTCGTAAACAGAAGAAGATATAGGGGTCTTAGTGACAATTCTCTGGGCTGACGGATCCCACTGGAGACTTTTGCTGCCTTTTTTATGTTTTGCCAGTCGCTGAGGAAATATAATTTGATGTGTTTGTAGGAAGGTGATACCAGATCCTGGTGGTTTAATATGGAACTGTTACATGCTATACAAAACTCAACATTGGTTGTATAAAAAAAAGTATATGCAGGAAAAAGATGGCATCTAGGAGAAAGTTGATGCAAGCACCAGGGAAGAGGACAAGCAGCGCTTTCCACATAGGAGCATATCAGGATCTATATATAGATGTTCCATAAAAAATGTACAGGAACCCAGATAGGAGGACAATGAGAAGGAAGGAGCCCAGCTGTTATTCGACAGCTCCTTAAAAAGAGAAAAAACTGTACACAGCCAACAGGAACAGTGACTCAACCCACCAGCAGGAGTAAATGGAATTCGTTCCCCCTTACAGAGGTTTTTCTCGTGGGACACACCGACTTGCACCACCTCTTAGTGACACACAGTTTGTGTGCATCCTGATGGCCTCCTTCCTGTGGGAGAGTAGGATCTGCTTCCTATGGTTAGCCCCACTTTTTGCTGTGTTTCACTGGTTTATCGACTTTAGTCTGGCTGTAGCCCTGCTAATCAGGACCACAGCCTAGCTGTTTTCCCTCTAAATCGATTACCTGTATATTAGGTACACTCCAGATTGGTTACTGGGTTACCCTTGTGAGTCCCTAGTATATGGTACCTTAGGTACCAAGGGCACAGGTACCCCAGAGGCCTACCAAGGGCTGAAGCATGTATTATGCCACCCCTGGGAAGCCTTCCAAAATGGCACCACAGGTCTGCACTTGCAGCCTGGGTAAGGTGATGTAAGCACCCTTGACTTAGTGTGTGTGTGTATATATATATTCACTGAAAAAACCATAGGTTATAGACCATATATAGTTAGGAATTAACATTTACAAAACCTTATTTTACTCACACAAAACCATTGAAATTCCATATATAGTTAGTTGCACTAACTATATATCGCGCACCCGCAATCCACTGCTGATGATGTCACATATTACATCATTCATGACATGGTCAGTGACATCACTGATGACATCTCATTTGACATTACTGATCACATCACTGATGACATAATTCATGTGATAATACGATGAACCTCTTCAGACTCTAAAATAACCTTAGATACACTCAGTGTAAACAGACACTCACAGACTGTCACTCATCCATGAAGTTACACACACACCTAGTCAGTCATGCAAAGAATCAATCACACCTCCATTTTCTCAACTATACAGTTATACACACCTTACTTATTCAAACACATATTTACACTCTTATACAATCCCGGATACAAGTTCACAATGATCCATACAGCCACTCACACATTCACTGGCTCTTATGCACAGTTATTTATATATGTCAACTCTCACATGTACTGTGTTTTACATATGTACTTACTTTGACATGTAGCACTGAGATATCCATTCACTCACCAATACACTCATGCACACAGTCAACCGCCCATACAGCTGTTTCCACATGCACTTTTGAACCCATACATCTAGTGAATCAACTGCTCACACATCTATGCACAGAGTCATACACCTCCCAGCCACCCACCCACACACACACTCAGTCTCCCATACAAATACTTGGGCAACCAATCAATAACCCATATAGTTACTCATATAGCTACTGATCAACACATGCAGCAGTTTACAGAACAAAAGATATAATGATGCACAAATTAAGACAGTTTAGTCACTAACCCATGCACTCAGTGAGACACATTTAATCACTCACTCATACAGTCAGTCATGCACCTACTAAATCCTTCATCCAGACACTTATAAATCCACTCATTCTTCAATATGTAAGACATATTTTAACTTTACAGAAACATACAGTCACTGGATGTTGTCATCAGTGATGTCATCAGTGATGTCACTGACCATGTCATGAATGATGTAATATGTGACATCATCAGCAGTTGATTGCGGGTGCGCGATATATAGTTAGTGCAACTAACTATATATGGAATTTCAATGGTTTTGTGTGAGTAAAATAAGGTTTTGTAAATACTAATTCCTAACTATATATGGTCTATAACCTATGGTTTTTTCAGTGAATTTTCAAGGTTTTGTAAATGCTAATTCCTAACTATATATGGTCTACAACCTATGGTTTTTTCAGTGAATTTCAATGGTTTTTTAAAAGCTAATATCTATATCTGTAAAATATATTCTTTATTACGTGACGTATCACGTAGCCACGTGAGACGCCTCATGACGCGTCGCATAACCGTGACGTATCGGCTCTGCAGCGCAAACAAAACCGGTAACGTAAGCGCGCCGGAGCACGCTTACAGATATATATATTTTTTTTAACCTTAATTAGACAAAATCCACACGTGCACATATCTTGAGGCCTTGCAAAGGCACATCAAACAAACAGTCCCTACAATTTTTCAAAGTTTTCTTGATAATCTATTCCATTAAATTTTTTTTTTACTGTTTCTCTTGTTATGCTTACCGGGACGCTACCCGGTACGCGAACCGGACGCTCCAAAAACACAAGATGACGGACTCCCGTTACGCTGCCTGTTAGCTTCCCGGTTCGCGTACCGGGACGCGCCTCTATGGCAAAAAATCGCAAAAAATTTTTTTTGCCCCGCGGGGCACTTTAATATCCCCCTCATCAATCCTAGGGGGTCAGGAGGGGTCTACCTTGCCCCCTTTCCTTCATTTCCCCCTTCGTTTTTCACCGCATCTTGTCTCTCGATCCTACCGAGAGACAAGATGGCGGCCGCTCCGGACTGTTTAGAATGTTGACAGACACCAGAGAGCCAATCAGCTTCGCGAAGTTCCGTTACGCGTCAGGTACGCGAACCAGGGCGCTGCCCGGAGCGCGCTTACAGATATATATATTTTTTTGAACATTAATTTCTCAAAATCCACTGGAACACATATATTGAGACCTAGCAAAGGCACATCGGGCTACCAGTCCCTACAATTTTGCCAAGTTTCGTGGAAATCCATTCAGCCGTTTGAGCTAAAAGTGAGGCCAACCGCCCTATGGAAAATTGCATGGGAAAAACGCGTTTTGGGCCCCCCCTTTTTTTTTGGCCCCCCCCTTGACGAAACCCCCCCAAATGTTTAGGGGCTGCTCAGAAACAAAATGTGCCATGTTCCTGAAAATTTCTGCCAATTCCGTCCTCAAACGCCAAAGTTATTCGACATAGAATTTTCAATAATCCCATAGAGAAAAAATCCTAACTATATATACCTACTGGCGACCGCCAGTAGGTAATGTGTATATATATATATATATATATATATATATATATCATCCGCAAATTGCCCTGAAGCATTGGGAGAGAACACACCATGCTCCGCCCTCCGGCTGTATCATGCAGCCCGCTTGTTACCTCCGTATTATTAGTGCCAGTGCCGACGCGTTTCAGGGATTGCACCCCTTCTTCATGGGCAAACAAAAAGCACGCCTGAAACCTGCATCCTTCTTTTTCCAACTTTATTAAGCGTCATCCCCGCCTCCTGGGGGCGTGTTTTCGTTGCACTGTCCCTCAGTGCATTCTGGGGGATGAAGTTGAGATGCATGTATTCTCATCTTTAAGTAAGTTCAGGCATGGTTTTCACATATGTTTAAAATTATTCCTCACGGTAGGGTTCAGGCAGGCTTACTCCGCATATTGAGCATGTTGCTGAAATTGTCCTGAACGGCTGCCCGGCCGTGGGGAGGAGAACCATCGGTAGCTGGAGAAGACGCTCATCACCAGCTACAGGAGGCTGTTGTTCGAACTGTTCAGGATAATTTCAGCAACATGCTCAATATGCGGAGTAAGCCTGCCTGAACCCTACCGTGACTCACTTAGAGGAATAATTTTAAACATATGTGAAAACCATGCTTGAACTTACTTAAAGATGAGAATACATGCATCTCAACTTCATCCCCCAGAATGCACCGAGGGACAGTGCAACGAAAACACGCCCCCAGGAGGCGGGGATGACGCTTAATAAAGTTGGAAAATGAAGGATGCAGGTTTCAGGCGTGCTTTTTGTTTGCCCATGAAGAAGGGGTGCAAGCCGTGAAACGCGTCGGCACTGGCACTAATAATACGGAGGTAACAAGCGGGCTGCATGATACAGCCAGAGGGCGGAGCATGGTGTGTTCTCTCCCAATGCTTCAGGGCAATTTGCGGATGATCTTTACACACACGGCTGCCCGGCCGTGGGGAGGAGAACCATCGGTAGCTGGAGAAGACGCTCATCACCAGCTACAGGAGCAAGTTGTTCGAACTGTTCAGGATAATTTCAGCAACATGCTCAATATGCGGAGTAAGCCTGCCTGAACCCTACCGTGACTCACTTAGAGGAATAATTTTAAACATATGTGAAAACCATGCTTGAACTTACTTAAAGATGAGAATACATGCATCTCAACTTCATCCCCCAGAATGCACCGAGGGACAGTGCAACGAAAACACGCCCCCAGGAGGCGGGGATGACGCTTAATAAAGTTGGAAAATGAAGGATGCAGGTTTCAGGCGTGCTTTTTGTTTGCCCATGAAGAAGGGGTACAAGCCCTGAAACGCGTCGGCACTGGCACTAATAATACGGAGGTAACAAGCGGGCTGCATGATACAGCCGGAGGGCGGAGCATGGTGTGTTCTCTCCCAATGCTTCAGGGCAATTTGCGGATGATCTTTACACACACGGCTGCCCGGCCGTGGGGAGGAGAACCATCGGTAGCTGGAGAAGACGCTCATCACCAGCTACAGGAGGCTGTTGTTCGAACTGTTCAGGACAATTTCAGCAACATGCTCAATATGCAGAGTAAGCCTGCCTGAACCCTACCGTGACTCACTTAGAGGAATAATTTTAAACATATGTGAAAACCATGCCTGAACTTACTTAAAGATGAGGAGAATACATGCATCTCAACTTCATCCCCCAGAATGCACCGAGGGACAGTGCAACGAAAACACGCCCCCAGGAGGCGGGGATGACGCTTAATAAAGTTGGAAAATGAAGGATGCAGGTTTCAGGCGTGCTTTTTGTTTGCCCATGAAGAAGGGGTGCAAGCCCTGAAACGCGTCGGCACTGGCACTAATAATACGGAGGTAACAAGCGGGCTGCATGATACAGCCGGAGGGCGGAGCATGGTGTGTTCTCTCCCAATGCTTCAGGGCAATTTGCGGATGATATATATACATATATATATATATATATATATATATATGTATATATATATATATATATATATATAAAACCTATAAGTCACTCCTATGGCAGGCCTTGACAAACCTGAAGGTAGAGTGCTTGGTTTTGTGAGAGAGGGTGCCCAAGCATGAGCTGAACCCCTCTGCAGCTTACGGAAATCCCTTCCTTATAGCTGTTAAATGATACAGCCATACCATATCCTCTTAAGTGCATTATAACCTCGCGGTAAATGCTAACTTTGGAATGGCTGCATCAATACATGTCGTGTTTGGTGTCAAACACCTTGGAATCCTACCCCACCGCCAGAACTGGCGGTGGGGGTAGAATTCCACCCTTCTAGAGGGAGAAGACATGTACACACTTACTTACCCGGTAAATGTTTAAGAGAGCCTCAGCATCACAAAATGGATGCTGCTGCCACAGACATAAGTCTGACCTCCTGCTGCTGGATGCAACTCCGGCAGGGGAGGCCTGGACAATAGGGTTCCTGTCCAGGGAGGTGCCAGCACCTCCCCAGACAGGCTTTAGTGTATTGGGGCAGGGTGGGTTGCATTCAGTGAATGCTGTTCAGACAGTGCCCGGGGCACACAAGGTGTCCCTGTGCATTTCCCAGTTCAAACCGGTTGCTGGGGCACTCAGCCCCACCTCTGGCACGAAACTGGACAAAGGGGAAGGGGTGTAACCACCCCCTCCCCAGGTCCTCGAATAGGTGGGACCCTAGAGTTAGTCCATCCCCTAAAGTTAGTATAAGTATAGGAACCCAGTCACTAGGACTTTAGATTACCCTGGACGAAACTCTGAAACAGAAATCTTGGACCTTCGACATTCCATATCGACTGGAAGACGGAAGAAATCTCCCTTGGGGTCAAGAAGTGATTCCCCTGTTCAAACAAGCACCAAGGAAGCATCTTGCCGGTCTGCATTGTCAAGGCTCCCAACGGATCCCGATGAATCTGCGACACAGGACACGGACTTCCAGACATCTCTGAGGCGGACACGAGTCCCCAGCAAAGCTGAGACATGTAGCTATCACAAGAGAAGGGGGACCGGAACTCCTGGACATCCTGCACATTTGCTAGTTCATCGACTTCCCGTGCTTTCCCGAAGTTGTGCATTGGGCTACTTGTTGTCCAAGCCCTGAGCACCTTTTGCATCGAAGATTGTAGGCAGACACTCGACGAGTGTTCCGTGGGCCCGCTTTCAGCATTTCAGCTCGAGGTGCCTTCCCGATCCCTAGTCTGTAGACTGGTGGGTCCCCATGAAGGACAATCCTTTGTTTTTTGGGCTTCCCTGGTTGCTCCAGACGTGCCCTGACTCCCCTCTAAAGGGTGAGTCCCTCAGACCTTGCTGGTCTGCTCCAAAGCCAATCTTGTCATCTTGCGTGGGTTACTGTTGCTGGGTCCAATCCGGATACCGATGCTGCAGCACTCGACATCCGACGTGGGACAGCTCAAATCCAGCTCCTGGTTGTCGTTGACGCCTCCTGGACCTCGTGGCTGGAGAGTCAAGCTTCACCTGCATCACTTGAAAACACCCGACATCGGCTGGAATCTTCTTGTCGCCTTCCTGGTCACTGGCTAGTGACCCAGACTCTGTCCCCTCTGCTTTCAGTTTATTCAGATCTCCGATCCACCCTTGCAGCTCTCCATTGGAAACGATGACGAAACCCGACACGAAAAGACACCTATGCACCCAGCTTCCCTGGGTGAGGTAACACAAGTACTTCGGTGCTCCCGTGGGTCTTGACTCTCGAAGTGTCTAGTTCTGAAGGGGTTTTACCGTAGTCCACTCTTAAGTGTCCTTAAACTCTAAAATTGTAACTTTAACTTTCTCCATAGAAGTCAATGGTGATTTGCGGCTGTGTTTAGACACTGCGCGCGTCCCCCGTGGGTCGCCAGCGTCCCTACCGTGGGTGGTTCCTGGTTGCCCCAGTAGTTCTACAGGCCCTAGGCCTTGTCCATGCTTACAGCGGTACTTATACCACTTTCTTAGTATATGGTTTGTGAGGCCCTGAGGGCAAACCGTATACTGTGCTCATTTACTGTGTGCTATTTAAGTTCTTGAATTGTACTTTTGCCTCTAGCCTCATAAAGAGACTAGAGGGGTGTGTTTAGAATAAATACATATATTTTATGTATGTACCTGGTGTGGTTCTCCTTTCATTTGATCATTCAAGGGATTATAGACTGGTAAAACAAGCTGCTTTACATTCGTTCAAGATTTAGCCGGAAGGCTGCTCTCCACAGCTACCACTAGGATAGCTTTCTATAAAGGTTGTCGGTTGTCTTAAAACTACCATCAATAAGGGTCGTTTGGACTGGTGCAAGGTGCCCACTAGAATAGTGGACATCATATGCCAGGCCAACTTCTAACACTTCCCACACACCCATTGCTCCCGGGGGCATTTTGGGTCATGAAGTCTCAGATGAGATGCAGGCATCGATCAACGCAGGGACACCAGATGCATTACACTTCGCAATTGTGAGGCATTGAGCTATGGAGGTTTCAAGAGTGCACCCATATTTACTTTTGGAGGATTAATAGTTTATCCACAAGGAAAGTTTTATGTAGTACATCAACAGTACATGCAAGCAATATTGACTGGCAGTTACGATAGTCTATGGTTGCAGTTGTCAGCAATTTCAGTTAATAAGAATTACCCTTCTTCCTTGATTAGTATTTAACCTATGACCATGTGGGGAATGTCTATGTCTCAGATCCCTGTAAGTACACAGAACTGGATTCAGTGAGTATCCCAGTGTAGGCTATTCACATGCAGGACGATCTTTAAGTCCTTATTACAGGATTTAGAGTATAGACTTTTTTAATTAAAAAAAGAAGTGTAATACAAGTGAACCAGCTGTTTCTAACAGCAAAATGACCTAAATCATCAAACTGAACATTTAGAAAAAACCTAACATTTCTCATTCTATTGAAACAAGTCTCCATAAAAAAAAAATCACATTTAGTTACCTCTAGCACGTGGCAATCTTTAATCTATTTTCTGGCTTGGTACTCTGGGTACACGCTCAGACAGAAATGTAATCACTGGTGTTTCTTGTGAACTTCATCGCAATTGCTAAATCGGCATCTTTTCTGTCTCCAATTGACAATATCGTGTGCTGGGAAGTTCAGTGAAACAGGGTTGTACACTGGTATACCAGGGATCCCGTGACATCCAAGGACTACAGGATAGACTTGGCATGCCAAAGGCATACACCAAGGCACTTATGGCATGCACAGCATTTTTTGTTTGAAAAATGTTCATTAGAATTGAAACAGTCCTTCACAATAGCTAGGACTTTTTAAATTCCATTCTGACCAGCAAAAATGCAAATGGAAGCTACAAAGCAACTCCACTAATGCTGGTGTTAGAAATGGGGTTGGGGACTTTCAGCAATAGAGTCGCAGGCTATTCCTTGGGTAAAGTAAAAATCACACTGGAACTTCCACTCAGGGGTGCGCACAGAAGCTCCTCCACCAATTTTTTTTTACAGTTTTAAAAACAAAGTGCTCAGGGAAGTTTCCACACAAGGTACTTCCAGGCAATTAAGCATCTTGCAGGTTTTCTTTTTTAAAAAGGTTAAGAACAGCCCAGTCCTTCTCCAGGCAGGGGCTGCCACTGTAGTTAATCCTACCTCACACACATCAGGGGTAGCACTCCTCACACAGCTTCTCCAGCTCTCCTTCCAAGAAGGTTCTTTAAATCCAGCAAGGATCTTACTCTGAAGTCGTTTATCTCCTTTAGACTTCCAACAGGAGGCAGGCACAGAAGCCCTTGAAGAGTCTTCACAAACAGGATACCACAGCAGGGCAAAAAGAGTCAGTCCTTTGCAGCCACCACAGACAGAAGCAGCAACTGCAGGCCAACCCACCCCTCAACTAGAAAAGGCAGCGCTCATCACACAAACCTTCAGCTCTTCTTGGCAGGGCCCTCTTGTTGTTTATTGAAGTACTCTAAAGTCCTGGGGTTTATGGTCCAATACTTATACCTGTCTTGTCATTGTTCTCTTTGCTTCAGAGTCTATGAGCTCAGTCCAAATCAGTTCTATCCCCCCATGTCCAGCATGACCACAGGGGGTGGAGACAGCATTGTGCAAAGTGGATACAGCCTATTCAGGTACTAGTGAAACTCCTCCCACCACTCTATATGCAGACCAGGTCTATTCAGAATAGCGATGAGTCACCCAGGGAAGGCAGGACACACCTCAACCTCCCTTATGACGGTCTAGAGTAAAAGCACATCCCCAGCTCATTTCACTCCAAAACCAGACGCTGAATACACCGCCAGAGGCACACAGAATGGTAAAGCAAGAAATGGCACCCTTTCTAAAAGTGGCATTTTCAAACGCACCATTTAAAAACCACCTTCACTACTTTACCTTAGACTTCCAACAGGAGGCAGGCACACAAGCCTTTGGCAGTGAAGGGAAGGAGAGAGATGGGCCGGTCGTTTTTCAGGTTCGTCGGGTCAGCCGTGGGCTTCTTGAGGAGGGGTTTGACCTCCGCCCGCTTCCAGCCGTCTGGGAAGCTGCCGGATTCGAAAGAGGCGTTGATGATTAGTTCTAGTTCAGCTGCGATGGCGGCGGCGGCCCTGTGGTAGATGTGCTGTGGGAAGTGGTACCTAGGGGCTCCTGAGTGGGTGTTGTTCATGGTCGCTGTGGTGAGCTCGAGGGTGGCAGGATTCCAGGTTGTGATGGTCGGATCTTTGTCGGAGGTGGTGGTGGAGGGTGAGGGGGGGTGTTCGGCATCAGTTCGCTGAAGTTGTAGTAGAGGGTCTTGATTTTCAGATGGAAGTAGGAGCTGAGCTTGTTGCAGAGTTCTTGGGGTGGTGTGACGTCTCCGGCTTCGCTGGGGGGGTTGGTGAATTGCTGGATGACGTTGAAGAGTTCTTTAGCTTTGGTGTGGATTTTTTTCTTGATGAAAGTCCGTTTAGTCTCTTATGCGCTGGTGGTATTCCTTCAGGACGCTCCGGTAGCTGTCCTGGTCTTCCATGGTTTTCCAGTTTTGCCAGGTTTTCTCGAGGCGTCTGCAGGAGCGCCTGGCTTCTTGGAGTTCTGTGGTGAACCAGGTGCCTTTCAGGGGCGTTGTTTGCTGGGGTGGTGAAGGGATGCGAGCTTGTCGGCGCAGCTGAAGATCCAGCAGTGAAATTCCTTGGCTGCAGAGTTGGCGTCGGTCTTGACGTAGGGAGGGTCTAGGAGGAGGGTGGTGTGAAGGTGCTCCTCTGTGATCTAGCTCCAGTTCCTTCGTGGCAGACGAGGGTGGGGTTTGGGTCCGGTGGTGGTGTTGAAGGTGAAGTGTATGCAGTGGTGGTCCGTCCAGAGGGGCTGTGTGGTGTGTGACTGAAGCGTATGTTATTCCCTCCTGCGAAGATGGGGTTGAGGGAGTGTCCTGCTCTGTGCGTGGGGGTGGTGATGAGCTGCTTCAGTCCGAGGTTGTCGAGGAGGGTGGTGGAGTCAGGGTCGCTGCGGTTGTTGAGGTGGAAATTCAGGTCTCCGAGTAGGATGTAGTCTGTGGAGGTGAGGGCATGGGGTTTGACAAAGTCAGTGATTGCTGTTGTAGCCAGGGAGCAGGGTCTCGGAGGATCTGTAGGCAAGGTTGCTGAGGAGCTTGGTCATGGGGGAGGTATGGATCTGGAAGTGGTTGTGTTCTGTGTTGGAGTGGAGAGTCGACGGGAGGACCTGTGTGCGACGGCGAGGCCTCCCTCTGGGCAGTGGGGGTGGTCCCTTCTCTGGATCCTGTATCCGTCGGGGATGGCGGTGGCTATGTCAGGGCCGCTTGCCCAGGTTTCAGTCAAGAAGGCGACGTCGGGCGAGAGATTGTCGAGCAGGTCCCAGATTTCAACGGCGTGTATGTGCAGGGAGCGTACGTTGAGGAGGATGCATGTCAGGGTTTCAGTGGTGCGGGTGTCCATAGAGTCTTCGGCGGTCATGGGGTCGCTGTTGATGGTGAAGGATCGTCGGCAGTGTCTGCAGGAGAACTGTCCTTGAATGGTGTTCGGTGTGGCTCTTAGTCAGTTGTGTCTTTCGTGGGTTCAGTGTGTGGAGGGCGTCTTCGTATCAGCAGGTTCCAGAGGTCCAGGGTTCCTGGCGCTGGCCGCGCGCAGACGAGCTTGCCTTCGGCGCTCCTTTGGCATGCCAGCGGCGCGACCGCGCAGCGACTGCCATAAGTAGGGGAGGGGGCAGGACTAGAGGAGGGAGACGGGAGCAGGGGTTGTATCAGGTGAGGGGCCCCAGGGGCAGCAGCAGCAGGAAAACCGGCGCTGTGCCGGTTGCAGTAAAATAATTTTAAGGAACTGGGGAATAAAATAAATACATAAGCGCCGGAGGAAAAGGCAGCTTTTAAAAAAAACGGGGAATAGATTAAATAATTAAAGAAGAGTCGGAGGAAAAGGCAGCCAGCGGACTAGGGAGGGAGCACCTCTGCTCTCCTCTGAGTGGGAACGGACTGCAGGCGTGAACCCTACTCCTGGGAGGCACTCAGGACTCTGGCGATGCGGCGTAGAATGCGGAGCTGCTGGGAGAGTGCTAACCTAGACTGAGGTCAAGGTCCCTAACCGATTAACCTTTATGTTACCCCTTTTATATTTTATAATACATTTATGACAAAATAGAGTTATAGTGTTCAATTGTTGCTCAATGTTTACATCAAATGAGGTATTCAAATCTCACGCTAAGCTAAATGTATCCTAAATCCTAACAACAATGCTTAAGTGGCTAGTATCTCCATCAGTCAACAAAGGGAATTAGATTATGTGGTTGCAAACCTATCCGTATTACTGACTAGCCTTTCCAAATCCCCCAGAGTAAATGAACTAAACAAGACAGCCAAATATTGATACAATTGTAGCAAATACATTGATGCAGTTGGACATGATGAGCATAAAAGTATTTGGTCAAGCATTACTTTTTGACAAAACCATGGAGGGAAAAAGATCAATCAATTTGGGTGCCCGTGTGGAGCACATACGTATGTGCAGTAGCTTTTGGATTTTACCTTAAAAAAAACACCAGGTGCTTCACGGTGGGCTGTGCCCCCACTATGTTATTCTTTGCCAGAAGGGTACTTTTTGGACTTTTTCGGCAGGGCGTCGACCCCACAACGTTTGATAAGCATTGGCAAAGTCAATAGGTCTTAACAGTGAGAAAACATAACCATGTAATCCTGTTGCCTTCAATATGAATGGTTCTGTCTACATGTATATCACAACATGCACTAAAATATCACTTAATCAGATTTGGATATTTTTTTTATATTAATCTAAAGTGTGCATAGACCATAACAGGTGTGCTATGTTTCATGATCCTTGCAGGCGTAGATGCCATTTTCTTCGAGGCAATACATGTGCATATTTTCTGCATTTAATACTAAAGCATAGACTCACTTTCAATGTTGGCAAACAAGTGTGATTTTTGGAAAATAGGAATTCAGCAGTATGCTTATGTATCTTGATCTTTTTATGGACTTCTTGCATTCTCTCCGTGAGAAGATCAGTGCCCCCTAGTTTCGTTGAAGTAATAGTTTCTGTCATGTGTTTATGCTCCATAGGCTTGTACTGAGAGGAAGGTGTATAAAAAACATCCAAAATGGCATGCATTTTTGCATTATATGCCCCAACTGGCCTTTTGAGTGAGAGCTCTGGTCGGTTGACAAATACTGCCTTGTTAGTTGCTGTGCTGCAAGCTATTTTTGCATTAAACACCTGTTAAGACATTTAGGCCTCCTGACGTGTTGTGTTTTATTTTAACTGCAAAAACAACAAGTGATGGACTGAATGTGGATCAATGTCACACACTCCCCCAGTCAAAAGATCTGGGCCCAAATCCATCGTTTTTTTGCACTCCACACCACCCTGGGTTAGACAATGGCAATATGCAAATCAGCTCTGACCCTGTTGCCCCATGGGAACAGTCCAGTCCGAACTACAAAAGCCATGTCCTTCCCAGAACGGAATCAAGCATCCGAGGACCGGACCGGTTTCGAGGTAACACCTCTCTTCAGCCCGGCTAGCTTGACTCCAAGTGGTGTGGAGTGCCTGGGACCCACGTCTGGGCATCCCCAGCGCACTTAGGGCGGCAATTGCAAAAACAACAAGTGATGGAGTGTTTTATTTTAACAGCACCTAAATCAATTGGCTTTGCCACTGCTTTTTTCTGCAAGTTAGCTACTGCAGATGTGTGCACATCTGTGGCGGCCATCTTTTAATGGATTTTAAAAACATTACAAACACAAATGTATTCAGAGATTGCTGACAAGGATGCATAAGTATCAGCAGAGACATACCCATAAAAAATTGTGGGTTAAAAAAATACAAAACCAATTTTTCATGCCTGTATTTGGAACAGTAAAAAAAAAAGAGGCGCATCTGCTGCGACCATCTTAGAATTACTTATTTTTGCACAGTACAAATCCATTTCTTGGGCTCCATCCAGCAAGCATGTGCATATGTATTTGTGGGTGGCCATCTTAAAATAGGTGAAAGCAACAAGTGGGCAGTGGCAAGGTGCAGAGGAGTGGTAGTTGTGGGGGTACATAATGTAATAACCAGAGGGATGCAGAAGGGATAAGGAAGCAATGCAAGAGCTGGGTAGGAAAAGTAACATGAACAACATAGGGGGCAGTGGCAAAGTGAAGGGGGTGCAGCACAAGGCGAGGGAGCAAGAAAACACATGCACTCCCATAGAGTTCTTAGAGGAAAAGAAACAAAAAAAGTTCCCTGAAAGCAAGGAACGTAAGTAGAACAAGGATACACATCAACCAATCATAACACAGAAACCGAAATGATCCCGTGTGGGACAAAAAAAAAGGAAGAAAGGCATTGAATCAAAAGGAGGCAACTCAAACAACAAAACCATCCAATCACGGGCAAAGGGTTAACCCAAGCTGACTCTCTGTATGTTGAAAACAACAGGTCTGGCCAAAAGATAGCTACAGCTGTCTGTAAGGATTAGTTACTTACCTGTAATCCTAGTTCTCTTCCAGGGGTATACTCATTAAAGTCATAAGCACTGAATTATCTCCGCCCATGAGCGGGAACCCGGAACACATAACAATATACATATATATGTGTAAATATATCAAAAAGTACATAGTACTAAAATAATTATACACAAATACATGTATAATAACCATAATATGCAGCCTAACATATACACATAGGCTAATAAAGCCAACCTTACACACGTTCTGAAGCATGAAAATATGCTAAATATAAATGCAATAAACAGGCATGAGCCCAAAATGCATTTCATAACCATGAAAAAACTTTTATTTTCATCAAAGAACCTGTTGTAAACAGTTATTAGCCTAAAAGGCTGCATATGAAAAATTGTCTGTGTACAGAAAATCAGACTGGCACCCTGCCTTTAAGGCCCCAGAGAATCTGCACACTTTGCCTTTAAGGCCTCTAGGAGAACTCTGTTCCCATCATGCACCACAGGTGACAGTTAGGTCAGTTCTTTTGTATGGTACAGTAAACTTTTAGCAGGAATCTGCACTTAAAAACTTCATAATACATATTGAAAAAACTACAATGCTACTGCTCGCCCGGGGAGGCGGGAGGGTGCTTATGACTTTAATGAGTATACCCATGGAAGAGAACTAGGATTACAGGTAAGTAACTAATCCTTCTCTTCCAGGGGATACTCATTAATAGTCATAAGCACTGAATAGAGTAGCAAGCTCATACCCACTAGAAGCAGGCGAACAGATAAATGCATAGATGCACTTTTAACAATACAGTGTTTAACTAGAAACAGCAAACAAATTTCTGAGTGATGCTTGTCCCACTTGTGCATCAGTCTGCGCATCAGAATCCAAGCAGTAATGGCGTGTAAACGTATGCACTGAACGCCAAGTAGCTGCTTTACATATCTCTGACATAGCCACATTCCTAAGGAGAACTGTGGTAGTAGCTTTCCCTCTCGTAGAATGAGCCCTAGGTCTACCTGATAAAGACTTGTGGGCTAGCTGATAAGCCAGTAAGATACATGACACTATCCATCTAGATCTCTTGGATGCTGCCAAACCAGTATTCGTAGGACCATAGTTCACAAACAAACGGTCCGTGTGTCTCAAAGACTTTGTTTTATCTAAGTAAAATTTCAAAACCCTCTTTAGATCCAATGAATGCAAAGTCCGCTCAGCCGGACTCGAAGGGTTTGGAAAGAAAGTAGGCAATGTTATAGATTGGTTCACATGAAAATCCGACACCACCTTTGGTAGAAAAGCAGGATGAGTCCTAAGCACCACTCTGTTTCCATGAAAAACTGTGTACGGTTCCTTGCAACACAGAGCCTGAATCTCGCTCACTCTACGAGCAGAAGTGATGGCTACCAGGAATGCTACTTTCCAAGATAAGTGTTGCAAAGTAGCTTTATGTATGGGCTCAAATGGTGGACCCATCAACTTAGTCAATACCACATTAAGCTCCCAAGGTGGGGAAGGAGACCTGACTGGAGGAAAAACCTTCCTTAACCCCTCTAGAAAATCCTTCACCACAGGCATCCGAAAAAACAATATCTGTGTTGGCGATTTTCTATAAGCAGTTATTGCAGCAAGATGGACCTTGATAGAACTAAACTGCAAACCAGACTCAGCAAGGTAAAGAAGATAAGGCAAGATCACCTGTTCTTGACCATGAATAGGGTCAAGACCTTTACTCTGACACCAGAGGTAAAAGCGTTTCCACTTAAATCCGTAGGATTGTCTTGTAGAAGGCTGCTTTGCCTCCTTAAGAATGTTCATACAGTCCGGATTCAGCTGTAAATGTCCGTACTGGATGACTTCAGGAGCCATGCTGCCAAGCGCAGGGAGGGCAGATTGGGGTGAAACACTCGCCCCTGCTGCTTGGACAGAAGATCTGGGCGACAAGGTAATCTCCTGTGTGGCCTGATTGACAACTGGAGGAGATCTGGGAACCACCACTGGCGTGGCCACTCCGGGCAAATCAGTATCATTCTGGAGTTGGTCTTGTACATCCGGTTGATCACTGCTGGTATCAACGGTGTCGGTGGAAAAGCGTACAGCAAGTTTTGACACCAGTCTATCAAAAGGGCATTCCCTTGAGACCCTTTCTGGGAAAACCTGGACGCGAAGACGGGGCATTTTGTGTTTGCCGCGTCTGCGAACAGATCGATGTCTGGTGTTCCCCAAGCCTGGAAAATGCTGTGCGCGACGTCTTCGTTGAGAACCCAGTCGTGCGCTTCGACGAAGTCTCTGCTGAGGCCGTCCGCCTCTGAGTTGAGACTCCCTGGTAGGTGAACTGCTGTTATGGACAAGTCCCGTGCAAGTAACCAATGCCAGATGGTCTGGGCTTCTATGGACAGAGTCCTGGATCTGGTATCCCCCTGCTTGTTTAGATAATTCATTGTTGTGGTATGTCTGTTTGTACCAGAAGGGACCGAGTCTGTAGAGATGGAACCAGAGACTTGAGAGCAAGATGGACCGCTCTGAGTTCGAGTAGATTGATGTGATATCCTTTCTCGAAGTCTGACCATAGCCCTTGTACCTGAAGAGGGCCCATATGTGCCCCCCAACCAAGGAGAGAGGCATCTGTGATTAGAGTCTGCGTTGGTGGGTCCTGATGAAAAGGAACTCCCTTCATCAAGTGTGCCTTCTTCATCCACCACCGAATGGAATCTCTTGCCGACTGTTGGAGATGAATTCGATCCTCCCAGCGATGGAGCACATCCAATCCCCTTGGTGTAATTGAGGGAAAATCTGATGAAGAGCCAGCATTCGAAATTTCTCCTTCCGAATGAATTTGTTCAATACTCTCAGATCCAGAATGGGTCTTAACTCCGTAGCTGGACCTTTTTTCTTTACGAGAAAAAAATCGAGAGTACAGGCCTTGATCTCTCTGTTGAGATGGTACTGGTTCTATGGCGTTCTTCTTCAGAAGGACGTTCGCTTCCTGCTGCAAGCGCCTTATATTCCACTGAACCATCTTTAGGGGGCGAATGAAAAGAGGGGGCTTCTTGAATCTCAAAAGGTACCCGCTCTGAATGATACTCAGCACCCATCTGTCCTTTGTGATTTGCTTCCACTCGTCCAGATACCACACAATACTTCCTCCAACCGGAGTGGCACACGGTTGTGGAGGAAGCATCCGTTCATTGCTTTTGAGGCTGCTTGGTAGCAGAGGATTGCTGCCTGTTTCCATTGCCTCTGCCTCGCCCAGGTCGTCGCTGTTGAAATTGCGACCTCTGCTGATTCTGGCCTTGATTTTGCGAGGACCAATTCGACTGTTGGCCCCTCTGCTGAAAAGATCTTTAGTCAAAGGGACGAAAATTACCCCGACGTCGAAATTCTTTTTTCTTTTCAAGACCGACAGCCTTCAGGGTGTCCAACTCCACTTTCATTTTAGACATTTCGTCGTCAGCGTGAGAGCCAAATAGAGTCGAACCATTGAAAGGTAAATTCACCATCTTTCTCTGCGCCTCTGGCTTTAGTCCCGTAAGGCGAAGCCAAGCCGTACGTCTAGCACAAACACCATGTGCATAACCATGAGCTGACAGATCCGCTGCATCAGCAGCCGCACTAATACTCTGGTTAGCCACCAATCCTCCTCCTTCCACTATTTCCAGGAAGTCTTTCTGATCCTCCTTAGGGAGTGTATCTGCAAAACGAGCCACTGAGTCCCAGAGCAGACGATCATAGCGGCCCAATAAGGCTGACGCACTGGCCACTCTCATGACCGAACCTGAGGTGTTGCACATTCTTCTCCCCAAGGAATCCATACTCTTACTATTCTTTTCAGGTGGAGCAGAAGAGGTAGATGCCGCAGAATGTGCTTTTCTGACTGCCGCCACAATAAGTGAATCTGGAGGAGGGTCAGAACGCAAAAATAAAGGATCCTCTGCTGGAGCCCTGTACTTCTTAGCAATCCTAGAAGGACCAGAACCCACCGTGGCCGGAGTTAAGAATGTTCTCATTGCTGGTTCTATCAATCCGGGCACTAACGGCAGAAGAGGCCTACCAGTCGTCTTGTGATGTAGGGTTTCAAAGATGACTGACGTTGCTATTTGAGGAACTGCCATCTTGATCTTGAACTTATTCGCCCCACGACACAACACATCATTAAATGTGCCCAAATCATCCACTGGAGACACTCTGGACGGAGGAGTAGATGAGATTGTGGGAGAATAGTCTCTATAGGAAGATCTTAAAGAAGACTTCGATGACGTAGAAGATGAGGAAGGAGACCTACTCCGCCTCTGAGGAGTTGCCGATCGCTGCCTCCTTCGTTCCCGTGAACGTGATTTCTCTCTCACTAAGGACCTAGAGCGTGATCTTCTATGCAGCTCCGTTTGAGGGACCGGAGCCCTCATCCCCATCAGTCCTGCATCTGGACGCATCTTCCAATGTCTCAGGCTTTCCAGCCACCTTGGAGACAAGTTACTAGACCGCCCTACACGCTCAGGTGAAGCCTCAGGTGACACCTGCCCAATATTCAGTCCAGTGGAAGACTTGGAGGCTCTGGAAACTACACTGTGCTCAGAAACCAATGAGCCAGATGGAGTCCGTTGTCTGGGCACCAATTGTCTATCATCCGACACCTGCCCTGAGGTTGAGCCCGAATGAGCCACCACAGACGAGTCCTGGTGCACTACCTCTTGCCCCACCGCAGACCTGTCGTCTTGCTGGTCACGAGGAGAAGACAAATGTTCTGGACTGATGTCTGACCTCGACAAAGACCTAATTGAGGTCCGAGAGGCCGGTCTGGATAGTCTCGACGCCGACCCATGTTCAGGTGGGGGAGACCTAGACACTCCATGCTTCGAGCCCGAAGCAGACTTCGACATCGACCTATGTCGCGATGGAGACCTTGATCTTCTCTTTTTAGGTCTCGACGTCGACTCCTTCGACGTCGTCCTTTCTCTCGACGTCGACCTCTTCTTCGAAGACGTCGTAAGTCTCTCTCTCGACCTCGGTCTATCCTTCGACGTCGACACTTTCTTCGACGTCGACACACCATCCTTCGACGTCGACACACCATCCTTCGACGCCGACACACCATCCTTCGACGTCGAACGCCTCTCTTCTCTCGACGTCGACTTCTCACGAGCCTTCGACGTCGGAAGTGGCACCCCCGACGTCGTCTTTACAGCAATCGACACCAGATGTCTCGACGTCAATCAATCAATCAATCAAGGACATTTATAGAGCGCACTACTTACCCGGAGGGTCTCAAGGCGCTTGGGGGGGGGGGGGGGGGGGTGCTGCTACTGCTCGAACAGCCAGGTCTTGAGCTTCTTCCTGAAGGAGAGGTGGTCTTGGGTCAGGCGCAGGTCGGGAGGGAGGGAGTTCCAGGTCTTGGCGGCCAGGTGGGAGAAGGACCTTCCTCCTGTTGTCGTTCTTCGGATGCGGGGGACGGCGGCGAGGGCGTGACTGGCTGATCGGAGGTGGCGTTTGGGAGCGTAGAAGTTGATGCGGTTGTTGAGGTAGCTCGGGCCTTGATCGTGTAGGGCTTTGTGTGCGTGGGTGAGGAGACGGAAGGTGATTCTCTTGTTGACGGGGAGCCAGTGCAGGTCTCTCAGATGTCCGGAGATGTGGCTGCGTCGGGGGATGTCGAGGATGAGTCTGGCTGAGGCGTTCTGGATCCGCTGGAGTCTCTTCTGGAGCTTGGCGGTGGTTCCGGCGTAGAGGGCGTTGCCGTAGTCCAGTCGGCTGGTGACGAGGGCCTGGGTGACCGTCTTCCTGGTCTCGGTGGGGATCCACCGGAAGATCTTCCGTAGCATGCGCAGGATGTTGAAGCATGACGAGGAGACGGCGTTGACTTGTCTGGTCATGGAGAGGGAGGAGTCCAGGATGAAGCCCAGGTTGCGTGCGTGGTCTGTCGGTGTGGGTGCGGTGCCCAGGGCGGGGGGCCACCAGGAGTCGTCCCAGGCGGAGGGCGAAGAGCCCAGGATGAGGACTTCCGTCTTGTCTGAGTTCAGTTTCAGGCGGCTGGTCGTCATCCACTCAGCTACATCTTTCATCCCTTCGTGAAGGTTGGCTCTGGAAGCGGCGGGGTCGTTGGTCAGTGAGAGGATCAGCTGGGTGTCATCGGCGTAGGAGATGATGTTCAGGTTGTGTTGGCGTGCGATGGGCGCGAGGGGGCTCATGTAGACGTTGAAGAGGGTGGGGCTCAGCGAGGATCCTTGAGGGACGCCGCAGATGACTTCGGTGGCCTCCGACTTGTACGGTGGTAGACGGACTCTCTGTGTTCTTCCGTCGAGGAAGGAGACAATCCAGTCCAGTGCCTTCTCCTGAATTCCGACGTTGCTGAGGCGCTGCACTAGGGTGCGGTGGCAGACAGTGTCGAATGCCGCGGAGAGGTCTAGGAGGATGAGGGCCGCTGTTTCTCCGTTGTCCATCAGGGCTCGGATGTCATCGGTGGCAGCGATGAGGGCGGTCTCGGTGCTGTGGTTGGCTCGGAAGCCAGACTGTGAGGGGTCGAGGGATCCATTCGTCTCGAGGAAGGCGGCCAGCTGTTTGTTGACGGTCTTCTCGATGACTTTGGCTGGAAACGGGAGGAGCGAGATGGGGCGGTAGTTCTTGAGTTCGGTGGGGTCCGCTGTTGGTTTCTTTAGTAGAGCGCTGAGTTCGGCGTGCTTCCAGCTCTCCGGGAAGGTGGCGGTGTCGAAGGAGGTGTTGACGATGTCCCGCAGGCGGGGTGCGATGAAAGCGTCGGCCTTGTTGAAGACGTGGTGAGGGCAGGGGTCGGTCGGAGATCCGGAGTGGATGGAGTTCATCATGCGGACGGTGTCATCGGTGCTGATCGGAGTCCAGGAGCGGAGGGTGGTGGTGGGCGGCGTTGCTGCGGTCGTTGTGTGCGATGGTTGAATGCTGAAGCTGTTGTGTATGTCCGCGATCTTGTTGTGGAAGTAGGTGGCGAGGGAGTTGCAGAGGTCTTGCGATGGGGTGATGTCGTTGTTTCCGGCGTTGGGGTTGGAGAGCTCTTTCACGATGTTGAAGAGTTCCTTGCAGTTGTGTGCGTTGTTGTCCAGTCGGTCCTTGAATGCAGTTTTCTTGGTGGCGCGGATCAGTTGGTGGTGCTTCCGGGTGGCAAGCTTGAGGGTGGTCATGTTGTCCGGTGTTGGTTCCCTTCTCCAGACTTTCTCGAGGGCTCGGCAGTTCTTCTTGGAGCTCTTGAGTTCGACGGTGAACCATGGGGCTTTCTTGCTGCCGGGTCTGCTGGGCGGGGTCCTCAGAGGGGCGAGTTCGTCCGCGCAGTTGCTGATCCACTTCGTGAGGTTGTCGGCGGCCTGGCTGGGGTTCGCTGAGCTGGCGGGAGGGTGCTGACTCAGGGAAGCGGCGAGCTGGTCGGCTGTGATCTTGTTCCAGCTTCTTCGGGCAACCTGTTGCTGGTGGTGGTGGGTCGTCGTTCTTCTGAAGGTGAAGTGGACGCAGCTGTGGTCCGACCAGTGGAGTCCTGTGGCGTGGCTGAAGGCGATGTCTTTGCTGGATGAGAAGACGGCGTCGAGAGTGTGTCCGGCGAGGTGGGTGGGGGTGGTCACCAGCTGCTTGAGTCCCAGGTTTGCGAGATTTTCCAGCAGGGTGGTGGTGTTGCGGTCGTCGTTGTTCTCCAGGTGGAAGTTGAGGTCCCCGAGGAGGATGTAGTCGGCTGAGGGGAGGGCGAGCGGGCTGATTAAGTCGGCGATGTCCTCGCTGAATTGTGTGCGTGGTCCCGGGGGTCTGTAGATGAGGGTGCCTCTGAGGGTGGTCTTGGGGTTGACGTGGATCTGGAAGTGCAGGTGTTCGGCGGGTGCGATGGTGTCGTCGGTGTTGGTCGTGATGCGGATGGTGTTCCTGTGAATGATGGCGATGCCTCCTCCTGTCTGGTTGACGCGGTCTCTCCGGATGATCTTGTAGCCGTCCGGGATGGCGATGGCGATGTCGGGCGCTGAGGAGGCGTTCATCCAGGTTTCCGTGAGGAAGGCGACGTCTGGGGCTGTGGTGTCGAGCAGGTTCCAGAGCTCGACGGCGTGTCTGTGGACGGAGCGGGTGTTGAGCAGGATGCATTTCAGGTGGGTGCTGCTGGAGTTCGGCTTGGTGGGTGCTGGTGCAGTGCAGGTCCGGGTGCAGGAGAACTTGCAGGACTGGCAGATGAAGGGTCCGTGGGTGCGTCTCGGGGTGGCTCGGTAGCATCCAGGGGTTCGGCCGGCGTTGAGTGCGTTGAGGGTGGCGGCGTCGTACGTCCGGCGGGTGGGCTGGGGTCTGCGAGGGCCAGGGGTCCTGGCGCTGGGCGCGGTCGGGCGCAGACGGGCTTTCCTTTGGCGCTCAATCGGTGCTCCCGCTGCGCGCGTCCGCTGCGCGGTCGCTCTGGGGACGTCATAAGAAGGGAGCCGGTCGGGAGGGTCTGCGGGGAGGCGGGAGCGCGAGCCAATCGGCTGTCGGGGGGGCGGGGCCATGGGCTGGGGCGGCGGGAAAAGCTGGTGTGTGCTCGGCGGCCCTCGGGAGGCTGGGGCAGCGGGAAAAGCTGGTGTGGGCTCGGCGGCCCTCGGGAGGCTGGGGCTGCGGCAGCGGCAGCAGGCACAGGAGCGTGGGGGTGACCAGGCCGTAGGCGCAGTGGTCACTCCCTGGATCTTGCTCTGGCTCCCCTTAAGAAGGGAGCCGGTCGGGAGGGTCTGCGGGGAGGCGGGAGCGCGAGCCAATCGGCTGTCGGGGGGGCGGGGCTACGGGCTGGGGCAGCAGGAAAAGCTGGTGTGGGCTCGGCGGCCCTCGGGAGGCTGGGGCGGCAGGAAAAGCTGGTGTGGGCTCGGCGGCCCTCGGGAGGCTGGGGCGCCGGGAAAAGCTGGTGTGGGCTCGGCGGCCCTCGGGAGGCTGGGGCGGCGGGAAAAGCTGGTGTGGGCTCGGCGGCCCTCGGGAGGCTGGGGCTGCGGCAGCAGGCACAGGAGCGTGGGGGTGACCAGGCCAAGATTTCGACGGCGACTGCCTCGACGCTGAACCTTGCCTCACCGGCGAAGTCCTCGACGTCGACGGAGCCCTCTTCGACGCCGACAATGCTGACGGCGATCTGGATCTCGACGTCGACCGCACCTTTTTTGACGGCGACGCTCCCTGGAGTAGAGTTTTCTTAGTTCTACCTTCTGGAGACGCTGATCTTCGACGTTTAGGATGAGAAGATGGCTTGGCAGATGAGAATAAGCCCTTGGAACTCTTCTCACCACGGTTTTCTCTCTCCAGGAGGCCCAGCAACCTCATTTTCTCCCTTTCTCTTAAAGTTCTACTAGAAAGGTTGAGGCAGTGATAACAATCCTCCACCTTATGAGAAGCTGGAAGACACACCACACAAACAGAGTGTGGATCCGTTTTTGACATCTTCTTCCCACAGGAAGGACATTTGTAAAATAAAGGTGGCATTCTGACTAAAAAATACCAACAGTTAGTCAGAACAAGATAGAAAACACCACCAAAATAATCTTTTGTCAAAAAAAAAAGGTAAGAAAAAACCAACTTCTGACAGAAAATACTACAAATGAGCAGAGCTCAAGTTCCAGGTTCCTCACAGAACAAGCCGGAAAAAAGAACTGACCTAACTGTCACCTGTGGTGCATGATGGGAACAGAGTTCTCCTAGAGGCCTTAAAGGCAAAGTGTGCAGATTCTCTGGGGCCTTAAAGGCAGGGTGCCAGTCTGATTTTCTGTACACAGACAATTTTTCATATGCAGCCTTTTAGGCTAATAACTGTTTACAACAGGTTCTTTGATGAAAATAAAAGTTTTTTCATGGTTATGAAATGCATTTTGGGCTCATGCCTGTTTATTGCATTTATATTTAGCATATTTTCATGCTTCAGAACGTGTGTAAGGTTGGCTTTATTAGCCTATGTGTATATTTTAGGCTGCATATTATGGTTATTATACATGTATATGTGTATAATTATTTTAGTACTATGTACTTTTTGATATATTTACACATATATATGTATATTGTTATGTGTTCCGGGTTCCCGCTCATGGGCGGAGATTATTCAGTGCTTATGACTATTAATGAGTATCCCCTGGAAGAGAACCAAGACCTTAAAAACGAACCAGTCACAAGTTCCATAGGCAAAGGGCGTATCGTTTTTCTGCCTCCTCTAGATCCATAAACTAGTGACACAAAGCTCATCGCTGAGACACTGACCTGGGTTGTTTCTTATAAATAAGGAGTGTGCAAATTTCCATGGAGCTCTAGATGGCCAGAATCTAACACAAAAGAGTTGGTCATCACCTCAACTAGTGCATGCTCTGTTCATTCATGCACATGGCTGCTTACCAGAGGTCAGGGAAAACTTAGTTCACCAGAAAGTAAGCCTGTGCATCCCTGGTGGTGACTCCGACCATAAGGCTAACTGTTTTAGGTCACCTCCAGGTATTGCACAGGCTTAATTTCTGGTCAACTGGGCTTTCCCTGACCGGTCTCGTACACACAGGTCAAAGGGGTGCAAGGTGTTTGTCCCTGTGAAAAGGATCAGGACATGATAGCTAAAAAAGGAGACAGACCCACTATACAGCAAGTGCGTTTTTTTTTAACTCAGAAACAATGCTTCTGGAGGACAAGACTGACAAGAAGCAAGAGATATCTGAATAGACTGAGGTGTTAACCAACGCTGAGCTGGTTCCCATGACCACGTCTGAATATCTCACTAAAAACAATTAGGAAAATTCAGCAGAATATGGTAAATATGATATTCCAGACATTTAAGGTAAATTGAATTGCTTTATTTCATAAGCAAAGAAAAGCACACGTCTAATCTATTGACCTGGGTCTTAACTGTCTCCTCTGGAATCCCGAACACAACGGTGTTCTAGATTCCAGAGGATTACATCAAGATACCACACATTCCCCTTCGTAAACATATTAAGAAATAAGCTAATTGTAAAACAAATGAATAATGATAATATATAAATAAATAACTAAACAAGAGAATACATTTCATATTTATAAAGTAAAAAATAAAATATAAACATAAGTAACTTTATATATATCCTAAGACTGCAGACAAGAAAGCAGTAGTACCATTTGTAATAACATTATGAATTCGTCATTGATCATATGTACATAAAATTAGTTGGAACATAAGAATAATTACGGACGATGTCACTTGTCAAAATAATAATCCTTGTACAACACAGGACGTTGACGTGTTCTTTGTCCATGTTGGTTATGTGAAGTTTCACAATGTGGAGTGGTGAACTTTCTCCAGTTTATTCTACTATTAGCAGATTTGGACAACCCAGAGATATTAGAATCATCTGACCTTTCTCCAGGCCATAACCACTGAGGAATCCTAATTACTTCGGACAAACTCCAAACATTTCCATCAGATAATTCTACTACCTGTCGACCAACACGTACCACTTTCAACGGATCAGAAAACCGAGATTCTCCTGATCTGACAAATCTAACTTTCTTTACACGTACTCAATCATTGATATTGACAGGAATAGCCTTATCCTGACAGTCCTGGACAGAACCTCTCTTTTTGTCGATACTTTTATCATCATTGTTAACTAATAAATCTCTCATCCAAGTTTGACTCATATTAGATACACTTTTCGTTCCTCTCATTTTTTCAAAAGGAGCTAAATCACCCATACTCCTAGGAGTATTGCTGTAGCACCACAGAACTTCACTAATCGTTTGTTTACAATCCTTTCCACTTGACATCGCTAATTGTAATCCTTCTTTAAACACTCTGATCCATCTTTCCACAATTCCGTTACTCTGTGGATAATAAACAGAAGCATGCTTATGAATAATACCATGACATTCCAGAAAATCTTTCATCTTGGTGGATACAAATTGTAACCACTATCAGTTATGATTGACTCAGGAAAACTCTCTTTTGAAAGACTTCCATTTAAAAATTGTATCACTACTTTTGAAGTAATATTGGAAACAATTGTTACTTCAAACCACTGCGACATTTGATCAATAAGTATGATGGCATACACAGAATTCTTATTAAAGCACATGGGACCCGCAATGTCCAAAGAAACATTGCCACACACGACAAGGCCTAGATATCGGAAAATGTTCATGCGAAATAGATTTGAGATTTATCACTCTGGTATAAAGGAAGAAGATTTTCTGACAAATTTATCTTTTTGGGCCATGATGATTTGACAAATTTAACAACTTCTTTGAGAATATTATCGTTTTCACAAGACAATTTCCATTCCTTCTCTTGTATACATCCATTTGATACCTCACAAATATAAATAACATTTTCTAAATCATTATCCTTCTCAACAATCTCATCATCAATATCACTTTTAACTTCCTTTACATTTTCATCATTTTGACTTTTACGAACAAAACGTCTATTTTTGAATTTGTTCTCATTTCTGCACATTCTTGTGTAATGTCCTTTTAATTTACTATATCTACACACTTGACCCAAGGCTGGACATTTCTTGTCGTTAGCCAAATGACCTGGAATACCACACTTAAAACATATATATTCTTTTTTTCTTGAACACTTTGGCTTTTATATTTTACTTTGCTGGAAACTGATTCTTCAAGATTACCCTTTTTAACTGCATTGATCTCGGGGATTTTTTGTTCAGCAAGTTCTTTTAAACCAAGTTTCATGTCTTCAAAACGATGAGCAATGTCTAAAGCTTTGTCTAATGTTAGATCCTCCGCAGCTAAGATGTTCCCAATGCCATCCAGTTCTTGCAACGTATCGATCGTAAATTGTGTCTCACTGCAATAAACTCGACACTTTAAATGTCCTTTAAAATGTCCGCCATGTTACGTGCTTGTATCCCAAACTTTGCGTGAATTTAAATGGCCGCCACGTTTTGTTAAATCATCTCAAAGTATGGCCACTGCAAGCATAAGCGCTCCGACGTCATGCGCTTTTCTTAAATGACATGTGCAGTTGACTGATGCTCTGATTTCCTTAATACTGACAAAAATTGCCCAAACTCTCACCTGATGTTCCCTGGACTTGCGGTTTTCACAGAACTCCTCCGGATACCACCAACAGCTCACCGGAACATCTCTTGAAGCTTGGGTCCTTTATAATGTGACAGCGACACGATCTGCACTCAGCAGGACTCCATGCACATCGTTGTTTTTTTCCGATCGGCGCCAGTATGGTAAATATGATATTCCAGACATTTAAGGTAAATTGAATTGCTTTATTTCATAAGCAAAGTAAGCACACGTCTAATCTATTGGCCTGGGTCTTAACTGTCTCCTCTGGAATCCCGAACACAGCGGTGTTCTAGATTCCAGAGGATTACATCAAGATACCACACAGAGGTACCAAAGGAACAGAAACTAGTTTACCAACAACACAGCTGAAGAGAATAGAACTGAAGTGATGGGATTTGATAGCAATGGCAGCACAAACCGAATTCTCAGGATTCCTATAGTATGAAGTCAGCACATATTAAAACTTTTAAACAAAAGTGGGGCTCATTAATAATTATGAAGAGGAACTAGAAGAAGGTCCAGGGGCTGTACAAATAAGAAAGAACATTAAGGGTTTATGGTAAACCTGTACTGAAAGGTGCCTACTGAAAAGCAGCATGCATCAGTGTCAGCACTGAAAGTGTTTACACTCCAAGGGAAATAAAGATGTCTTCGTAATTTGCATTCATCAGAGACCAGGTGACTTAAATAGTGGCTGTGCAGAAGTGGATAAGTGTCAAAGGGTGTTGCATCCCAAGACTCTGGCCTGGAGCCTCAGGTCCATAAATGAGAGCTCAAAGGCAGGAAGGAGGCCTTCTGGACTGAGTTCTGGACTGAGTTGCAAGTTCAAGCCTCGAAGAGCAGTCAGCTTCTAGACTGGGTTGCAAGTGCAAGCTTCAGCGAGCTAGCAAGAAAACGAGGGAAGAGCTATGTCTTTACACAATTCAATGCAACACGGTTATTCTTTGACATGGATGAGGATCTACAAGTGCATGGACCATAACGTGTGATTTAGGGTATGTTGGTGGAATTTAAGGTGTGAAGTGGAATTTAAGGTGTGAAGTGTTATAAAAAGAGCTTGTTTTGTTCTCTGGGCTTACACTTGTCTCCCAGTAACAAAGTTTCCTTATCCCTGTGGAAAGCTGGTTTTCGGTCTACTCCTTTACAGGTTCATGGATATAAGAGGTTTTTTTCTCTATAAAGAGATTAGCTAGTTAAGAATTAATGAACGCGTTCATACTGTTTAGATGTTTTTTGGTGGTTGTTTAGTGAAACAGAATGGTTCAATTGTGTGGATTCTTGAAGAACAATGTCTGCGGAGAATATTATACTTCGATTCAAAGCTCCCACCTGATTTTCCACATGTTGAGTTTAGGAATGAAGCACATACTTTGAAGAAAATATTAAAAATTTATTGTACTTCAAAAGACATGACCGACTTTTACTTTAAGAACCAGACAAAATATGAATTACATATTGAAGCAGCACATAATACTGAAACTCACATCAGCCCCCTTGGAGACAGGGCCGGGAAAAACAAACAGCCTTATTTCACATCTTATGAATCTAAAACGCCTGATAGTAACTACATCAAAAATATTTTTATAAACATGATAAAAATGAACATTTAAGTACATCACAATGGTCTGAAGGCTGCCACAGACGCATCTTTTACCCAGGGGGAGTCGAAATCATTGCTTAGAAATGTGAAGACGAAACATCGTGGCACACTTCACAAAGGCGGATTTTGGGGATTTCAATATCTCAAATAAGGTGGCCAAAATGGAATGACATTCAGCTTCACACCCATGCATTAGAAGTATCTATTTGCCATGCTGCCCTTTAACCCAACATAGTCCAGCAGGAAAGGTTTGTTTCTTGATCAGCACAACAATTAACAATTCTCCAATGGCAGAAATACATGCTTACAAAGCCAACTCATTGCAGAATGTTCTGAGGCAATTAAATGACTGAAGGAGTCGATTAGAATGCATTTATTAGGCATCTGTGCATGTGGTGGGGTAACACAGGTCTAATTGCGTACAATTATTTTCCTAGAATTACTCCTGCGGTAACAGTAATTGATAAAGTACTTGTAACGCAATCAAATTTCGACCATCCTATGGGATTTGAAACCCCATGCAGCCGGTTTAAACTTACACATACATATTTGCCTATATTCGAAATCAGAAAAACTAGAATTATTACAAACTAACTCAGGACTCTCCTCTTAAATCCGAAGAGTATTAAGTCACACTAGTGTCAAGTTAAAGTCCTCGCCAGGTACATGTAGTGTACAAAACTTAACTTCACCGTAGTCCCATGAGCGCCTTATAAACAATACCATCAATCAATTCATTGAGAAAGATGGGTCATCTAAAACTGAGCTTGAAATCAGACCAGCTGCGTGGACGAATTAAGGCATCATTGACCATGAGGGACAGATAGGTGCAATATTAGAGGAACAAGCTCCTGAAATGCAACCCAAATTTGAAGCGAACAAAGAAAATACAAGTTAAAGTGTTATGGTTTACAATCCTATCGCTGATGCAGCAAATACATGTCCAATGCTGCAGTTCTTCAAAAAGGAATTCCATTGCTGCCAGGTCATTTCAAAACAGAATCCACCAGTTCAAATTCAAGTGCAGACTTTCTGAAGGTAACCATTCACTAAAAAACAGGGGAAAAACAATTAAAAAAACATCAGTGGCAAGAGAAAATCCCTGGAAGAAAAACAAGTATTAATGAAAAATGTATTAAGTAAACTAAAAGATGTTCAGCTCGCATTTATAACTGCTCCTTAAACTCTCAAAATCAGACATAAGTAGATCTCTAGATTTGTTTTTATCATACATGCAAAATTAGCATAACTTCAAGAAAATTGGTGAGTGCAAAATCTCACACAAGCTTCTTCCAGAGGGGGCTAGTTGGAGCAGAAAACGGCTTGTGGGATAATGGTTCAGAAGACATTTTCTTCTTGAACCAGTCCCCGTGTAAACATCTCAAATGACTAACATGAGCGATCTTCTTGCATTCAATTTTGAAGCAACTTCCAGCAAAAAAAAAAAGGATTTCAAAATTTCGTACCCTAATTGTAAGGACAGCAAGGGAAATAACATACAAAAAACTGCTTCAATACTAATCACGTTATTGGGTCACAAATATTTTCTTACGCAAACCGCTGCCTAAAATCGGATACACATCTCAAACTTCTTTACAACACATCAAGACAGGTAACACTTTAAAGCAACATGTAGCATGCATTACAAAAGGATAGTAACAAACGCACTACAATGCAAAAATACAATTCACAGAAACCGTTTGACACATACTCTTTGTAATAAAGGGAATCATGTAAGCACACCTCGAGTGTGCAGGATTGAACCTCCCATTGATACATATTATACAATAAACTCCCCTTTCTAGCATTCAGACCCAGTGCATGATACAGTAGGAGGAGAGAACCCAAAAATGCTGTGTGTTTGGAAAGTCAACAGGTTATCTTCACAGTTACAGCTGCTCCCTGGTGTGGTGCAGACTTGGCCATGAATCCCTTGTTACCTACCGGTGTTGGGCATTTTGTCATTTGCAGATAAATAAGATAGAAGCCAACGCACTTTATTCTGCTCCTGCTGTAATCCGAGGATAGACTGGATGGTACAATAGATGTTTTATGGATGGGTGTGATGTGCCATGCCCTGGCGCCTTGATCTCCAAGGAGTATACTTCGTATTGGCGTACTGTGTAAGCGAGTGTAATCAAGAGGGTTGCTTATTTAACTTGGACATGCCTGCTACTGTAAACCACAGACTCGCTGCAGGGGACTGACCGCTGCAAGACAATATAGGCTCACGCTTGGGAATTTTGTGCATGTTGGGCTCCAACAAGTGCCAGCAGAACCTCAGAAAGGAGACTGAGACAGGCAATCGGCTGTGTGTGTTGGTGGGGTGAAAGCATAAGTTACAGGCTGGTCTATGTTTCAGCTGGTGCTCATAGGCTGCAGTCACAGAACTGCAGCTATGTCAAAGAAGACAAATGGAAGTAGAGACACCTGCGTACAAAGCGGTGTGTACATCTCGGTCATGGGTTACTGTGGCAACGCTGAGACATCTGATCCAGCGGGCTATAGAAAATATATCATAAACTACGCTACCCAATTTCATAACCTATAAACAAAATTCTAAACTATACATGGACCCATTTATGAACCTGATATATTTTTGGGCCTACTGAATCAGGTGGTCAAATAAATCTATATACACATTATTTACAAACTATAAACATATTTATACATTTGCAGAAAGAATATTGTCATTAGAATAAAACCCAACCATTTAAACGACCACCATAGGCGACGTGATCTAGCTAAAGGTAACCTATACTTCTAAATAACCAAGACCAGCTTGTTTGTCAAAAGTAAGATTTTATTTTCTAGATTATGGTATATAAGTTGTAAGTTTTATAAATGAAATTTTATTTGCAATAAAGCAAGTATGATAGTAAGAAATATGGAAAAATACAATTTAAGCAATTTAATCAAATTTAAAGAAATTATATAAAGTTTAGCATTTCTAAAACCTATTTCCCTAACTGAGCTAAATAGACAGAAATTAAAGTAAAGTTCTTTGAGGATTCTTACGTGCTCCACGCAAAGTCCAGCAGCACATCACCCTCATCGGAAAGTCAGAAAGCAGCAGCCAGCCCAACCCTAAGGGCATGACTTTTTATACCTTTCTACGCTAACTAAACTAGCAAAGGAAAGTTTTCAGAAATACTCGACGTCCCATTGGCTGAAAGTGACAAGTGACATGTCACCCGATTCTTAAAAAGTTCCACAAAATCATGTCTTACAAAGACCATTGTCTCTTCCACGTGAAGCCAGAGGCTTCCTGCTATTGCAACTTTGTAACAGATCATCCTCGCAGCTTCCATAGCTTTTCAGAGCAACTTCCGCGGATGCCAAGTTAAGGACTGACAAAAAGTTCACTTTCGACCTTGGCCATGTCCGACAGAATGATGTCAGCTCATCAGTTTTTGCTTTGTGAATGCAGCTTCAATAAACGTTTTAATTCAGAATGGGCGTCTCGTGACTTTCTGCAGAAATATGAATTAGCTCTTTTTGTGCGGCTCAAATAATTAGGCCTCAAAAGCAGGCAACTTATGATTTCTAGTATAAAACAAACACAAGAAAAGTATTAATGTAAGAAATAAAGTATATTCTGTATCCACCCCATGGTTTACTAAATAATTAACCCACCCGATTAATCAAAATGTTACCTAGCCATTGCAAACAAATAAAGCAGCGTTTATATTTACCAGTCTCCGTTTTTCCATGAGACCCATATGCACCTAGAATAGTAGAAATGACATCATACAGACAAGAATAAGCAAAACAAGCACATGCTTATTTTAAATATGCAGCAGTTAGTAATGACAAAAACGAAAACAATAAATTATTTTATTATTTTGCACGAACAAAAAGATGTAACATTTATGCACATTTATGAGCACACATGTTAGTCCCCCCACGTGTAAAGTTTAATCTAGGTTGTATTAGCACGACATATCACAAATCATTAATAATTTTATTCATGTTATGGAAATGTGACTTTGCGAGTTTAAACAAAATTTTGTTTTCTATCTCGCTCCATCAACTCCCTCATCTGGTGATTAACAAATCACCACACCAGCACTCAAAATTTTGGTAAATTTAATTTATATGAAATCGATTCAAATTCATTGTATTAGTAAACCTAAAAGTCTGTTTCAGCATAATCCTTGCAATTAACATGACGCTCTCTATGTAACTCCTGCAACTCAATCTCCCTTTCCTCTTCTTTTCTGAGTTTATAGATTCTTTTCTTTTCTCTCAAATGCTTCTTTCTTTTATGCAACAAACAACCTAATTTGGTCAAAACAAAAATGAATACTATTACAATCAAAGGTGCCAGAATCTTGCCAAGAATTGAACTTCCGATATTATGAAACCAGTTTTTAATTGCTTGAAACCTTTTTGAAAGTTTCCCTGTAAAATCTTCTTCTTCTAAAGGAATTATCTCTGAATGCATTTGTGTAATATTCTTAATATACATTTCAATATTTTTACTTTCGTCAGGTATATATGTACAGCAATGTTGAACATGTAAAATGCCACAGACTCCTCCCTCTTTTGCTAAGAGTATGTCTAAAGCAAGACGGTCTTGAATTACCATGGATCTAATTGCAATAACTTCAACATTCACTAATTGAAATCCATCAGCAGTGTCAGTTGATAATCTATCAACTATAGTGGACAATTTTCTGATTCTCCCTGCATTTAGGGTTATACCAACAAAAGGTATTACAGCTTGAAAAATATCTCCCAGAACTTCAGTAAAAGTTTCTCTTTTAACTCTATTTACATAATTATGAATTTTAAACAATCCTTCTGAATCTCTGTCAACATGAAACACTTTAGGAAAAACAATTCCCACATAACAAGTTCCATACCAATGGTCTGGAAGGTTGTAGTAGGCTTTGTCACCACAGACAAAATAAATTCCAGGAAAGATAGGATCTTTTCCACCTTTAAATCCCCAACCTCCCATAATCTGATAAGTATCTTCACAGTTGCTTGCACCTACAAAATAATTATCAAAAAGTGTGTTATCTCTTCTAATGCAAAGCTTTCCACTAACAGGTTTGTCTATGTGAATTGCAATATTTTCAAGCATTTTACCATTTAGTTTCTCATCCTCTTTTTGCCAGAATGATGACTTAGTCTGCTTGACTAATTCATTTCTCTTATAAATTGCTCTTCTCTCCTCAACCATATTCAGAAATTTCTTCCCTTCAGCACTTAATTTACATGTTAGATTATTCTTGTAAGCATACTCATAAGTGAGTTCATTAGTAACAAGGAAATATTCTCTCAATTGTTTAGCTTTCTTATGCTTATTTAAAGCATTATCAATCTTGATATTAGCAAAAATCTCATCATAATTTGAATAGTAATATTCTAAACGACCAGTTTGATAAAATAAACTAGTTAATACACTACATGTAACAGCATAAGTGAGAGGAAGCATATTATATGTTACTCCCTCAGAAACAGAAGCGGGTAACTTAACGCACACATAACAATCCTTTGCATCCATTACCTTGACATATTCACTCAAAAGCTTTGTGAATGTATTACTTGAAAAATCACCTATTGATTTATCTTGATGAATGTTAGGCTGATGATCAATAACTTTTGCAGATGTACTATGTTTAGTTTGGCTAACCAGAGCTTTGCTTGTTAAGTTAACTTTGTGTAATTCTCTATTCATTTCTAAAGGTATAATCACAGCTAGTATCAACCAGAGCAGAACTAAAATGAGCAGACACACCAGAGTCATCTTACAGCATCTTTTAAAAACAGAACATTTTGAAGTGCTCTCCTTAACGTAAGGCATTTTTAGGTTAGTTTTAGCCTCAAAAATAAAAATAAATTTTAAAATTTATATACACCCCCCTTTTAAAATATATTTTTCTTTTATAACCCTAAACAGGATTTCTTCGACCTTATGTCATACATAAGTTTTTCTTCTACTAAACAGTTTTTCTTCGACCTTGTGTCAACTAACAGGATTTCTTCAGCCTTATGCCAATTTAATAAATTTGTACTTCAATCATTGTCACTAATTTCTTGGATTTCGTTTTCTTCTTCACTACTATCATATATGTCTATAACAGGTGGAATTACTAAGTAAGTCCACTCAGGAGACTTGTATTTTTGATTTGGTCTTATTATCCTCTTCCCTTTTCTTGATATCACTTCTATTTTTCTTCCAACTCCAATTTCTTTTCCTGGACTCTTTTGACTACTGATTTCTTCAACTTGTTCTATTGGCTTTTTAATCAATCTCACTCTCAATCTTCCACCAGGCCAGAAGTCTGCTTTTCTCACGTACTTTTTCTTTGGTTCAGAATTATTTGATTCTGACTTCCAAGTCCTTTTCTTTCCGTTTTCACTTCCACCTTCCACGTCACTTTCTTCAGTTTCGTAGTCTGAAATTTCTATTGACTCAGGTACTTCTCTATTCGGCAATTTCACTCCTTCAGGAACTTCACTTTGTCTTCCATCACTGGTACTCGGTAATTCGTTCTCCTCCTCTTCCTCAATTACCTCTAGCTTCCCAGATTTCGGATTTTTGTTCCCTACTTCAGAGCTTGTTCTCTGCCTTTCGATACTCTCCTGGTCTGAAACTTCTTTTGGTTCAGCTTCTTTGTCTTCAATATAGACAACCGAATCCTCAGTTATCTTTCCTTTTAACAGATTCTCTTCACCTTCAGAATCTATTTCAATTATTTCTAAGTCTTTTCTTGCCAGATTTCCATTCACCGGCACAGTTTCCAGATGTCGACTTTCTTGTCGATCTTCAGAATCTGGAATTACTTCACCTTCTGTTCTGTCTTCTGCTTCAGAATCAGAGTCATCTGTGGTATCACTTTCAACATCAGAATTCTCAGGAGTTGGTATTGGAATAGTATGACTTGGATGAATCCAACGCTTCAATCCTCTGCACTTTACAGCATTAGTAGTGATCAAGATTACCTGCCTAGGTTTCTGCCATCTAGGAGATAGACAATTCCTCCTCCGATGTACTTTCGTTCTGACCCAGTCTCCAGGTCTCAGATCATGTGTCAAAACTTTGTCATTTGATTGTGCTTCAGTTCCCACCTGATTAGATACAGAAGTTACCATATCAGATAACCTTTTACAGTAATCCAAAATTGCACTGTCATTTATGCTCAACAGTTTACCTACAGGTACAAAAGCTTGCCTCATAACTCTTCCCATCAAAATTTCATGAGGACTCAAACCTGTCTTTTTATCTGGTGTACTTCTTATTGACATCAAAGCAAGTGGAAGAGCATCAGTCCACTTAACTCCTGTCTCTAGACACATTTTTCCAATTCTGTTTTTGATAGTTCCATTTATTTGTTCAACTACACCTGATGCCTCTGGTCTGTATGCACAGTGTATTTTCTGCTCAATACTCATAGCTTCGCAAATTAATTTCAACAGTTTGTTATCAAAATGACTTCCTCCATCACTCTCAATAGTGACTGGAAAACCGTACCTTGGGATGATTTCTCTGAGCATTAGTTTTGCTACTGTAATTGAATCACAATGTCTTGTAGGAAAAGCCTCTACCCACCTTGAGAACAAGCATACAATTACAAGTACATATTTCAAACAGTTGTGTAAGGGCATTTCAATGAAATCTATTTGTAACCTGGTAAAGGGACCACCCTCTCGACCAATTATTCCTGTCCCCACCACTGATTTTCTGTTAGGATTCATTTGTTGGCATGACAAACACCTTTGACAAAAAGATTCTGCAATGGTTCTAAACTTGGTATTGAACCATGTTTCTTTAAACAGTCTGACCATAGAATCTCTTCCTAGATGTGCTGGACCATGATATAATCTGGCCATATCAGCAATCAAACAATTTGGTAAAACTACTCTGCCATCTTTGTAAACCCACACTCCATCTTCTTCACGTGGTCTACAATCTGATCTTAACCACAAGTCTTTTTCATCATCTTCTGCTTCGTTTTGTAAATCTCTAATCTCATGCCATGTCTCTACAACAGTTGTTAGCATTAATGAATTTGAATCAGTTTCTGTACTTCTATTCCGATTGTAAGAATAATTTTTCCTTGCGCAGTACTTTGCTGTTTCATCTGCGAAGGCATTTCCTTTGGAAATATAATCAGTCCCTCTAGTGTGTGCTGCACACTTGACTATGGCAATTTCTTTTGGCAATTGTATTGCTTCAATTAATCTTCTAATGAAAACTGCATTTTTAATTGGTGACCCTGTTGATGTCATGTATCCTCTCTGTGACCAGAGTTGTCCATAATCATGCACAACTCCGTACCCATACTGACTATCAGTAATGATGGTAACTCTTATATCTTTTGATATTTCACATGCACGAATTAAAGCAATCAATTCAGCCACTTGTGCTGAACGAACTCCTTCAAGACATGATGCCTCTTCAACATCTTCGACTGTACAAACTGAGTATGAAGCTTTCAAGACACCACCTTCGGATCTTAAGCATGAGCCATCTACAAAGTAGACAAAATCCGATTCAGGCAAAGGTCTGTCTTTGATGTCTTTTCTTGGTTTTGTGCAGAATTCCATGACATCTAAACATTCATGTTCTGTCTCGATGTCATCAACAATTTCAGAATCAGGCAGTAATGTAGAAGGATTCAGATTCAAACATCTTGAAATTGAAACATTATCTGCTCCCAGTATGATTTTCTCATACTTTGTCAATCTGCTACTTGTTAAATGTTGAGTTTTACCTCTTGTCAATAATATTTCAACTGAATGAGGCACAAAAACTTTCACAGGAAATCCCATAATGATTCCTTCACTTTGTTCAAGGCTGATACTTGTAGCTGCAACTGCTTTTAAACAACCTGGTAATGCTTTTGCAATTGGATCAAGAACTGCAGAGAAGTATGCAATAGGTTTCTTTAGGTTCCCATGTCTCTGAATTAACACAGATAATGCACATCCTTCTCTCTCACTGCAATACAGTTCAAAATCTTTCTCATAATTTGGCATACCCAAAGCAGGAGCTTGGCATAAGCTCTTTTTCAGGTTTTCAAAAGATTCCATTTCAACATCATTGAGAATAATTGGATCTTTTATATCTGATTTGGTCAGTCTTTGTAGTGGTTTCGCAATTACCGAAAATCCACTTATCCATTGTCGACAGTAACCTACCATTCCCAGGAACATTCTGACCTGTCTTTGTGTTCTTGGTGGTAACATTGCCTGAATCATTTTTATTCTCTCTATTGTTACTTGTCTTTTTCCTTTTGCAATTCTGTGACCAAGATATTTTACTTCCTGTTTGCAAAACTGTAGTTTTGCTGGGGACACTTTATGTCCTTCTTCTGCAAGGCGATTTAACAGAATTATTGTGTCTGTTACACAATTTTCTCTTGTCTTTGCAGCAATTAACAAATCATCAATATACTGCACCAACGTAGACCTACCTGGTAAGTCTAAATCTTCTAATGATCTTTTTAACAGTTCGTTAAAGATTGAAGGACTTTCTGTATAGCCCTGAGGGATTCTTGTCCATCCAAGGGTCTTACCTTGGAATCTGAAAGCAAAGATTTCATAACTGTCTGGGTGTAGAGGAACAGTAAAGAATGCATTGCAAAGGTCAATGACTGTGTACCATTCAGCATCATATGGAATCTGAAATAGAATTACTGCTGGATTTGGAACCACAGGACAACATGGAATAACAATTTGATTAACCTTTCTCAGATCTTGTACGATCCTAAATGTTCCGTTAGCCTTTTTAACTCCCATAATTGGTGAATTACAAGAGCTACTCTTCATTTCTTTCAATACACCTTGCTTGATTAATTTTTCAATTACAGGTGTAATACCTTCAATTGTCTCAGTTTTCATTTTATATTGTGGAGTGTTTGGAAATTCTATTCCCTGCTTCAATGCAATTTTAACAGGATCTACGTTTTTCATCAGACCCATCTCATTCCCAGTAAAATCCCATATTTCAGATTTCACTGTTTCTTTTAGCTCTTCAGGTAAATCTTTTTCTTCAAATGTAGGAAACAATTTTGTTTCTTCTGCTTCCATCATCATCATTGTCATTCTGTACAAACCATCTTCCTCCATTGTTTGTAATTCAACTCCTTCAGGAGAACAATATATTCTGCAATTCATTTTACATAGGATGTCCCTACCTAATAGATTTACTGGACTACTATTACAAACCACAAATCTGTGTTTGTCTCTGTAATTTCCAATTTCAACTGGTACTGGATCAGTTAAGTCTGTTTTAATTTGCTGATTACTTACTCCGACAACTTGGATGGTATCCCCAGAGAGAGGTAGGTTTTCAATTTCCACTGATCTAACAGTAGAACGAGTAGCACCAGTGTCCACTAGAAAAGTGATGTCTACATCATTAACTTTCCCGTTTACATAAGGACCAGACTGGTCAACCTCAAGAGTGGCTCCAACAACACACTCTTCCTCCTCTCTCGGGCACCGTCAGCAATAATCATCAGAATCACTGTCTTGGCTTTCTGTTAATAAAAATTGTTGTGAAGCATTTTGCATTTGAACCCTTTGCTGCTTTTGCTGTTTTTGTGGTTTTATTACCTGTTCACATCCCTGAAATCCCACTTTTGGATTATATTTTTGAACTCCCCCACAATTCGGAAAAGGTGGTTGTGGCAACTGGTCCTGACGATTATTCACCTGTTGTTGTTGCTGTTGTTGTAATTGTCGCTGAATATTAAATTCATTTAACCCCTGTTGCATCTGTAGCTGTTGCTGCACGTTAACACCATTCTGCATCTGTGGATTCAATAAGGGATTCTTTAAGTTTCTAGGAGGATGAGGACACTCGTCCCTCCAATGTCCAATTTCGCCACAATTAAAACAAGGTAATCTTTGTTTCAGCTCTTCTATTTTTGGGCTAAATTTCTTTTGGAAATTATTACCTTTAAACTTTCCTTGTATCTGGTTCGTATTTCCAGTTTGAACAAAATTAGTGTTCTTATTTCCCATGCTGGCAATCTGTTGCTCAGCCACCTTTACCTGTGCCCACATGGCTTTCTCTTTTAGCTTCTTCTGTTTTACTTCTAATTCATCGCTACAATATTTTGCCTTTCTCAGAATATCATCAATAGATAGTGCTTGCCATCCGACAATACTAGTTCTGATCATTTCTCCAATTTCAGGTTTTAGTCCATAAACAAATCTATAGATAAAATGACTCATGTCTTTCTCATCTAATTTTTCATAACCACTGTATTGTTTAAAGATTAACAGTAGCCTTTCATAAAAAGAATGAACTGATTCTTTTGTTTCCTGCTCTGTTCTTTCTATTTTAACCCAATCAACTTCTTTGGGTGGAATTTTGTTTTTCATCCAAACAATTACTTTCTCATAAAAATCCATTACAAGTGGATTTGGGGCACCTGTTTCTTTAATTCGCTCAGGTTCTGTTTTTGGCCAACTAATAGATATTTTACATTCTGTCCAAAGATCAGATGGAACAACAATGTCAAAAAATCCATCCAAATCAATCCACAGAACTTTTGACACTTTGATAAATCTATCGACTTGCCTGTACCACTCAACAGGTTTCTCTCTTAATTTTGGAAAGTCATTTGTGAATAACAGAATGTCCTGTCTCGACCATGGAACATGAACATATCCTCCACCTGCAACTTCTCTCATTGGAAATTGTTTTGACATTCTTTCTAATCTTTCATCTTCCTTTCTTTTGGTCCATTTAACTCTCCATTTGTTCAGTTCTCCTAGCTTTTTGATATAGACAATCAAATCTTTAATGTGAACTATTCTTCCCATTGAGTTCAAACTCTCAATGTCGCTTTCTGAGAAATCTAATCTATAATGTTTTGCAAAATTCTTTTGTTTACTCACATCGATTTCAAGTTCTGCAGCTAGATCCTCTAATTGATCATATTTATTTTTCGTTTTCCACTGAATACTTTTGCAAATGAATAGTAGTTCATCATCCCGATAGTAATTTAAACTATCTGGGCCAATTGTTCCAATTATTAATTCTTCTATATTTGCTTTTAATTTGGCCACATCAAGCTTTGGTGTAGTTACCCTGACTTCAGGACTTCCTACATCTGACATAGCACCCATTGGTGTTTTTGGAGATAAATCCTCATTGAAAGTTAAATCAGGCATTCTCGATCTAGAAGTGTTTAATTCTGTCAAATCTGAATAAAATTTTTCAGCAGGCTTTTGAATTTCTGTATTTAAAGGAATAGTTAATCCAGTTTTGTTTGTATTTCTTTGTTCAAATACAGGCTGAACAGGACCTATTGTTACTGGAACTGTAACAGCTTCCATGCCTTTTGTCATTCTTTTAATTAATTCTTCTTTAGACCTTAAGTATTCATTATAATCATCATCCTCAACATTTCTTGTCTCTCTTGTATATTCTTTTGGAGGTTCCCTTGCTCTTGGAGTCATTGAAAAATGTCTACCCTCATTTCGAGCATTCTCAAATTCTGGTCTTCTAGGAGTTTCAGTGATTTCACAATTATTTGGATAAAGTTTAGGAGCTTCACTAATTGGAGGTGCACTCGGTGAAGTTTCAGTAGAAACCACCGGAGTAGACCATGATCTAGAAGGTCTCAAAGGCTGATTAGGCTGTTTATTTTTAGCAGTTGTATATATTTCTTCCATAATTGCATCCTCAGATTCACTTTCCATAGATTTTCCTGTAGGAGAACCCATTACCATTTCATGAATTAAATACAATCCTTCACTCATGTTTCCCTGTCTCCACATTCGTAATCTATCTTCATGAGTTTCTCTTTTCCATGATGGATTTTTAGAAGGTCTTTTAATTCCACTAGCTTCTCTTTGTAACTGATACATCTCATCTTCCCACTCAACTAAAGCTTCAAATTGAGTTGGTCTCGGTTTTGGAACAAGAGCATTCATTTTCTCTCGTAAGTTTCTTAAAACTCTTACATTAAATGAACCATCATCAGGCCAAGTCAAAACACCATCGTTTTTAGTATAACGTTTCCAACTGTCGAACCATAAGACAGTATGATATCCATATTCACCTTCCATGTATGCTGCAGGTGTTTTATACTTATGAAGTAGTTTACCACCTCGCGTTTCGATTTTCTTGTCAGGTGAAAATAAATTCTTAAATTTCTGAAATAATGTTGTCTTTTTCTCAACATGTTTAAAATGATAACTCATTTTTAAAAGTTAAATTTAATTCACAAAATCGTTCGTAAAAATTTTCCGGGATGTTCCGCAAAACAACCAATCCGTGCGCGAAACACACCAACAAGCCAATGGCGGTTGAGCTGAGTCACTTTTCAGTTCGACCAATAAATTTAGAGTTTTTCTGAACTACCAATCAGCTCACTGGCCGTCAGAGACTCAGGAGCCAATCAGAATACAGCTTGTGACGTAGGTCACCCAATCCCAGCGCGGCTCTGTGACGTACACAGCAGCTGCGGTTTCTCGCTTCTCACTCCTGGCGCTTACCCCTCCTTCACAAAATCTTTTCACAGCGCCATTTTAAGAACACTTTTCAGTGTGAATTAATTCTTAACAATGACTTATAAAGACAACATCTGTTCGTTTCACTAATTAGGATAGTTTACATACATTCAAGTATCCACACTTCGGAATAGACAGCGCTATTCGCACTAAGGATAATATTCAATTGTCAGTAGAGTAACCTTACCCCACCCTTCTAACACGTATAATTATGAACTCGCTTTGCTCTGAACCCACCGCGAAGTGAAAGTTCTAAGAGTTCCACTTGAACATAAAATACAATTCAAACTCGCACTTTTACACGGAAAATTCCCTAATTTCAAACACACACGAAATCCGTACAGGACTCTCACCTGTTTATAGAAATCATGCACCGTTAGCAAAATAACGACGTTATCCGTACAGGACTCTCACCTGTTTATAGATAATCATGCACCGACGTTAAATTTTACCCTTCTCTCAAGCTCGGATATAACTAATACTCTCATCACAGTGAGTTTTATGGAAGGCGCTTTGTCCCTATTCTCATGCTGCTTTGATTTCTTAGAAATTCCTCACTATACAAGATTCAGACCTAGCCCTAAAACTGTGCTGCTCGGCGACAACACTATGGTACACGGCGATACCTCTTGTGATACTCGGCGATATCACTACAAACGAACAGATGGCTTGCGTGACTAATTTCTCGCCACACAATCTATACCGGTATAGCTTACAGATAGGCACGAAAAACGAACTTAACAAGTGTTAAAACATTAATCCTATTTGTATACCATGACGTAATCCTTAGCAACCAACATGTTACCTTGGTTACCCCTTAGCAACCATCAATTTCTGCTACCAGATAATTGATCCAGCGGGCTATAGAAAATATATCATAAACTACGCTACCCAATTTCATAACCTATAAACAAAATTCTAAACTATACATGGACCCATTTATGAACCTGATATATTTTTGGGCCTACTGAATCAGGTGGTCAAATAAATCTATATACACATTATTTACAAACTATAAACATATTTATACATTTGCAGAAAGAATATTGTCATTAGAATAAAACCCAACCATTTAAACGACCACCATAGGCGACGTGATCTAGCTAAAGGTAACCTATACTTCTAAATAACCAAGACCAGCTTGTTTGTCAAAAGTAAGATTTTATTTTCTAGATTATGGTATATAAGTTGTAAGTTTTATAAATGAAATTTTATTTGCAATAAAGCAAGTATGATAGTAAGAAATATGGAAAAATACAATTTAAGCAATTTAATCAAATTTAAAGAAATTATATAAAGTTTAGCATTTCTAAAACCTATTTCCCTAACTGAGCTAAATAGACAGAAATTAAAGTAAAGTTCTTTGAGGATTCTTACGTGCTCCACGCAAAGTCCAGCAGCACATCACCCTCATCGGAAAGTCAGAAAGCAGCAGCCAGCCCAACCCTAAGGGCATGACTTTTTATACCTTTCTACGCTAACTAAACTAGCAAAGGAAAGTTTTCAGAAATACTCGACGTCCCATTGGCTGAAAGTGACAAGTGACATGTCACCCGATTCTTAAAAAGTTCCACAAAATCATGTCTTACAAAGACCATTGTCTCTTCCACGTGAAGCCAGAGGCTTCCTGCTATTGCAACTTTGTAACAGATCATCCTCGCAGCTTCCATAGCTTTTCAGAGCAACTTCCGCGGATGCCAAGTTAAGGACTGACAAAAAGTTCACTTTCGACCTTGGCCATGTCCGACAGAATGATGTCAGCTCATCAGTTTTTGCTTTGTGAATGCAGCTTCAATAAACGTTTTAATTCAGAATGGGCGTCTCGTGACTTTCTGCAGAAATATGAATTAGCTCTTTTTGTGCGGCTCAAATAATTAGGCCTCAAAAGCAGGCAACTTATGATTTCTAGTATAAAACAAACACAAGAAAAGTATTAATGTAAGAAATAAAGTATATTCTGTATCCACCCCATGGTTTACTAAATAATTAACCCACCCGATTAATCAAAATATTACCTAGCCATTGCAAACAAATAAAGCAGCGTTTATATTTACCAGTCTCCGTTTTTCCATGAGACCCATATGCACCTAGAATAGTAGAAATGACATCATACAGACAAGAATAAGCAAAACAAGCACATGCTTATTTTAAATATGCAGCAGTTAGTAATGACAAAAACGAAAACAATAAATTATTTTATTATTTTGCACGAACAAAAAGATGTAACATTTATGCACATTTATGAGCACACATGTTAGTCCCCCCACGTGTAAAGTTTAATCTAGGTTGTATTAGCACGACATATCACAAATCATTAATAATTTTATTCATGTTATGGAAATGTGACTTTGCGAGTTTAAACAAAATTTTGTTTTCTATCTCGCTCCATCACATCCCAAAACGCGTAAATGAGCAATATTCATGGCATGTCACCACAGCAAAAGATGGGAGTATAATCTTTGGCAGGTGAGACGGGACAGAGCAGGCCTGTCTCAAATGTTGAGGGATTGTGAATTATAATGGATATTGAGAACGGTGTTGGAACTGCAGTCTGGACATAGGTGAGGTTTATCAGACTCTTACAGCATTCAACTTCTGACCTCATTGGCCCTGGTGGCTCAGGGCAGTTCCTCATTGTGACAAGCTAGTTAAGAAACGTGGACCATGCAATCAGCAGCACTGCCAGTAGTACAATCGGAACAATGGAAATAACTGGTTGTGTTTGCCATGTGTTGCTGTAGATACACATGCGCTGTATGCTCCTGCCATCTAGTGTTGTGTGGTGGGTATGACAAGTTGTGTGAATTTGGAGTTTCTGGTCTTCCGATATCTCGTGACTGCTCCCTCAACACACGACACTAGGACAAAGACTAAATGTCAGATTGGATTTTTCCGGCATCGGGTTCGGACATTTAGCTCTAAGTCCGGGCCATGAATGAACTTACAATTGTTTTGACACCAACGGTTGAGACTTGTGTTCAATGCAGGAGGAAACATCATTGTTCAAACCAGCAGCTTTTGGTTCCAAACCACCCTGGGGTGGTTCCCATCCCGGGCCTAGTGATATTAAGAATCAATGATGAGGGAGGGTGCTATAGAATACATTATTGAGGTAAACACCAAGTTCTCATGGCCTGATCAGTACAGGTTGTTCAACCTCTGTCTAGCTTCAGAGCTCCTGCAGTCCTCCTGCACTGCCAGTTTGGTGTTTAAAAACAATAAGACCCATTAGTACCAATGTTTGGCTCATCACAGTATGTAGCTTTGAGAGCACATTGACGTACCAACCATCTCTGTTGCGGGGGACATCAACGAGGAAGGCAGGGTCCCATCAGACTTGCCAATGGGCCAAGCTGGAGAAACACTTGAGATTTCCAGCATGGAGGGCTACGAAGTCGAGGAAGAGACTGTCACACAGCCAATCCAGGGCCCAGGACAAAGGCTACCACCTAGGGTCACTATTTGTATACCACAACATGACAACAGGGGTCGGCCTCAAAAATGGTCTCCACAGGAGTCACCGCACAGCTCCTGACGGTGTCAGGCATCTAGCCATGAAGATGGGCACAAAAGGCTTAGACTTGGGTTTGGCCGCAAGACCTCTTGACACTGAAAAACCCATTTGGGCTCAAGAAAACCTATGAAAAAAGAAACAACCTCCGCACCAGCTGACGCCGTCTCGGCCGAGAATCTCCAACCCATCCCTGGAGTCCAAATCCGCTCCAAAACAGACTCTGGAAGTCAGCTCAGAAAAAGACCCAGATGCGAAGCTCAAAGCCCTGTGATTCCCTTGGCGCAACAGGGCTCCCAAAAGTGCCTGATGTTACGCAGTGTTAGATCAAACGCCTAAAGCAGATTTGCCCAAGAAACAGCCAAGGTAGAGCGCCAAGTTACTGAGGACATCATTTTTTGTATACTTAGCTGTTTGTCTTCATAAATGCGAATTCATTTTTACACAGGCTGAAAGAACACCAAGGCCTTAACATTATTGCACACTTACAGGTATTCTAAAATGTACTGCCATCTTGTTATACCATGGTATACATTGCACATTTAGCCCAACTGTTCGAGTATGCGCAGCCTTGTTCTGAAGCTGGCACAATCAAGCAAAAACTGCCATCATAGTAAAGTCAGCCTTTCAAGTATAGTTTATTGTATCTAGTTCTCAAGGTCTTTTCACAAGAAGTGCCTGGCACCAGCTCATTTGTGTCTAGTTGAAGTTTCTGTTTATTCACATGTCCTTAGCTGTGCTTATTGCATTGAAAATATTTTGAGAAATGTAACACTAAAATGAAATTTAGCATTACATGCTCTAAATGATCACAGGGCAGAGGGCAGGTTAGCTGAAATAGCAATTTACACTTACAATATTGTTAATGCTTGCAGGCCAAATTTGCATTAAACATGTTTGACTTCCACGACCCTTCCAAGTCTCTGTTTTATTTGACTTTATCAACATTTTTTTTACAAAGTAGCCCCAGTCATTTTAAGAGGGCCAGGCATCCAAAGCTAAAAGTTATGCTACAATGGTACGTCAGTGTCAGGGCTAGAGATGGATCTAGTAGGGGCACCTCTGGCTTCAACAGTTGCCCCTCATTCTCCTCCTATCACAAAACACCAGTCGTACGAAGATTGCGGTTATTCCTTTCCCAATGGGGAGATATAACCGTAGACAAATGGTTTCTCACGGTAGTTTTGCAGGTGTACTGCCTGAAGTTTCGCCTCAGGCCTCCCACATGGTACATCCTACTAGCACTTCAAAATGACTACCCTTCAGGACGTCATACTGTTTCTTTGAACAGAAGACCATATGACAGTCCTGGATCTCAAGATCAACTACTACTTTCAAATCCCCATCCATCCCGTGTATCACTGCTACCTGCGCTTTGGGGCAAGGTTAACAGTATTACTAGTTCAAAGGTCTCCCATTTGCAGTAACAACATCTAAAAGAGTGTTCACAAAGTGTTTAGTGGTGATGGCGGCTCACTTGCACCCCAATGCTGTTCATGTACTTACAAATATGGACGATTGGCTGATAAAGACCCATGCCAAACGGCAGTGCATAGCACACACTTAACGTTGTCTCCCTTACACAAGTTGGGGTTCATAATCAATGCGAAAAAGTCAGATCACTAAGATGGTGTTTAGCAGTGCTCCCAGAATTGAACTAACAAAGGGTGATGGTATTCAAAAACTGCTGGCACTTTTTCAGACACGATGTCCCATTACTGTAAGGCTGCACATGTGTCCACTGCATGTGTGTTAGGCAAATTAATGGTCATAGGCTGAGGGTCAATAGGAGGATCTAACGTTGGTGAAGCGCTAGTCCAACAAAGCCTAAAATGGTGGCATGAGAAGGGAAAATGTTTATCCTGTAGGCATCTGTTCGTGGCATGCAGTGCTGTAGATTCATGTGCTGTGCATACTCCTGCCATGTAGTGTTGTGCTTGGACATGTGCAACTTGTTTTTGTTCAAAGAAGTCTTTTCGAGTCACAAGGTGTGGTGACCCCAACTATTGTCGGTAATGCGCATGGGTATTGGCTCCATAGTCCGATTGCGTTTACCGCTTCGAGAGCGAAGATGGAGTATAGAGATACAGAATAAATGACCATGTTAGGTAAGGACTAAAAATGAGAGTAGCTGCAACAAACCCCAGGCAGCCGGGGAGGAGGTTGGACACGTGAATCTACAGCACTACATGCCATAAACCGATGCTTACAGGGTAACATTTTCAGTTCGTGGCATGTTTAGCTGTAGATACACATATTGCGCATAGACTGCAAAGCGACCCTCCCGAAGCGGTGGCTCAGTCTAAGGATGAAAGTTTGAAAAAGTATACGCAAGACAGCCTGGCCAACTCTAGCTTGCTGCCTAGCCAGAACATCTACACAGTAATGTTTAGTAAAAGTGTGAGGAGTGGACCAAGCAGATGCTTTACAGATGTCAGCTAGTGGTATGTTCCTACAAAAGCCATAGAAACCCCTTTCATGCTTGGGGAATGGGGTCTGGGAGCGGCAGGTAGGGATCTTTTAGCTTTAGCATAGCAAGTTTGGATACACTTGATAAGCCAACAAGCAATACCCGCTTTGGAAATAGCATGACCTACATGTGGTTTGGAGTAGGACACAAACAGTGGTTGTGTTTTACGAAAAGGATTTGCTCTAGCCACATAATACATTAACGCTCTTTTGACATCCAGGGTATGTAAGGCGCGTTCCTCTACATACAGACTCTGGATGTGGGAAGAAAGAAAACTGTCAATTCAGTTGATTGAGATGAAAACTGGAAACCACCTTAGGGAGAAATTTTGGGTTGGTTTTAAGGACCACCCTGTCTGGGTGGACTTGGAAGAAAGGTTTCTCTAAGGTCAGAGCGTGTACCTCACTGACTCGCCTGAGGAAAGTGATAGCTACAAGGTGGTCACCTTCCATGAAAGAAACTGAAGCGGCTCAAAACGAGGGCCTATGAGCCTAGTTAGTGCTATGGCAGTCCCTACTGCTGCTCCCACCCCCTCCCCTTCAGAATGGCGACCGCTGCGGGGGAGCACATGAAACCTTGACCTCTGGTCCAAGGCCAGCACTCTCACCGGCAGCTCCGCCTTCAGCCGGACCGCTCCAGCACAGAACCTTTCAATGAGCAGGGTACGAGACGGCAACCCGTACCTGCACCGCAGGTTTTCACCTTGCATGCAGCCTTTTTCCGCTTTGGGTATTCTCCCCTTGTTCGTTTGTATTTTGATTCCTCATATTACCCTGTGTGCAGTTTACTGTGTTGTGCTCATCTCTGACCAGTGTGCTGTTTTTACTTTTTGTTCTTTTCCCCGCTGTATTTACTTTGTTCTTCACCCGCGTTACTGGGCATAAGCTTCCCGCCGCTGCTGCCCCTGCGGCCCACCCCCCTCAGCCCCGATCCCGCCTCCCTACCGCTTCTCCTGCCCCCTCCCCTTCATTATGGCGACCGCTGCGCGTTCGTGCAGCCGACGAGACGCAGGCATGCCCGTCTGCGACCAAGGCTAGGAACCCTGGCTCCGACCGCCACGACTCAACCACCCTCAACGCACTTAATCCCAGAAAACTCGCCGACAGCGCCAGATCCTCGTCGAACACCACCCATGGGCAGTTCTCATGCAGACCCTGCGCCACCGATCCTTCACCATCGACATAGTTCCCACAAGCACCGAAGACCTGCCTGACGCACGCTCCACCGAAACCCTGACTTGCATCCTTCTCAACGTACGCTCCCTGCACCGACACGCCGTAGAAATATGGGACCGGATTGACGCCCTCTCGCTTGATGTCACCTTCTTCACGGAAACCTGGACTAACGTTACCTTGGGCCCCAACATAGCCACCGCCATCCCCGACGGCTACAAGATCCAGAGAAGGACTGTCCACACCGCCCAGGAGGAGGACTCGCCATTGCACACAAGATCCCCTCCGCCTCTCCAGATCCAGCACGAGTGACCCCCACTCCAACACTGAACACCTCCACTTCCAGATCCAGACAAGCCCCAGGACCACGCAAAGCGGCATCCTCCTCTACAGACCGCCAGGACCACGCAACTACTATTGCCAAACTCGCCGCACCCCACGCCATCACCTCCACAGACTACATCTTACTCGGCGACCTGAACTTCCACCTCGACAGCGGTAACGACCCAGACTCCACTACTATCCTCGCCAACCTAGGATTGAAGCAGCTCGTCAACACACCCACCCACAGAGCGGGTCACATCCTCGACCCCATATTCGCGGGAGGAACAAACATCCGCTTCTATCACCCCACCCCGCCCCCCTAGACAGACCACCACTGCGTCCACTTCACCTTCAACACCACCACCGCACCCAAACCCCCCACCACGACAGAACTGGAGCAAGGTCACAGAGGTGCACCTTAACACCATCCTCTGCCAAGACCCCTCCCCCCCGCCCCAAACCCAATCCAGCAGCAAGGGAATTTCACCGATGGGTCTCCCGCTGCGCCGACAAGCTCGCACCCTTCCGTCCCCCGCTGAACAACGTCCGCTGAAAGCCGCCTGGTTCACCACAGAACTTCAAGAAGTCAGACGTTCCTGCAGACGCCTACAGAAAACCTGGCGAAACCTGAAAACCACAGAAGCACGGAACAACCACAAGAGCACCCCGAAGGACTATCACTAGCGCATAAGAGACACCAAGCAGACCTTCATAAGAGACAAAGTCCAGACCAACGCCAAGGAAATGTTCAAAGTCATAGAGCAGTTCTTAAAACCCACCTGCGAAGCCACGAACATCACATCCTCCCAGGAACTCTGCGAGAAGCTCAGCTCCTACTTCCATTTAAAGATCAAGACCCTTTACGGCAACTTCAGCGAAACAACAATGAGCACCAACCCCCTTCCCACCACTGCCAAGCCGACCATCGCATCCTGGGATCCCGCTTCCATCGAACTCGTCACAGACACCATGAAGAAAATCCACTCTGAAGCCCCAACGAACCCTTGCCCACCGCATATCTTCCACAGGGCCACCACCATCATCGCACCTGAACTAGAACGCATCATCAAAGCCTCCCTCAGATCATGCATCTGACCAGACGACTGGAAACAGGTGGAGGTTAAACCCCTCCATAAGAAACCAACAGCCGACCCAACGAACCTGAAGAACTACCGGCCCATCTCTCTCCTTCCCTTTGCGGCCAAAGTCACTGAGAGACTCGTTAACGCCCAGCTGACCGCCTTCATAGAAGAGAACTCCATCCTGGACGCCTCCCAGTCTGGATTCCTCAGCAATCACAGCATGGAGACCGCCCTCCTCGCCGCCACTGATGACATCTGTATGCTACTCGACCAGGGACACACCGCGGCCGCCATCCTTCTAGACCTCTCTGCAGCCTTCAACAATGTCTCACATCTCACAATCGCAGCCAGACTACACAACGTGGGAATACAAGGAGCCGCCCTCGACTGGATCCAATCCTTCCTCTCCGGCAGAACCCAGAGGATCCGACTCACTTCCTTCCTCTCCAAACCCACAGAAATAAACTGCGGAGTACCCTAGGGATCTTCACTCAGCCCCACGATCTTCAACATCTACATGGCCCCCCTCGCCGCCATCGTCAAACAGCATGGGCTCACCATCGTATCATACGCCGATGACACCCAGCTCATCCTCTCACTCACGAAGAATCCAGAGGACACCAGAATCTGTTTCCAGGAAGGTATGAAGAACGTGGCAGCCTGGATGAAGGACAGCTGCCTGAAGCTGAGCTCAGAGAAGACCGAGGTCCCTGCACCTCTGCCTGGGACAAAACCTGGTGGGCCGCCGCTCTCGGGAGCCCACCCACCCCTACTGACCACACGCGGAACCTCAGCATCATCCTTGACTCCTCCCTCTCCATGACCCGCCAGATTCACGCAGTCGCCTCCGCCAGTTTCAACTGCCTTTGTAAGACCTTCAAGTGAATCACCCCTCCGACTGCATATAAACCCCTAATTGATTGATGTTCGGATTCCACACTGGAAGAAAAGGTGTCTGTGGTGGGATAACCAGCTTAAGAACTTCCATGAAAGCCTAAACGTCTGGTACCGTAAAAAGCAAAGTGTGCTGTCTATTCTGAAGGTAAGGAGCCACAGCAGCCAAAGGCAACAAAATGGAGGTGTAGGCAAGGTCTGACTATTGAAAGTAAAGGAAGTGATAGAAAATGTCTTGTACCGACAGTGTTAGAGTATTGTTACGTTTTAGAAGACAATAGTGCACAAAGCACCTCCATTTTGCTCCATAAAGAACCTAATAGTAGGTCTAGGTGCTTCACGTATGATGAACAAGCATTCCAGTGATTAAGGTAACCAAACTCTAAGACCTCTAGAGCCATATCATAAGATTGTGCTGCTGAGGATTGGTTTGTCTGAAAGTACTGTGATCTCGTGTTAGAAGGTCCGGCCTGTGGGTAAGCTTTTTGTGAGGCACTAGAGAGGGTTTCGGCAGAGTGGAGTACCAGGCTGGCGGGCCAAGATTGGGGATACTAGGACGAGGGGAAGAAATATCTGCCTCAGCTTGCGAACTACAAATGGTTAGAGTAGGAGAGGCAGAAAAGCGTAAGCATATATCCCCGACCAGTTCATCCACAGTACGTTGCCCATGGACCACAGATGTGGTCCCTGGTGGCTAAAATTGGGCATTTTGCATTTTTGGCGGTGGCGACCAGGTCTATGTGAGGGATCCTCCCCACTACCGGAAATAGAAGAGTAGGGTCTGTGGGTGGAGTTCCCACTCATGGACTTGTTGAAGCGTCCTATTGAGCAGGTCTGCCAAGTAATTGTCTGGCCTGGGAACCGATATTCCCGTAGAGTAAGCCTTCAGAGTTGGCAATGCGCCTGTGACTGTCGGATTGGCTGCATCATGCTTGCCAGCCGCATCACTTTTCTTGCTCTCCTCCTAGCCATATGTACCACCAAGGAATTGGGGGTAACGGTCCTTTGATTTGGATGGGGGTTCTGGATGGAGAAGCCCTAAACGTTATGTCAACTTGGGGCGTGATGAATTTGTCTTTCATAGGCTCTTTGAAGATGTCTCCAGCAGGCTTGATCATGCCTTTTAACATAGGTAAATATTGACTGGACCTCTGTGTAGCGGAGAGGGTTTCCAGCAGGAAATCATCTTCCTTAAGCTGAAATTACATCTCATCTCTATGGAAAGCAGCCTCCCTGTGTAAAACCTCATGATAAAAGGTAGTATCATCAGGGTAAGAGGGACTGGGGTGAGTGAGGGGGGTGGGGGCATGTCTGTCAGTGTCTGCTGGGGGATCTGCCTTATAGCCACCCCCAGGATGAGGAGCCTTGGGGTTGTACGGAAATCCTAGACTGTCCCCATGGAGATCCCTGTGGGGAATGTGTGCGAGTGTCCCCAGGCAGCAAGGGGGAGGTAGTAATAGGAGGGGATGGAGGAGGTGAGGGTGAGGGTGAAGGTGGTAAGTGGAAGAAGAGCAGGCCTGAAAGGGCCAGGTGGCAGTGGGGAGGCGCCTCTGTCTTGGGCATCTGCTCCTCTGGAGGGTTGAGGCCCTTCTCGAAAGCAAGTCTCATCTTGTGATGATACTTGGACAGCTGGGCAGGCTTAGCCAGGATCCTTCCCATGCCCGGCTGGATGTGAATCCTCTGTTGGCCAGAGCCCAAGTGTTCCTGAAGTTGCTGCAGGATGGGTTGGCTTGGGTGGAGCTGAAAAGGCCAACGTCCAGAATGCCCCAAAGTGTATTTCGCCTCTGTGCGTGGGAGAGCTGACTTCTTCGGATCTGGCACCAAAGCAGTGGTTGACGTAGAGGGTTGTGAGGGTGTCTAATCCAGCTCTGTAGTTCTGTGCCATCCACGACCTTGAGGCAGTGGTGGCCCAGAGACATCTAAAGAATCATGAGAGTTAGACACTTGTGCCTCACAAGGATGGGTGGTAGTAGCCATCACTGTGGTCCTCTGCAATGGGCTGGCAGGGGTTCAGCTTTGACGTCTGAGACAGAGGTGGCTTCCTCCGATGAGAATGCCTCTTCAATCTCAGCGCCAGATGTTCCCTGCTACTGCAGAGCTTTCTCCTCGCTTTCTACAAAGCTATCTGGAGTATCTTCCTCTCTCTGGTGCTGCCACTAAAGCAAAGGCAATATGACACGCAGACAGTTCAAAAAAGTCTTTGTTAAAGACCGCGAGACCCGCAGCACAGGATTCCTCTCAGTGATCAAGAGACAGGCATAGGTTAAAAACTTTGTACAAGTCTATCCTAGGGTGCTCGGTATGGCAAGATGGGCAGAACTGAAAAGGAATAATTTCCATCACATAGACATTATCGACTGTTCGAGGTTGATGGAGTTGAAGGTGCAGATCCCCACTGCGTGATTTTGTCGACCACAAAGAAAGAACGTGAAGTAACACTGGGCAGTAGACTGATGAAAGTAGGATTGCTTGGACTGACTAGGGACAGTGCCGAAGGACCGACGAGAACATCTAGAGGCAGTTGAACCGGAGCTTCCGTATACCCATAGGAACCCGATTGCAGATACAAAAAAATATGACTATGGAGTCGATGCCCATGCACTTAGCCAACAGTAGGTGGAATCACCACATCTCGTCACTCAAAAAGACTTCTTTGCATAAAAACAAGTTGCACATGTCCAAGCTAATCACTAGGGGGCAGGAGTATGTACAGTATGTGTATTAACAGCAACACATGCCACGAACAAGTTATTACTTGGTAGGACATTACTCGACCCTCAGCCACAAGTGACCATTACCATGGATGCCTCAGTCATCGGTCGTAGGGGTATACCACAACCATCTGAAGGTGCAAAGTACCTAGATGGAACAACAACAAAAACGGGGAAAACTGTCCTTCACATGACCGCCATGTACTACATCTATAAAAAAGGCAGTACACATTGTTCAAAGCTATCAGCGACAGCGAAAAACATTCAGCAATGAGCCATCCACAGCCATGTTGCCAGCAGAGCATCTGCCAGAAGAGAATAGCGGTTTTGCAGACCTATTGAGCAGGATGCAACACGTCCACAAATGGGAGAGTAATCCCCAAGTACTTCACAGATAATTCCAATAAAGGGCCATGCCACAAGTCTGTCTGTTCGCCACTGTTTAAAATAAAAAATGCTAAAGCTTTGCCTCCAGCTACTCGCATCCATTGTCCAAGGGCAATTCACTGTAGAGGACCTAGTTAGGGGTCTTGGGCTATGCTTTTCCTCCACATTCCCCATTTTGTACATGGTGAGAAAAATTAGGAAATGAATTCAAACATCTATGACCAAGATTCTGATAACATTGTGGTATTCACTAAAAACTGCCTCTGAGACCAAAACTCCTGACACATCAGGGGGAACTCAGACATCTGAATGTCAAAGACTTAAAGCTATCAATCTGGCACCGATGTATTAGAAATTTCCATGGGAGTGTGTGCAAATATGGAAAGAGAGACAACACTTGTTCTTGCTAGCAGCCAAATGGAAAAGGTTTGTCCTTTACCGCTTAGGGAAACAGAAGATCAATTATAATGGTGTCAGTTCAAGATGTCTCTGCTATTTGTTCCATCTTCAAAAGGTAGGGTTAGCATAGATTTCCATCCTGTTGCATTTAGCAATAGCAGCTTACAAGCAAACCAGACTATACTTGTTTCTCTTTGGAATACCTGTCATTAAAGCATACATGGAGGGCCTTAAAAGGGTTGGTTGTTCCTCCAAGAATTCCTCACCTCTAGCCTGGTATCTTAGGGGGATACGCATCAATGAAGATACCGATCGCAAACTGGCAGATTTGCAGAAATTTTCCCCTTGCGACCGAGATTTTTGCATTTGGGCTGCATTAACCCAAATGCAAAATCGCAATTTTAGTAATTGCAAAATTTGTGATTACTTAAATTGCGAATGCATTTAGAGAATCGCAAATTGCGATTCCCTAAATGCAATGCACGATGCAATTTCAAATTGCGAATTTGCAATTAGGGATCGCAAATTACCATCAATTTGAACTTGGTGGTTATTTGCAAGTCAATTTTTCAAAGTTTCATGTTACACACACACACACGCCCTTGGGGCATGTATGTGCGCAACATGTGGTATCATGGCAATTTCAGGGGGACAACAGGGTGTCCTTTTGGCACCCTTGCAGTCTTGAAATTGCGTGCGCAATTTGTGAGTACCAATTTGGTACTTACAAATTCTCTAGGCTCATAAGAATGAATGGGTAGCTATTCCTTAATTGCGATTTGCAATTAAGGAATATGTAGGAATCACAATTTTTTTTGCAAATCCTCCATGCATAGGGATTTGCGAGTCCTAAATAGCAATTTCTTAAAATTCGCTATCTAGGATTCGCAAATCCTGACTTTGATGCATGTGGCCCTAAATTCAGTATTGAGAAGATTGACGAGGCCTTTGTTCAGGCCTTTTTATTCTTGCGAAATGCAATTCTTGTTTTACAAGCTAGCCTTCCTAGTATCCATAACATCCCTAAGACGAGTTAGTGAGTTCCAGCTCTTAATAGAGGAAGAACACATCGTCCAAGTATAAACAGATGGGTCGTCCTGCAAACCAACACCAAGTTACTACCAAAGGTGGGTTAACTTTTTCATATTACCCAATCAAGTTGCTCGTTTTCTTTCCCAATCCAGTCAGCAGCTGAAAGCATTACACACTCTAGAAGTCAAAGGGGAATTAATGTTTTACATTTACAGAAAGAAGCCTATCAGACAGACTAAGCAGTTTTGGGATTGTCAGATCAATTCTATGGTGCCGAGAAAGATGCTGTACTAGTGCTAAGCATACTCTGCATGTACTACCAGGGGCACATTCTACAAGTAGGAAAGGGGCTGCAATAGCTTTATTAGTTAATATTCCAATAGCAGATACAGACACACAAAGCTCACATGTTTACTTAGTGCTACTCTGTGGCTATCCAAACAATGTTCTAAAAAATGGTTTAAAAAACACCTGCAGCATCTGCCCGCGAGCCACTGCTTCAAGAAGGTATTGTTTAACAATCTATGTAGAGCATGAGTATCTACAGCAATACATGCTACAAATGGAAAATGTCTTTTACCTCTGGCATATCTGTTTGTAGTTTGTAGTGCTGTGGATTCACATACTCATCATCCTTCTTGAAAGCAAGCAGTGATTCAGATTTGGTTACCACTAAATCTTTCGATTTACACTGCATAGGATACATTTGCTGTCTACCTACGCTACACTCCAATAACATTACTCACACAATGAGAAAAAACTGAATTTGTGGTGGGGTGTTTCTTCTGGCGCATTATGGGCTAAGCAAAGAGTCACACAATATCTTGTGACCAAAGAAGTCTTCAATGAAAAAGAGCTTGGAACGTCAGAAGCCAACACTGGGTGGCAGGAGTATACAGAGCATGTGAATTTACAGCATCAAAAACTGCAAACAGATAGGTAAAAGGTAAATAATATTTTCCATCTGAAGAGTACGCAGATTATGTAAGGCGCTGTTTGTATATCTTTGAGGGGTGGTTTGCCTATCTAAAACCCAATATCCGGCCTGGAAATTGTAGGCATGTGGCAACTGACGAGTCATTCTTGTTAGGAAGAGGGTAAACAATGAATGCAGTTGGATGCCAATTATCCAAGCCTGTGGTGGTGCGGCTGAGACTGATCCAGATGCAGCATAGACCCACTATTCAGTTGTGCACGACTTAGAGGAAACAGACTGCAGTAGTCTTGCATCATTTTATGGAGGTCATATATTAAGACAACAGGTACTCTGAGTATTGGTGGATTTTGCTAATGCAACTCTGTGCCGAAATCTTCATACTATCTATTGTAATGAGGATTACCACATCAAGAGTGTGATTTTTATTCCGCCTGACAGCACCCCTTATGTCCATACTACTTCTCATCTGGCACTTCACATTTAGTTAAGGAGTGCATGTGCCTTAGTAAAGACCCTTTGGTGTCCAGGAATTTTTATATGCAACTGCAGCAGGTCTTTGGTAGGTGAAGTATCCTCTGGTGCCAAGGTATACTTGACAGGGGGAGAAGTGGGGGGGAGGGAAGCTTGCCGCGCAGCGAGATGGCCGCGTTTTAGGCAGGCTCCTTGCTGAAGCCCGAATAAATCCTCCATAAATCCAGCACATCGAAGCGTCTCACTTCTGAAGAGGTGCACCTGGATGCTGTGAACAGCGGAGTGCATGTCGGAGCCGGTAGCTGACAGCCCCAAACTCCCCGGTACAAGGAAACGCGAAACGGGCCTGGTAAACCAACTGAAACTGGTAGCGACGGTCTGCAATGGCGTAAAGAGCCGGGACGCAGAGCACGCAAGGCGGCCTTCTCAACGGCCTTTGCCCGGTGGTGTCGGACTGCCCAGCGGTTGCCGACAGGGAGACGAGCACCGCATTGTGTGGAAGCGGTGTTTAAATAATTGCCTGCCTCGCATGCGGGAGGAGAGCTGTGTCCTGCCCGAACCTCGTGACAGGCGCAGAGACGCGACCTCCACCGACGGGGAACTGCCGGGAATGCGGGCGGGCGGAAGAGCAGCTGAATCAAGACGGGCATTGTGAGGAGTGACCGCGGGAGGTTGGGCCATATTGGATGCGACTGGTAGGTAAGTGCTACACCCCCTGGGACGCCTAGCACTTCACACAGGGACGCTTTGCCTCCGCAATTGAGCTGCTGTGGATAATTGGCACATGAGTGAAAAGCGCCCCCTCCCCTAACTAAATGGTGATCCTAAGCTTCCCAGATGGATGGCAGTCTCTGGACCTGAATTGAGGCCAAAGTTAAATGCTCCACTGGCCCTGATCTACCCCAAGAAGAGCACCTGCTGAACGTGCTGGACAAGCCTTCCTGACACACAAAATCCACTCAGCACAAAGTGTCAAACATACCCCAGAGGAAGGCACTGGCAGCCCAGTATTGATACCAGGATATAAGTGGCCAGAGATCAGACCAATAAATCACCTTAGCACAGTCTTGATAGGTAGCCAAAGTCAAAGTCAAAGAAGTTTATTTGTGTTGGTACTCAACAGAGGACCACAAATTATGCATTTTTACACAATCAAAAAAAAATATTCAATTTTTAAAAATGTCATTATTATTTAATATAAATGTAGAAAGAGCTTTAAGAATTTGTAAAAATTGTAGCATACAAATTCATTCGGAGGCTGCTTACACAATGTCATAAGTTCCGTCACCGTTGTAATTCTACAAATACGATAGATAGGGTCTAGGTATCTTGCACGAGCTATGGTAACGTTAAGATTAGGACATATGAATAATAAATGCTCAACATTCTGAACGCCCCCTTCGCATAATGTACATTTTGGCGATCTTTCAGGTAGCCATCTTGATGTAAATGCCAATACCGGTAGGATGCCCAGTCTAAGCATAGTAATCGCCCTCCTCGCACCATGCGTTAAAGTATACCCAGTATACGGCTGGATTTGTTTGTATTCCAGTGAGTCTGCATAGAGTTTATATGTAGAAAGTTTGTTACAATGTTCAATGTCTAATTCATAACTCAGTTTTGGAGTGAAACATTTTAGGAAGAGTTTCAATTGCGCTGTTGACCAAGTGAGTAGAATGTCTGGACTAATTTTTGCCAGTTGGAATGCAACAATCATATTCTCTTGGAAAGTTTTTTTTTTTCTTCTAACCTAAAAGTCTCTTCTTTGAGCAATGATCTTAGAGTATTCTCTTTAGCGTGCTGTAGATTGTAGGCCCACCTGATTACGCTGGCCACAGCTGTAGCATAAGCGCTTGTGATGGATAATTCTAATCTCAGTGCTTGAACAGGTACAGAGACTGAGACCTTCATCATCCTTCTTAGAATTTTTCCTTCATTGCGATCCATAAAGCCCCATTGCTTTATTGGTATATACTCTGTCGCATAAGATAGTACAGGCGGTATTTTTACTCTGTAAATTTTTAGCATTGAGGAAAAATGCCTGTTCCCAGTGGCACTGTAGAGTCTTGAAAGGGCTGCGGCATGTAGTTCAGCTTTCCTTTGGAGATTTTTTATCTGGATTGTGTTTCCGAGGTTCTTCGAAAAAATCCTGCCGAGGTAGGGATATTCGTTGACCTCTTCGATCTTTTCTCCTCCAAGAGTCCAGCGGTATTTAGCGCTTTGTTTCCTCCCCGAAAAAGCTACAACTTTTGTTTTCTTTATATTTGGGATTAAAAAGTTTTCTTTGGAATATTTGTGCAAAATATCCAGGGATCTTTGTAGTCCGAAAGGTGTTAAATCTAACAACACTATGTCATCCGCGTAAAGCAGTGCATGTATGCTTTGTTTAGCGATTTTTGGAGGCAAGCTCATGCCCTGTTGCAGTTGTTGCGGCAGGTCACTTAGATATAGGGAGAATAGAATCGGGGCTAAAAGGCACCCTTGTTTTAGTCCGTTATCAGTTTTAATTATTTTTGTTAGGCCTTTATCTCCCCCCATTTGGACTTGACACCAAGTATTAGTATGGAGGTTTACTATAGTTTGCAGCAGTTGTTCTTGAATTCCAAACCTCCTTAGTTTTTTCCATAGTGTTGGGCGATCAACACGGTCGAACGCCGTAGAATAATCTATAAATGCTGCATATACAACCTGGGTTTTTTGAATTACATATTTATCTAGAATGGCCTGAATAATCGCGATATTATCTGTAACAGAATGTTTTGGTCTGAATCCTGCTTGAAACATTGGTATCAGGCCTAACGAAAAAGCCCAGTCTTTCAAGCGGTCTAAAACTTCTGCTGCGAATATTTTTCCAGCGGCGTCCATAAGAGCTATTTGTCTGTAGTTTCCTGCTAGGATCCTGCTCCCTTTTTTATGTATGGGGATAATTATACTCCCCTGCCATGATTTAGGAACTTGGCCGATATTAAAGATATGGTTAAATAGGGGGCATAGCAACTGACTCCACTCCTTTGGGTCTGCTTGCAGAACCTTAATTGGAATCTGGTCAGGGCCGGAGGCACCTGTGCTTCTTGCTTTTCGAATGTTGGTTTCCACGGATATTAAGGTGGTTTTAATTATTGATCGGTTATCTTTTTCCATAATGTAATCCTCATTGTTTTCGTCTAGTTTTGATAGATTCACTTTATAAAGATCTAACAAGTAAGTTTCCCAATCATTCGGTGGGACCGGTATGGATTGAATTTTCTTTTTTGTTCCTGTTATTTTTGCAATTAAGGACCAATATTTGCTTTGATTGTATTTTTTAGCTGCTATTTGTATGTCAACCCAATTACGATCCTGTATTGCTTTTTTGTGTCTTTGGTTCACTCGTCTCAATTGATTTTTTAGTTTGTTTATTTCCTTCTTTGTAGATACTGAGGGATTCAAGTATTGAGTACGAATACGTTTGTTAAGATTTTTCTTTATTACAGAGCTCTGAGTACTGCCTTTGTTTTTATTTTTCCTCTCATTTTTTCCTTTATTTCCCCGGTGTAGCACATTTAAGATAACATTTTTAATATCCTTGATGATAAAATCAAAGTTTTCAATCGGATTATCCGCGTATATTTTTGTTAGAAATTGAGAGTGGTCAATCAGTGCAGAGATTTTATCCAGTGTTGAAGAATTCCAGAATATACGTCTCTGTTCACTTTTTATCATTATAGTACTTTTATGATGAATGATATGCCGGGCTAATGTAGATTTAGGAATCCAGTCTGTAGTTAGATGCATTAATGCATGATCACTCTCAAAAGTAAACTGGGTATTCAGATTTGTAACTGTTTCCAGTAAATCCATGCTACTAATGATATAATCAATAATGGAGAGAGTTCCTTTGCCTCGTCTGGTGTAATTTGCCGGGATGTCTCCTTCTGTGTTGCCATTTATTATTACCCCATTTAGATTTGACAGTGATGATAGTAGCAATTTGCCCCTTTTGTCAGATAATATTCCTATTGGAAAATTTGGAACCGTAAAATCCATTGATTCTTCTATATATAATTTTGCCCACTTGTTGATTTCAGAGTTGGAGATTTTACCATTGAAATCTCCCACAATTAAGTAGGACAAATAGTGTTGATCTTCTATTGTCTTCATGATGTTTTCCATAATGGTTAGGAATATAATATCTAATTTTTTACCTGGAGGGGCATATACATTAAAAAGCAAGATTGCCTTTTCGGCGACTAAACTGTGTATTTTGAGGGAGATTTTAATGCACTGTAGATTATCTAATTTTGTATCTATTTCCTGATTCCACAAGTATTCTTCCCTCAGTAGAATGGCCAAACCACCTTTTGCGTGACCACGTTTGGTGGGTATTGCTGGAGTGTCGTAGACATAGTAGCCTTTTTCGAAAAAGGGTTCTGTCGCCCAAGTTTCTTGTAAAATCAGGATATCAGGCTGGTTGGACGAGACTTCAGACATTTTATTCGTAGTTCTACCAGCGATATTCCAGGATATGATTTTTAATCCAGTGCTAAACAGGTTGTCGTGGAGTGGTTGTAACTTTGTTGCTATTCAAGGTCTCCGAGACCCAGGACCAAGATTTTATGCTGTTATTATATTCCTTTTCCTTAGAGTCATAGCACCATACTGCCCTTCTTCCATTATCCACCTGAATTTTTAGGGTATCTTTCCCTGTACAGATTGTTCCTGATTGCAGTGTTGCTAGATCTTCTATAACATTTCCATTTCTATGGAATTTTTTAACGTGTGAGTTGGAGATAGATCGTATTTGATCATTGTACCGTATTCGATTTTTCATTACCATTGGATCGTCTCTTTCCACCACGTCATATCCATGTTTGTGAAGTATCTCCTTTTCGTTAAGAATAATCCCTGGTATGACTGATGACCAGAATGTTACCGTCACTAATTTAATGTTATCTTTTTTGGGAAAGATCACCAAGTCAAGTTCATTACTGGTCAATGATTGTAAAGATCTTATGTGATGTAGGAGGTCAATAATCCTTCCTCTGTTAAGTGGAGCTGAGTCTGTAGGAAAAAGTTCCTCAAATTGTAGAGTTTTGGAGTATGACTCTTCACCCTCTTGACTGTACCTAATAATTTCTTCGCTTAATTTGATGTTTCTTTGGCCTGTTTGTACTGATGGTCTGAGTGGAGCGTACTCTTCTGCTCTTGGATCCAGTACTTGCTTCTTTACTTCTAGATTGCTGTTTTTGGTTTCCTGTTTTTCGATAGTTAGAAGCTTTGTGTTATCGTCAGATTGCTCCTCTTGACATTTATAGATGGTAGTAAGTTTTTGAAATTTTAGTTTGCGTATTTTCTTTTTTTGAATCCTTCTTGTTGGTTTCATCCTCTTTCTTTTCCCCCCTTTTTGGTCATTTTCCGTTTTTTTATTAGCAATTATTTCTCCCTTTTCATTGCTTGGGGCATTATTAGTACATATGTTCTGATCGTATAATACAGAGTCATTTTTTTGTTTAACCGTTATACCATTTTTTATGAAGATTGGGTATTGATTTTTTTGTTGAGGTTTTTCTTTGAACAAATTTTTTATAGAATATAATGCTGAATCATCTTGATTATCCAATTTTTCTTTTTGTGGCATTTGGAATTCCAACGTCTGAGTACCAAAATCACGTTTTGTTTCCTCCTTATCATTGGTGTTTTTATTTAAAGTAATCTGTTGCACATGTTTGTTTTTTGGTTTCGATTCACTTTTCTCTGTTTCAGATAATTCTTTTTTCCTCCTTTTTTCCTCTTTTTTCTTCAACTAGATGTTTTAATATACCTATTTGAACGTCCAAGGTTTGATCAGAATTTTCTAAGATATTTCCCAAAAAAGATAAAACAGATTCCAGAATTTCTTGGAGCGAAAACAGGGCCTTCGACATTGGTGTAACTGTATTAATGATATTATCATTTTGGAAATAAAAAGGGTCCAATGAGGTATCGAGTGAAAGAGCTTGTTGAGACATTTTGTTCGGAAGACTGTTGTTTGACCTAGGCTCAGACTTTCGAGTCATTAGGTTTGATTTATTAGTGCATAATTCCTCAAATAGCGAGAAGCTCCTGCAGCTTTTTATAGGAGTAGATGTTTTTAGATGAGTTGCCTCATGATCCCGGGATTGAAGATCTTTTGGGGTAGAGACTAGGTTTTTACTCAACACCGAATCTGAAGGAGGCGATTTTAGTGGTGATTGAGATTTCGTTAGGATATTTTCAACTGCCCCAGTGATTCCTGATTGATTGAGGGTATTTTCCTTTTCCGAAGTATGTATTTTAGGTTCCTCTTTGGTTGTAAGGGCAGAGAAGTATGTACTAATTGCCGGGGTGTGAGTTAGTCGTCCTTGTTTGATAGCTTTATCAGTAGATTTCCGTACTGCGTTCTCAGTACCCATTCTTTTCATAAATATTGTGCGAGATCGCAGTTTTTTGAAACCCATTCCAAAACTTATTTTTGTTTATTGTGGTTTCTTAGTGTCAAATTTCGCCAGGTAAAATTTTCTGTTGTTTAGTAGTAGATTCCTAATGTTCCTCTATCACACTTCGCTTCGCGTTAGTAGCGATAGCTATAATTAGGCCGGTTTATGAGATCATTTATTTATTTTCTGGTGAGAACCATGCTTTAGTAGTGCCTCAATGATTTTGGGGTTTGTGTAACAGAAGTAAGTAGGGTGGCCCGTCCCGTCCTCAGCCGTCCCCGGACGGCCACAGACGGCCCGCCCTTTGCCCGGGCTTCGCCCGGCGTCCCGCGACGCGGGAGTGATGATGTCAATATGTACTTGTGGTTGGTGGGCGTATCCGTGGGCGGAGCGCCGGGGGAAGAGGAACCAGCTGAGCAGCCTGAAGGATGCTGGTCCTCGCAGTCCCCCGGAGCGCTGGGTGATTATGACCCGAGCCTCAACCCGTAGGTCTCTAGCTGGGAGCGTGCCACCAGCCCTGCCGAATGCAGGGCTTGCTCACACCAGCGAGTCCTCGTCGAGGGGAGGCTTCGGGAGACAAACCAGTTGGAGTACAGGACGGACTCAGGCAGGAAAACAAGTAAGCAGCTCTCTGGATATCAGTGAGTGGCACCCGCGAAGCGGGTGTCACGAAAGTTATTCCGGTGGTTGGTGGGCGTATCCGTGGGCGGAGCGCCGGGGGAAGAGGAACCAGCTGAGCAGCCTGAAGGATGCTGGTCCTCGCAGTCCCCCGGAGCGCTGGGTGATTATGACCCGAGCCTCAACCCGTAGGTCTCTAGCTGGGAGCGTGCCACCAGCCCTGCCGAATGCAGGGCTTGCTCACACCAGCGAGTCCTCGTCGAGGGGAGGCTTCGGGAGACAAACCAGTTGGAGTACAGGACGGACTCAGGCAGGAAAACAAGTAAGCAGCTCTCTGGATATCAGTCAGTTGATAGGTAGCCAATATCATTTGCTGTCTGGATATCCCCGATTTGTCAGACCTTTTGGACACAGCCGAACTGATCAGAGGTCAGAGGGGAAGCACGCTGGATAAGCAATCTTGCATACTAAAAGCGCGTCTCAACGGCCCCCAAGATAGACACCATTACCAGCAAACTACGAGTGTGCACCAAACTACACCACCCCATACTTCCATGCACGACAGGAAATAACGTTTGAACATACCTAGAAACAAATGGACCGGGGGGGCAGAAGAGAAAGCCTCACCAACAGGAGGAAGCGGGAGCCAGTAGCGGAGTAACAAATGTTGAGGTACAAGCGATGTTCACTACAATACAGCCCGCCCTCACCAATATAGATGGGAAAATAGACTCTCTCACATATCGAGTGGACAGGATGTCTGAACGCTTGGATAAGCATACAGAACGACTGGACATGGCAGAACGCAGAATATCTGATGCCGAGGACACTCCGGTGCGGATGGATGCGAAACAGACGAGGATGGACAAACAATTGGCGGCTATCTCGGCAAAGGAGGAAGATTTGGAAGCGAGATCCCGCAGGAACAACATTCGCCTGATGGGCAAATCGGAGTCCAACAAACACGGGCCCTATGGAACGGTATGTGGAGCAACAGCTAATCACAATACTAATCACAATACTGGGCCGGGACACATTCTCTGAGATATTTATCATTGAGCGAGCGCACAGATCCCTGGTGCCCAAACCGCCGACCGGCTCAGCACCAAGGCCGATTATAGCGCATATACTGATTTATAGGGACCGAGACGCGGCGCTCCGGAGGGCAAGAGAGTTAGGAAAGCTGACACATGAGGGCATGGACATATTAATCTACCCTGACTACACGATATCTGTACAAGAGGCGAGAAAGTAGGTCAACCAAGTGACAGAGGCCTGCACGCGCCACCGGCAGCATCCTGTTTTGACCCCTATGGTGGCGACGACTCGGGGGATAGTGGCTCTGGGTGTGCTCACCTGGAGGCATCGGAGCGGAGCAGCAGGATCCTAGTGGGCCCACAGCCGACTGGCAGCACGGGCCGATGGCCCCAATTGCGACTGGCAGGAGAGCACGACGGGCTGCTGTAAAGCCCATTTGAAGGTGGGAGAGCTTAAGCGGGGGCGCTTGAAGAGCTGTGAGATCGGGCTGTAGGCGCACGGGGTGGGAGCCGCCTGCCCCGGGCGCTATCGTCAATCTGCGCGCCCCGCCATTTTGAAAACACCCTGCCTCTGGGACTATTCGCACCTGGGCCGCTGCATCTGGAGACGCGAGGACATCGGAACATGCCGGCGTGAGGATCTGTGAGAGGCCTTTTCGGCGGAATCTGGGCGAGAGATGCCACCCCACTGCGACATTCGAGGGGGAGCTAGGGTCGTGCAGTTGTCGCTGGAGCGAGGGCCCGGCTGGAGGGGAGGCCACGCACACACAACTGATCTCAGACTTTTGACCCGGAGGGGTGCCTTGGGTGGCGTGCGTGGCCTATCAGCCGCCCCACACGTGGGAGCTGCGTTGAGAGCGGCCGCACCTTGCGGCAACCACAGTGAAACATGGGACGCAATGACAAAACGCAGTCTAAACTGTCCTTCGAGCAAAGGCGCTCGAAATCCCAGGACGCAGCTGGAGCGGCAAAGGAACCTACGCATACGACTCCTCCGGAAGAAACTAGCTCGGACATCAAAAGCTTGCTCATCGCTATGGAGAAGGGCTTGCAGACTAGCATGGCGTCGCTGGGCACTAAAATAGACACGCTCAAGTATAGGATGGATAGAATGGCGAAGCGCCTTGATAAGCATGCCGAGAGACTGGATATGTCTGAAAGAAGAACCACTGAGGTTGAAGAATCCCACACGGAGCTGGATTCGGGGCAGAGGCAACTTTGCAAACTGATGCAAACTCTACAAGACAAGACGGAGGACCTAGAAGCTCGCTTGCGGGGATGCAACCTACGCATAACGGGCCTGCCGGAGACGACCGCCACGGGAAACATGGGACTGTTTGTAGAGAAGATATTGGTCACCTTACTGGGGGAAGGCGTTTTTTCATCGATGATCGTAGTGGAGCGTGCGCACTGCTCGCTGGGGCCCCGGCCGCGATCTCCCCCACGCCCCATTATTGCAAAGTTATTAAATTACAGAGACAGAGACGCAGCTCTGCGCCTGGCACGTGAGAAGAAGTCATTGCATTATGAGGGGTCGGAGATCTCGTATCCGGACTTCACTGCCAGGGTTCAGGAGGCCAGGAAGCACTTCGTCCCACACAAGCGACAGCTGCGGGAACTGGGCCTCGACTATGCCAGGCTGTACCCAGCCAGACAGAGTTAATCGTCAGGGGAAGTCGCATCTGTTCACCGATTCGAAAGCACTGCAGCAAGCACTCAAGGATTGGTCGAAAGCACATCGCAGAGAATCAGCCTCTGCTCCAGCAGAGGAAGAGCCGGATGGGCGTCTGGATGAACAGGACTGAGCCTCGCCATTTTATGGCGCGGGTGGGAGCGAGTGGTAAGAAGTGTGGTGGGTCTGTGATCAGTTTTGACTTTGGGATTTCGCCCATGTTGTTGCGCTGCACTGGCTGGGGGCTGGCTGCTGCTGGGGGCTGACTGCCCACGTGGACCTATAATGAGGGGGAGTGGAGGTTGACTACCCCGTTCTCCTAGAGACACACCGGCAAAGAGACGATTCCTTGCCGAACTGGCCCCTGGCTTATCATTGATTGAGGTGGATGTTAATATATGCATAGTTACACTGGGCAGCCGGGCTGGGGGGGTAGGTGGAGGGGCCACAGGTTTGCAATGAGGCACAAATTCTTGCACTGCGTAGGCGGGGTGGAGGGGTAACAGGCCTATTTAGACAGGTTTAGTTTCGACTTGCTGTTAAACAACCTCTGCCCTCGAGTGCTGTGCACCAATCTCGTCCCCGTTCGGGACGATTTGTTTTTGCGGGTTGTGGAGGGTGGGAAGGGGAGTTCATTGACTCTGTCTGACCGGGTTGGGGGAGGTCAGCTGTGGGAGGGGGGAGGAATGTTTGGAGGCGAGGGTGTTCTGTTGGGAAGTTAGGGGGGGGCGCCTAAAGACACACACACACACAGCTTAGAGCACACACGAGCGGAGGGTGAGCACCCATATCACATAGTGACTGCAAGGACGGTAGCCTGGACAGAGGAGGAAGGCCCCAGACAGGAGTACGATCTTGGAGCTGCCACTATGACTAGTCAGGGGGACGATGGCAGTAGCGGGTGACGCAGTAGCTCCGAGGACGCTAGACATATTCAGGGCGCTCACGTGGAATGTCAGAGGTCTTAACGATCATCGGAAGCTTCGCAAAGTCCTGAGTTACCTACGACAGCAGATTGATGTGGCGCTCCTGCAGGAGACTCATCTACCTCAAACTAGCCCAATGTTGGGATGCAGGGGGCTCACAGGGAACATTGCCTCAGCGGGGTTTACGTCTCATGCTAGGGGGGTACTGACATGGGTGAACCCCAAGTCGCAATACACGCTTGAACTACTGAACGCTGACACAGCGGGACGCTTTGTTATATCTCAATGTAAAGGATATGGGATGGACCTGGTGCTGCTCAATGTGTATGAGCCAAACTTTGATTGTCCGGAATTTTATGAATCACTAGTCCGTAGCCGGCGCATACCGCCACGCGCATCTCATATGGGGTGGGGACTTTAATCTGGTACAAAATCCGAGGTTGGATAGATCGGCGGGCACTGCCCGCAGGCCCTCTGCAGCCGCGCAACAGTTAGATTGCACCATTACCAGCTAAGACCTAGAAGACGTCTGGAGAGCGGGACACCCAGAACAGGGGGGGGGGGTATACCCATTACTCAGCCAACCACAATATCCATACCAGAATAGACTACTGGCTTATGTCCTCCTCGTTGATGGGACAACTGAAGAGCTGTAAGGTTCTCCCGCGAACGCTCTCGGACCATTCGCCGCTTTTGCTGGAACTGGCTACCCCCAGGAAAGTGATCCGCCCTTTCACCTGGCGCTTCCTACCCTACTCTTTACTTGATCCTCTTTTTCGGGTGGAACTAGCGGAGGCAATAGACACGTTTTTTGAGACAAATATAGGCTCAGTGGACAGCTTCCAGACCATATGGGAGGCATTTAAGGTCTACATTAGGGATGTAGCGATGTCCAAGCATTCGGGGGTACTTCGGTCCATCAGGCAACACTTAACTGACCTTGAAAGGCAGCTGGGTAACTTAAGAGGGGCGGCAGAGGAGGGACGCAGACGGGGCAGGAGATTAAATCACGCCTCGCTCAGTTTAATGAGGACGCGGATAGAGAGGTGAAACATATGGCAAAATACGCAACGGCACGAACATATGGCGAAGGCGACAGGCCTAGCTCGGTCCTGGCAAGAATTCTCAAGGGGAAGAGAGGTCGGACGCAGGTTTCATTAGTCAGGTCAGAGGCGGGAGACGTCCTCATGGAGGAGGCGGATATCGCACACAGGTTCAGGCAGTACTACAAGGATTTGTACTCATCCAAAAGTGGGGATGTAGGCGAGGAGATATTAGATTATCTCGAACATATAGAACTCCCCACGCTTACGAACACACATAGAGAATTCTTAATGTGTCCCATAGAGAAGGACGAAATAGTGAAGGCATTGACTAGCATGAGGGCTAGCAGCGCTCCGGGAGCGGATGGGCTAACGGTGGGGTTCTATAAAGCATTTCTGGATGCACTGCTTCCTCACTTGCAGACACTGTTTGATGATTTTTGCGAATCGGGCTGCATGCCGCGGTCGATGAGGGAGGCAATCCTGGTGGCGATCCCTAAGCCGGGCAAGGTACTAGATGAGTGCAGCTCGTACAGACCCCTTTCCCTGCTGAATGTTGACACAAAGATATATGCCAAGGTGCTGGCAACTCGTCTGGCGCTTCTTGCCCCGACGCTAGTAGCATCGGAACAGGCGGGGTTCATCCCGGAGAGGAACCTCGCATATAATATTCAAACGATTCTCGGCGTGATGCAACATGTCAGGCAGGATGTTAGTGCAGTGGCAGTGTCTTTAGACATGGAGAAAGCCTTAGACTCGGCGGAATGGCCCTTCATGAGGCACGTGCTGACTAGGATGAGACTAGGGGCACCGCTTTTGCAAATGATTGGAACCTTATACGACAGGCCCATGGCGAGGGTTCGCCTGGGCGACCTGGTTACTGACTCATTTCCAATAGGCAGAGGGACCCGTCATGGGTGCCCTCTGTCTCCCCTACTGTATGCCCTGGTGGCGGAGCCACTGGCCTGCGCTCTGCGGGAATACCATGGGCAGGAGGGTATCGGATTCCCTTCCTACAGGATAGTGGTCTCCATGTACGTAGACGACACGTTGCTGTATGCCCGTGAGCCTGAACAACACCTAGGGGCGGTACTGCGCGAAGTGGTACATTTTGGTGCACCTTCTGGTCTACGGGTGAACTGGACAAAGTCCCTAGTCTTTCCGCTGACCCCCGCTACGCAGGAGTTCGAAGTGGATTACCCCCTGCAGTGGACAGCAGAGTCCATTAGGTATTTAGGTATACGATTGCACACAGGCTCCGACACGGTGTTTCGAGAGAACTACCGCGTTGCCGTAAGTAAACTGGAGGACGACGTGGAGGCCTGGAGCAAGCTATCCCTGTCCCTGATGGGCCGAGTCTCGATAATGAAGATGGTGGTATTGCCGAGAATGTTATTCCTATTCACTAATCTTCCCATGGTGCTGCCCGCACGTTCTTTCAAAGACTGAATCAGCTGATGGTGAAGCTGGCTTGGGCGGGCAAACAGCCACGGGTGAAATGGAAGACGCTCACCCTCCCGTATAATATGGGAGGTCTGGGAGCCCAGGATCTAGAACTCTAGCATAGGGGGCTCACCTGTATGCATTGATACATGGCAGCCCGCAAATCCCGCACTTGAGAATGGAGAAGCTGTTTGCGGAACCACTTCCTTTACCTGTGACGATCTTTCAGACGGTAGACCGCAGAACGGGGATAATAGACTCCATTGCATCTACCAACCATGCATGGCATAGTCTTTTGCAGCATCGAGGTGGGGCCTTGTTATACACACCATGTACGACGGTGGAATGGGCACGTTGGCTGACCCCCTGCAAGGATAGGGGAGTGATTGAGGCGCTGCATAGGCTTGGTATCCTCAGGGCTGGAGATCTATTCCAGGACGAAAAGGCCAAAACGTGGGGGCAGGTCTGCAGCGGTGAGGGTTTGGAAACACTGCTGCAGCGCTTTCAATTCCATAGGGTTCGCAGAGCCCTTTTAGGGCAACTGGGAGAGGACCTAGCGGAACCTCCGGAGGTTCCTGAGCTAACGTTTGTGATACAATCTGAAACGCCGCGCAAGCCAGTAACTAACTTATACAGAATTGCAATGTCCCATGGGGAGACTCAGTACACAGCTGCGAGATTGGCTTGACAGAGTGACTTGCAGATGGCTATAGATGATGACATGTGGCGATACTGCTGCGAGAATACTAGGCGCATATCCCTTAATGGCAAGCATAGGTTAATTCACTTCAAATTTCTGAACAGGGTGTACTACAGCCCTGAGCGCCTGCACAGGTACGGACTTCGCGAGGCGGCGAGTGCGAACGATGCCACATGCCGGTTGCGGATTTTCTATGCCTTGCCTGGCTGTGCCCGAGGGTGCAGTCCTTCTGGAGGTCAGTGTTTGCGGAGCGCAGCAGCATCATAGAGGCGGAGCTATGTCTTGCCCCTGCGCTTGCACTCCTGGGATACAGTAAAAAGCTTCCTAGATCATCTCGCAGACTGGTTGGAATGGGATTGCTTATGGCAAAACGGGAAGTGGCTCTGTGCTGGTTGAGAGGGCCAACTCCCACGGTTCAGCGCTGGATGCATGATATGCAGTACTGCTGCACACAAACTGAGGTTTACAATGAGCTGCTACCTCCAAGGAGCCGCCCGAAAAACTTCTGGGGGCTGTTTCAGACCTATATGAACTACAAAGGGGGGCCAGTGAGGAGGGGTCCAGTGCAGGAGATGAGGAAGACACAAATGTAGAAGATTTGGGGTGAATGTTGTATACCCGGGAGCCTACGTGCCGACCGTCTAGTGAGGAGTATTGCCTGGTTCGTTTTACTGCTAATAATCGCTCTGTTCGCGGGTTGTTGGCTAAAAGGCTGTGTAGTCCGGGTAATGGGCACTGTACGCTTGCAAAATTGATTACTTGTGCTGTGTGGGTGGGAGGAGGGGGTGGGGGGGTCTGTCTAATATCGGGGACTGATTTTTCTTGATTTGCAAAACACAATAAAACAATAACAAAAAAATAAAAAATGTCTGGTCGACGAAATTAAGCTTTTGACGCAACGGTCACTGCACACATACACTATACAAGGAATACTACAACACCGAACTGTGATATATACACATGGCTGATGCTGGACATTTCGAACATGGAATGTTCGAGGGCTTCAAAAACCCACAAAAATACGTAAAGTACTTGCATATCTAGATAGACATGGTATTGATGTGACGTGTCTACAGGAAACACATCTAAACCCCACGACTGAACCACGGGTGGGCACCAGATGGGCGACATATTGCTTGGCATCATCGTACTCCATGTATGCCAGAGGGGTTCTCTGTTGGTCAGATAGAACACCCCATTCCAATTGCTCCATGCTTTACGCGACGATCAAGGTCGGTACGCTATGATGCAAGGTAATTTTGGGGGCTCAGTAGTAACCCTAATCACATCATATGGCCCAAATATAGATGATCCCGGTTTCTATGCCGAGATATGGGCCAAACTTAGAGAATTCCCGAGTGCACCAATAATATATTGGGGGGGGGGGGGGGGGGGGGGGGGGGGATTTCAACACCTGTCTGGACCCAGCACTTGACAGATCAACTGGTAACGAGAGGTATGGCAGACGGGCAGCCAAAGCCCTTAAATACGGTATGGTAACATGGGGAAAGACTGACATATGGAGACTGAGAAATGGGGGTCGTAGGGAAGGTACATGCACATCTACGACTCACAACACATGGTCCAGGATAGATTACTGGCTGATGACGGCAGAAGCATGTACATGGACGCGAGCGGTCAAACATCTGCCCAAGACATTGTCAGACCACGCCCCGGTTAGCCTCACGTTGGAAATCCCAACTCACATACTAAGACAATTCACATGGAGGCTACAAGGTAGCGCTCTGTTAGATCAAGTCTTCAGGAGCGAGCTCCGACAGGCGATTGAAGACTACTTTGAGCTGAATACCGGATCTGTAGAAAGTGCGGGGACATTGTGGGAAGCATTCAAGGTGACGGTTCGTGGTCACTGTATTAGTAAACAAGCTGGTGTGATGTATTTACTATGGGTACTGTATCGATCCCCCTATTTCTGACCCTTGTCTGGTTAATAATTAACTAGCAGCCATTCAACTGCACAGAAACCCGTTATCTGATTAGCCATACAACGGCACAGAAGCCCGTTATCTGATTAGGTCATAGCGCATGCCATCTCATTAGGCAAGCACTATTTCTCCAGCCCCCTAATAGGCATACGGTGTTCTCAAAACAAATCAAACCTACCACGACCTGGGAAATCCCCACAGCCATTGTTTTGATTTAGCCGAGAACTTCAGTAAAGAATGTGCGAACGACCAGTTCGTATGACATCCTTATTGACGTATTTATGTCCATCCTTACGTCAATCTCGGCACCCTTCAGGTATAAATAATACCGACATTGCCTTAAGCAAACACACGAGGTGGTGACAAGATTGGAGCAGCGAGACTTGCCGAGGAGCCCAGCTGACAGCGAAGCCCACAGACGCTGCCCCTCCTTTCTGACGGGCTGAGAGAGAGACGCTGCCTTTTCTCCTGCCGAGAAATCCAGCTCCGGCGCTTCCAGACGCCCTCGCAGGCAGCTGGGATATCAAGCCCTGAGATAGAGATACCAGCCCTCCAGCCTTCTAAATCCCAGGTACTGAACTGAATAACCCCTTGCAGAGAATTCTTGAAGCAGACCCTTGGGAAAGCAAACTTAACTTAAACTGCTACTTATCTACTCCCACCCACGTATTAGGCTTAGGTCAGGCACATTGGGGTAGGCGTAGTTAGAAGCACCAGTTGAGTACGATTAGTCAATGTATATATGTATGTATCTATTTTATCCATTTTAAGTATCATATGGCTAAGAAACCATATCAATGCTTTTACAGTATTATTTTATAATTCTGTTATTACTGTATGCACTTTACTTAACTATAAGTATTGCAATAATAGCGATTCATTTCTCTTGTATGAGAAAAGAGACTGATCAATAAATAACATCTTTTATTGAACACGCCCGTCTCTTCCTTTTCTCTACAATCTGGTGAAACTAAGAATGCACTGAACTGACTGAGTAAAATAAGTTGTCTTTTGTTTTCACACGACTCTAGAGATACACTCTTGATTAGGGGAGAGCAAAGTTGTCATGTTCTATGGTTGTCAGAAACTAAATCCCTTCTTGTCTATCCAGGGAGGTTAAACTCCCCCTTGTCTATTCGAGAAAGTTTCTAGTGAACTCTGAGCTAGCTGGCAAACACTAAACTTTAAGTCTAATATCGTCAGTAGAAGACCTAGTTAACCTCTGTCCTACGTCTATACTATTGAAGATATTATTCCAATGCGCAGAGCCTATTGGGATAATAGGAACTACACTACATGGCGCCCAACTGTTTGGATAGGCGATAAATCTAACGCAAGACATTAGAGTAACTCAGTCGTGCTTTTTCACACAGACCCCTTTTTTCCCATAATACTCCAAAGACGTCTGGAGTGGGTGAAAGGTTAAATCCGCCAAACTTAGTAGGAGGAGACTCCTATGTATGGTTCTTGGTTTATTCAACGTTGAAGGATACACTGTTCCAAAATATTGTGCATCTAATCTTTGTTTCCATAGAAACCTGATCTGCAAATAAACAAAATAACCTTCTTGACAGTAGAATGTCAGAAGCTGAAGAAGAAAGGGAGACAGCTAGAATAGCAGCTCAACTCCTAGCGGCTGACAATAGTCTCCTACAGCAAGACCCGGATGCAATACTCATCCCGGTCAACATAAGGAAATCTATAACTTTAAAACTTATAGAAAATGGGCTGACACCGAGAGGTGGTACAGTCATATTCGTAATTGAGGCACACGAATATCGGCAGACAGAGGTATTCTATTCATGGATAAACTTTCCAGCAGCAAACGCTGTAACAAAGGACTTCCACTATTACAAAATAGAGGAACCTCCAAATGAGTACACTCCTTTCGAGGAGGTGGAAATATCACTCAAATACCAAGAGCACCTGCTCTGGTTTAATGGCGCCCTAAAACATAATAATCACATCACCAGGCTCGGTCCACTAGGTAGACCAGGAGCAACGTGGCCGGTCCTATCCGGATACACACCACATCCAGACATTGAAGAAATGTCTGCATCAGATCTTTTAGCACAGCTAAAACAATTAATTAAAATACATAGACAATTAGTCCAATATGTAATGCGGACTTCAACAGTCCAACCAGCTATTAAAATTCCACAGCTGATCCCTCACCAGGGGAACACAAATAAAATTACACCACAGAACATACAGTCCTGTCTAGGTAAAGTACCCGCAAAACGGGAACAAATTCCATTCTGGTTAGCACAAAAAAATCACTCAAATAGAGGCAGTATTTCCAGATACCACCCCGGTTGAGAAACACAGGATTCTGACTATCTGTCTTCCAATGGGAATCGCACCACATGTGGAGGACTGTGACACTTGGGGTACAGTCTTTGCTTCCATTTACACAAAAACACATGGTGTTCCATCCATGTCAGTAATACCAGATGTGCTAAAACAAATTCAAGATGAATACGGTCCAGAACCTGCTTTAACTCTTGGTATGAAACTACTAAAAGACTTCAAGCAGGTCTCGGCAATATTATTAGCCAATATAAAGGGAGAAGCAGCAAATGTGGCGATCCGCCAGAGGTTGAAAGAGACAGATATAGCAGACCAACCATTTGAAATTGCCAGAATCATAGAAAAATCCTATGAAGAACTAGGATGAGATAGTTTGGGAGGAAAACCGGTGAAACCCCAACTTATTGAAAATCCTGAAAAGGTATTTATTAAAAATAATCTAAACACTCAAAAAAAGAGCTGGGATGGAAATAAGCAATCCACTCCTAAAGAAAAAAGATTCCAGTCCAGAGGAAGGTCTCCTCGGCGGAGAGAAAGATCTCCGGACCAAGGACGCAAGTCTCCCCAAAGGGAGCACTCTGAGAAAAAATACAACCTTAGAAATAGGGATAATATAAAAAAACCTGATAGATATCAAGATATTGATACACGTCCCTCTCAATCTTTTCAGACTTCCTCGCAGAAATCGGAAAGAAGAGGACGATCAGAACACAGGGAAGAGCACGTCAAGTCCAAAGACAAGGAACCTGCTCATCAAAATAAAAAATTACAGTTTCCAAAAAAGAAGGTAGCCAGTATTAAAGTAATCAACCATGCAGAGAATACTGAGGACACAGCTGAAAAACGGAGAATGGGCTCAGACAATGCTAGACAGCGCAGCAGAAGTGAGCATAGCTCGCAAGATCCTTATGAATCATCTGGAGACAGTGGACACGAATTAATACATTCAGGTGGAAACTGCAGATACCAGAGTTAGCAAACCTCATAAAATATATGAAATAACATTGCGTATAGAGGGGGATAAGACTAGGAAAATAAGGGGACTCTTTTGGGATAATCTCTCCAAGGGCTATGATATCCTTCTAGCTGAAAGAGACTGGCCACCAGAGTTTGTCAGGGAGTGCCCTCATGGCGAAGAAATAATTATGCCTGCCTTCTCAAATCATATTCCAATTCATAAAAAATATACACTTGCAAGAAAGTGGCCAGTAGCCCAAGCTCCTGCATTATAAACAAGCATTTACAATGCAATGGTTTTGCCTTTGTTAAAGTTAGAGCTATTGGCATTGCTCTTGACACTCTGAAGCTCCACTCTGAAGCTCCACTCTGCACTCTGAAGCTCCACTCTGAAGCTCCACTCTGCACTCTGAAGCTCCACTCTGAAGCTCCACTCTGCACTCTGAAGCTCCACTCTGCACTCTGAAGCTCCACTCTGCACTCTGAAGCTCCACTCTGCACTCTGAAGCTCCACTCTGCACTCTGAAGCTGCACTCTGAAGCTCCACTCTGCACTCTGAAGCTGCACTCTGAAGCTCCACTCTGCACTCTGAAGCTCCACTCTGAAGCTCCACTCTGAAGCTCCACTCTGAAGCTCCACTCTGAAGCTCCACTCTGAAGCTCCACTCTGAAGCTCCACTCTGAAGCTCCACTCTGAAGCTCCACTCTGCACTCTGAAGCTCCACTCTGCACTCTGAAGCTGCACTCTGAAGCTCCACTCTGCACTCTGAAGCTCCACTCTGAAGCTCCACTCTGAAGCTCCACTCTGAAGCTCCACTCTGAAGCTCCACTCTGAAGCTCCACTCTGCACTCTGAAGCTCCACTCTGCACTCTGAAGCTGCACTCTGAAGCTCCACTCTGCACTCTGAAGCTCCACTCTGAAGCTCCACTCTGAAGCTCCACTCTGAAGCTCCACTCTGAAGCTCCACTCTGAAGCTCCACTCTGAAGCTCCACTCTGAAGCTCCACTCTGAAGCTCCACTCTGAAGCTCCACTCTGAAGCTCCACTCTGAAGCTCCACTCTGAAGCTCCACTCTGAAGCTCCACTCTGAAGCTCCACTCTGAAGCTCCACTCTGAAGCTCCACTCTGAAGCTCCACTCTGATGCTCCACTCTGATGCTCCACTCTGATGCTCCACTCTGATGCTCCACTCTGATGCTCCACTCTGATGCTCCACTCTGAAGCTCCACTCTGAAGCTCCACTCTGAAGCTCCACTCTGAAGCTCCACTCTGAAGCTCCACTCTGAAGCTCCACTCTGAAGCTCCACTCTGCACTCTGAAGCTCCACTCTGCACTCTGAAGCTCCACTCTGCACTCTGAAGCTCCACTCTGCACTCTGAAGCTCCACTCTGAAGCTCCACTCTGCACTCTGAAGCTCCACTCTGCACTCTGAAGCTCCACTCTGAAGCTCCACTCTGCACTCTGAAGCTCCACTCTGAATCTGCACTCTGAAGCTCCACTCTGCACTCTGAAGCTCCACTCTGAATCTGCACTCTGAAGCTCCACTCTGAAGCTCCACTCTGAATCTGCACTCTGATGCTCCACTCTGAATCTGCACTCTGAAGCTCCACTCTGCACTCTGAATCTGCACTCTGCAGCTCCACTCTGCACTCTGCAGCTCCACTCTGAATCTGCAGCTCCACTCTGCACTCTGAAGCTCCACTCTGCACTCTGAAGCTCCACTCTGAAGCTCCACTCTGAAGCTCCACTCTGAAGCTCCACTCTGAAGCTCCACTCTGAAGCTCCACTCTGAAGCTCCACTCTGAAGCTCCACTCTGCACTCTGAAGCTCCACTCTGCACTCTGAAGCTCCACTCTGCACTCTGAATCTGCACTCTGCACTCTGAATCTGCACTCTGAAGCTCCACTCTGAAGCTCCACTCTGAAGCTCCACTCTGAAGCTCCACTCTGAAGCTCCACTCTGCACTCTGAAGCTCCACTCTGCACTCTGAAGCTCCACTCTGAAGCTCCACTCTGAAGCTCCACTCTGAAGCTCCACTCTGAAGCTCCACTCTGAAGCTCCACTCTGAAGCTCCACTCTGAAGCTCCACTCTGAAGCTCCACTCTGAAGCTCCACTCTGAAGCTCCACTCTGAAGCTCCACTCTGAAGCTCCACTCTGCACTCTGAAGCTCCACTCTGAAGCTCCACTCTGCACTCTGAATCTGCACTCTGAATCTGCACTCTGAAGCTCCACTCTGAAGCTCCACTCTGAAGCTCCACTCTGAAGCTCCACTCTGAAGCTCCACTCTGAAGCTCCACTCTGAAGCTCCACTCTGAAGCTCCACTCTGAAGCTCCACTCTGAAGCTCCACTCTGAAGCTCCACTCTGAAGCTCCACTCTGAAGCTCCACTCTGAAGCTCCACTCTGAAGCTCCACTCTGAAGCTCCACTCTGAAGCTCCACTCTGAAGCTCCACTCTGCACTCTGAAGCTCCACTCTGAAGCTCCACTCTGAAGCTCCACTCTGAAGCTCCACTCTGCACTCTGAAGCTCCACTCTGAAGCTCCACTCTGAAGCTCCACTCTGAAGCTCCACTCTGCACTCTGAAGCTCCACTCTGAAGCTCCACTCTGAAGCTCCACTCTGAAGCTCCACTCTGAAGCTCCACTCTGAAGCTCCACTCTGAAGCTCCACTCTGAAGCTCCACTCTGCACTCTGAATCTGCACTCTGAATCTGCACTCTGAAGCTCCACTCTGCACTCTGAAGCTCCACTCTGCACTCTGAAGCTCCACTCTGAAGCTCCACTCTGAAGCTCCACTCTGAAGCTCCACTCTGAAGCTCCACTCTGAAGCTCCACTCTGAAGCTCCACTCTGAAGCTCCACTCTGAAGCTCCACTCTGAAGCTCCACTCTGAAGCTCCACTCTGAAGCTCCACTCTGAAGCTCCACTCTGAAGCTCCACTCTGAAGCTCCACTCTGAAGCTCCACTCTGAAGCTCCACTCTGAAGCTCCACTCTGCACTCTGAAGCTCCACTCTGAAGCTCCACTCTGCACTCTGAAGCTCCACTCTGAAGCTCCACTCTGAAGCTCCACTCTGCACTCTGAAGCTCCACTCTGAAGCTCCACTCTGCACTCTGAAGCTCCACTCTGCACTCTGAATCTGCACTCTGAAGCTCCACTCTGCACTCTGAAGCTCCACTCTGAAGCTCCACTCTGCACTCTGAAGCTCCACTCTGAAGCTCCACTCTGAAGCTCCACTCTGCACTCTGAAGCTCCACTCTGAAGCTCCACTCTGCACTCTGAAGCTCCACTCTGAAGCTCCACTCTGAAGCTCCACTCTGAAGCTCCACTCTGAAGCTCCACTCTGAAGCTCCACTCTGAAGCTCCACTCTGAAGCTCCACTCTGAAGCTCCACTCTGAAGCTCCACTCTGAAGCTCCACTCTGCACTCTGAAGCTCCACTCTGAAGCTCCACTCTGCACTCTGAAGCTCCACTCTGAAGCTCCACTCTGCACTCTGAAGCTCCACTCTGAAGCTCCACTCTGAAGCTCCACTCTGAAGCTCCACTCTGCACTCTGAAGCTCCACTCTGCACTCTGAAGCTCCACTCTGAATCTGCACTCTGAAGCTCCACTCTGCACTCTGAAGCTCCACTCTGAAGCTCCACTCTGCACTCTGAAGCTCCACTCTGAAGCTCCACTCTGAAGCTCCACTCTGAAGCTCCACTCTGAAGCTCCACTCTGAAGCTCCACTCTGAAGCTCCACTCTGAAGCTCCACTCTGAAGCTCCACTCTGAAGCTCCACTCTGAAGCTCCACTCTGAAGCTCCACTCTGAAGCTCCACTCTGAAGCTCCACTCTGAAGCTCCACTCTGAAGCTCCACTCTGAATCTGCACTCTGAAGCTCCACTCTGCACTCTGAAGCTCCACTCTGCACTCTGAAGCTCCACTCTGAAGCTCCACTCTGAATCTGCACTCTGAAGCTCCACTCTGCACTCTGAAGCTCCACTCTGAAGCTCCACTCTGCACTCTGAAGCTCCACTCTGCACTCTGAAGCTCCACTCTGAAGCTCCACTCTGAAGCTCCACTCTGAAGCTCCACTCTGAAGCTCCACTCTGAAGCTCCACTCTGAAGCTCCACTCTGAAGCTCCACTCTGCACTCTGAAGCTCCACTCTGAAGCTCCACTCTGAAGCTCCACTCTGAAGCTCCACTCTGAAGCTCCACTCTGAAGCTCCACTCTGAAGCTCCACTCTGAAGCTCCACTCTGCACTCTGAAGCTCCACTCTGAAGCTCCACTCTGCACTCTGAAGCTCCACTCTGAATCTGCACTCTGAAGCTCCACTCTGAATCTGCACTCTGAAGCTCCACTCTGCACTCTGAAGCTCCACTCTGAAGCTCCACTCTGAAGCTCCACTCTGCACTCTGAAGCTCCACTCTGCACTCTGAAGCTCCACTCTGAAGCTCCACTCTGAAGCTCCACTCTGCACTCTGAAGCTCCACTCTGCACTCTGAAGCTCCACTCTGAAGCTCCACTCTGAAGCTCCACTCTGCACTCTGAAGCTCCACTCTGAAGCTCCACTCTGAAGCTCCACTCTGCACTCTGAAGCTCCACTCTGAAGCTCCACTCTGCACTCTGAAGCTCCACTCTGAAGCTCCACTCTGCACTCTGAAGCTCCACTCTGAAGCTCCACTCTGCACTCTGAAGCTCCACTCTGCACTCTGAAGCTCCACTCTGCACTCTGAAGCTCCACTCTGAAGCTCCACTCTGAAGCTGCACTCTGAAGCTCCACTCTGCACTCTGAAGCTCCACTCTGAAGCTCCACTCTGCACTCTGAAGCTCCACTCTGAAGCTCCACTCTGCACTCTGAAGCTCCACTCTGAAGCTCCACTCTGAAGCTCCACTCTGAAGCTCCACTCTGAAGCTCCACTCTGCACTCTGAAGCTCCACTCTGAAGCTCCACTCTGCACTCTGAAGCTCCACTCTGAAGCTCCACTCTGCACTCTGAAGCTCCACTCTGCACTCTGAAGCTCCACTCTGCACTCTGAAGCTCCACTCTGAAGCTCCACTCTGAAGCTCCACTCTGAAGCTCCACTCTGAAGCTCCACTCTGAAGCTCCACTCTGAAGCTCCACTCTGCACTCTGAAGCTCCACTCTGAAGCTCCACTCTGCACTCTGAAGCTCCACTCTGAAGCTCCACTCTGCACTCTGAAGCTCCACTCTGAAGCTCCACTCTGCACTCTGAAGCTCCACTCTGAAGCTCCACTCTGCACTCTGAAGCTCCACTCTGAATCTGCACTCTGAAGCTCCACTCTGCACTCTGAAGCTGCACTCTGAATCTGCACTCTGAATCTGCACTCTGAAGCTCCACTCTGAAGCTCCACTCTGAAGCTGCACTCTGAATCTGCACTCTGAATCTGCACTCTGAAGCTGCACTCTGAAGCTCCACTCTGAAGCTCCACTCTGAAGCTCCACTCTGAAGCTCCACTCTGAAGCTCCACTCTGAAGCTCCACTCTGAAGCTCCACTCTGAAGCTCCACTCTGAAGCTCCACTCTGAAGCTCCACTCTGAAGCTCCACTCTGAAGCTCCACTCTGAAGCTCCACTCTGAAGCTCCACTCTGAAGCTCCACTCTGAAGCTCCACTCTGAAGCTCCACTCTGAAGCTCCACTCTGAAGCTCCACTCTGAAGCTCCACTCTGCACTCTGAAGCTCCACTCTGCACTCTGAAGCTCCACTCTGCACTCTGAAGCTCCACTCTGAAGCTCCACTCTGCACTCTGAAGCTCCACTCTCCACTCTGAAGCTCCACTCTCCACTCTGAAGCTCCACTCTCCACTCTGAAGCTCCACTCTCCACTCTGAAGCTCCACTCTGAAGCTCCACTCTGAAGCTCCACTCTGAAGCTCCACTCTGAAGCTCCACTCTGAAGCTCCACTCTGAAGCTCCACTCTGAAGCTCCACTCTGCACTCTGAAGCTCCACTCTGAAGCTCCACTCTGAAGCTCCACTCTGAAGCTCCACTCTGAAGCTCCACTCTGAAGCTCCACTCTGAAGCTCCACTCTGAAGCTCCACTCTGAAGCTCCACTCTGAAGCTCCACTCTGAAGCTCCACTCTGAAGCTCCACTCTGAAGCTCCACTCTGCACTTCCACTCTGAAGCTCCACTCTGAAGCTCCACTCTGAAGCTCCACTCTGAAGCTCCACTCTGAAGCTCCACTCTGAAGCTCCACTCTGCACTCTGAAGCTCCACTCTGAAGCTCCACTCTGCACTCTGAAGCTCCACTCTGAATCTGCACTCTGAAGCTCCACTCTGCACTCTGAAGCTCCACTCTGCACTCTGCACTCTGAAGCTCCACTCTGCACTCTGAAGCTCCACTCTGAAGCTCCACTCTGAAGCTCCACTCTGAAGCTCCACTCTGAAGCTCCACTCTGAAGCTCCACTCTGAAGCTCCACTCTGAAGCTCCACTCTGAAGCTCCACTCTGAAGCTCCACTCTCCACTCTGAAGCTCCACTCTGAAGCTCCACTCTGAAGCTCCACTCTGAAGCTCCACTCTGAAGCTCCACTCTGAAGCTCCACTCTGAAGCTCCACTCTGCACTCTGAAGCTCCACTCTGAAGCTCCACTCTGCACTCTGAAGCTCCACTCTGAAGCTCCACTCTGAAGCTCCACTCTGAAGCTCCACTCTGAAGCTCCACTCTGAAGCTCCACTCTGAAGCTCCACTCTGAAGCTCCACTCTGAAGCTCCACTCTGAAGCTCCACTCTGAAGCTCCACTCTGCACTCTGAAGCTCCACTCTGCACTCTGAAGCTCCACTCTGAAGCTCCACTCTGAAGCTCCACTCTGAAGCTCCACTCTGAAGCTCCACTCTGAAGCTCCACTCTGAAGCTCCACTCTGAAGCTCCACTCTGAAGCTCCACTCTGAAGCTCCACTCTGAAGCTCCACTCTGAAGCTCCACTCTGAAGCTCCACTCTGAAGCTCCACTCTGAAGCTCCACTCTGAAGCTCCACTCTGCACTCTGAAGCTCCACTCTGAAGCTCCACTCTGCACTCTGAAGCTCCACTCTGCACTCTGAAGCTCCACTCTGAAGCTCCACTCTGCACTCTGAAGCTCCACTCTGAAGCTCCACTCTGCACTCTGAAGCTCCACTCTGCACTCTGAAGCTCCACTCTGAAGCTCCACTCTGCACTCTGAAGCTCCACTCTGAAGCTCCACTCTGCACTCTGAAGCTCCACTCTGCACTCTGAAGCTCCACTCTGCACTCTGAAGCTCCACTCTGAATCTGCACTCTGAAGCTCCACTCTGCACTCTGAAGCTCCACTCTGAATCTGCACTCTGAAGCTCCACTCTGCACTCTGAAGCTCCACTCTGAAGCTGCACTCTGAAGCTCCACTCTGAAGCTCCACTCTGAAGCTCCACTCTGAAGCTCCACTCTGAAGCTCCACTCTGAAGCTCCACTCTGAAGCTCCACTCTGAAGCTCCACTCTGCACTCTGAAGCTCCACTCTGAAGCTCCACTCTGCACTCTGAAGCTCCACTCTGAAGCTCCACTCTGCACTCTGAAGCTCCACTCTGAAGCTCCACTCTGCACTCTGAAGCTCCACTCTGAAGCTCCACTCTGCACTCTGAAGCTCCACTCTGCACTCTGAAGCTCCACTCTGAAGCTCCACTCTGCACTCTGAAGCTCCACTCTGAAGCTCCACTCTGCACTCTGAAGCTCCACTCTGAAGCTCCACTCTGCACTCTGAAGCTCCACTCTGAATCTGCACTCTGAAGCTCCACTCTGCACTCTGAAGCTCCACTCTGAAGCTGCACTCTGAAGCTCCACTCTGAAGCTCCACTCTGAAGCTCCACTCTGAAGCTCCACTCTGAAGCTCCACTCTGAAGCTCCACTCTGAAGCTCCACTCTGAAGCTCCACTCTGAAGCTCCACTCTGAAGCTCCACTCTGAAGCTCCACTCTGAAGCTCCACTCTGAAGCTCCACTCTGAAGCTCCACTCTGAAGCTCCACTCTGAAGCTCCACTCTGAAGCTCCACTCTGAAGCTACACACCGCGCAGGGCAGCTCTGGATGCTGATGCGAGAGGCCAGCTGGGAGGCGCGCTGCTCGTCTTCCTGCTCGTGCTGACTCGGAGAGAAAACTTGTTTTCATTGGGAGAGCGGCCTTCAAAGACCCGGTCACTGCGCCTCTCCGAGTGTTTAGCTTGGGATAAAATGGGCGCAGTGTTGTGGTGATGACAGTAGAGCAAGGGAGGTGCCGGCAATGCCGGAACAGACTCGGGGGCGTTCCCGGCGTCGCGTGACGTCGGCAAAAGGGAAAGAATGTCAGGAACGCCCCCGTGTCTGGTCCGGCATTGACGGACAGGCCCCTCGTCCAATGGCAAGGCTCCGTTTACGGAGCCAGCCAATCAATGACGAGGGCCGACCCAAAGCACCCTACAGTTCTCAACAGGATTTCGCCTGCGCGAAAAGCTGCGCAGAGCGCAGCTTTCGCTAGGCAAAACCTAAAAAACCATGTGGGATGGGATGAGGACTCTCCTCCTCACAAAATCCAGTTAAAATCACAAGCTACTGCTCAGAGGCAGTACCCAATTAAGCAAGAAGCTAAAAAACGGGTAAAAGAGATCCTAGATCAACTTGAATACCAGGGGGTGATTGAAACTTGCACCTCACAAATGAATAATCCTTTGTTTCCTGTCTCCAAACCAGACAATTCATATCGTCTTGTTTTGGACTACAGACACCTTAACTCATGTTGCAAAACCTTTGCAGTACAAAACTCGCATAGTGCTGCACTAATGAATAACATAGTGCGCAAAAAATACAAAACAACATTAGACATTTCTAATGGATTCTTCTGTCAAAATATAGCACCAGAGAGCAGATATTTGACCGCGTTCTCAATAAATGGCACGCAAAAAAATTTCTGTCGTTTGCCCCAGGGGTTCAAGAACAGCCCAGGATTATTCTCAGCAAGAGTAACAGAGTTACTACAAATATATGATGATGAGGCATTATCTTATGTCGATGACATCTATCTAACAGATGATGACTTGGATACTCACTTGAAGAGAGTGAACACCATAATACTTGGGTTCGCAGCAGAGGGTTACAAATTCAACTTTAAAAAGTCAAGAATTGCCCATCTAACTGTCCTGTTTTTAGGATATGAACTATCAAGTGAAGGCAAAAGCCTGGCTGACAATTTCCTAGAGAAATGTGCTGTAATCCAAGCACCTGGAACACTAAAAAACTTACAATCAATTCTAGGTTTCCTAAATTTCGGAAGAACTTACATTATAAATTATGCAGAGAGAGTTAAACCTATGATCTTATAAAACCAGATTTTAAAAGAATCAATTGGACTCAAAAACACACAGAAATTTTGAGATCTTTACAAACAGATATGTTAGTTAAAACAAAATTACAAACACGTGACAACACACGCAACCTTGTGATTCGAGTCATCCCAGGAACATGCGGATTCACATACCTGACCTCTAATGAGGGAGAGAAGGTACCGATAGCATACAAATCACATTTGTACACAGAAGCTGAAAAAAGCTTCAGCATTAAGGAAAGCATTGTTCATGCGGTTCAAACAGCTGTAGCAAAAGAAAAATACCAAGCAGACGGTGGACAGGTTACAGTCAGAACAGCAGAATCAGCTTTTGAGGCATTAACAACACCATGTAATTTACCGACAACGGCACTGAATCCAGAATGGATACAATGGGTAAATTCTGTTGCTACAGACAAAGTAAAATACTATTTTGACCCGGAAATGAAAGAATTAAAATATCTAAAATATGAGAGAGAATACCCTCTGCCAATCGACATTCTGCCTTTACGACAGTACGCCTGTGTAATATATACAGACGGTCATGTTCAACCCTCAGTTTGGGGAGAGCTGGCTTACAACGCCACATGCGAAATTGTAAAAGACGTGTGGCGCGGAGGTAAATTGAGACCTCTATTTACAAAAACACACTCAGTGGAAAATAATTCAGAACAACAAACAGAAATAATAGCGTTAAAAATGGCGCTAGATAATGCCGATCGCGAATTCCCGACACTTATAGTGTGCGATTCGTATTACTGCGTCAAATCATACAATAACGATTTACAGAAATGGATTCAAAACGGTTACAAAGATGAGACAGGTGCAACAATAAAGCAAAAAGTGCTTTGGGAACAAGTAGTTCTTTTACAGAAAGAACTACCAAAAACTCACGTTATACACTCACTGAGTCATCAGCGTGATGGCGTTCACGTTGCAGGGAATTCATTGGCTAAGACAGCCACAGCGGTAGCAACTAAATCGGCTTCCGTAGCTACAAAAAAGCGTGCAGTAAAATACATTGACGGAGAAACTGTGCTGGCAGTAAAAACGTCATCAAAAGGCGACTGCTCAGCGCTACCGATCAATTACCCACTCAATTATACATACATAATCGATGCAAACTCAGACCCTTTTGCTCGAATCCCTGGAGTGGGGGATACAGTAATTCCAAACACGGACAGGAGAGGCTTGTTAATAGCAGACGCACATATGGATGAGGGTCTCAGACACCTCAAGCTAAAAGATTCTCTGGAAGAATTACAATCAGTGTACTGGTGGCCAGGCATGAGCCTGCATCATCACACTTTTGTAAAAAACTGCCCAGACTGCAACAGAGATCGCAGTGGCGAGAGAAACGGTATATTACCATGGCGTTTCGCTCCAGATTGGATCAACACAGAAAAAAATAAAACCCAATATGAATAATGCGTCACATTAACATGTAAAGACTATTTTCACTTATAATATAGACCACCAACTCTCGGCTGACGTCGGAACTGTTATACAAAGATTTGCGAGTCTATAATGGCATATACGCTAGAAGCATGTTACGTTCTGACCAAAATCTTTCCTTTAGCTCTAAAACAGCTTATGGGGGGTGCCTGGCCAGAATGAACATTGCATTGCGGGACTCTTCTCACTTCCCTCCTGAGGGAAACGGGATGGTGTAAAGAAAAAACCAAGGCATAAAGCAATCTATAACAGCAAAGGTATTAGGTTCAGGAGCTGGGTGGGTCAAACATTTAATAAGTGTCCAACGTAGTCTAAATAACCTGCCAAGAAATTCTCTGAAAGGACTCAGTCCGTACGAACTATTGTTTGGGACTAGAATGTTAATCCAGGACTTAGATAGTCAGACATCAGTTGTTAAAGAAAAATGCTTTGATATCAAAGATCGCTTGGCTATTTTACAGGACTTAAATGAAACAAGAAAAGACCTGAGCAACATAAAGTTGAAACAGCAGCCAACAACCACTGAAGAAAAACCACCTGTCCCAGCAAGGCCTGTCTGGATTCCAAAAGTCGGGGATCTGGTCAGAGAGGAGATCGCGGTAAAGAAGGAATTTGGGCCTTCTTACAGAAAAGCAGTTCCTGTCTTGTCTATCAACGGGACAAGATCAGTAGTACTACCGCCCCTTGCTGGTAAAAAGGAGAACCGAGTCATATCCATCGACCTGGTTAAACCACAATCATGTGGCCGATAACAAATAGTAGGCCAAGTGGACTCCCAAGAAGTAGCAGAACACCAAAGTTTGCTACATCCACAGAGGTTCAAACTGAAAGACTGATCACAGTTGAACAATCTACAGTGAAAAAACAAGGACTATGTAATGAAGCAATGGAACTTAAACCTCTTAAAACCCAAATCAAAGCTTTTCATCAAGAAACCCCGACCTCTTAAAACCCAAATCAAAGCTTTTCATCAAGAAACCCCGACCTACGATGATGTAACTACAGACTTTTCTAATGAAACAAAGCAAAAGCCAAAAGCAAAAAGTAATCCAGAAGCAATTGGAACAATTGACAGAACGGCATCCGGCTACTTCATCAACTTCGATGATTTTTCAGAAGATCAAAGTGAACCAGAAGTACAGCCATCAACAAAAAACTTTTAAAGACAAAGCAAAGGAACTTTTTCATCAACTAAAGGGAACCTATCTGACTTCTCCATGGATTGAAATTTGGGTGACATTAGGTGCATTTGTCCTCATACTTTGGCTCATCATGGTACTATGCTTGGGACATTTCATTGAGGGAAAATATGCTAAAATGGACACAGCAAGCCAGAAAATCCACTTGGTCCTTAAACCACACACATCTTCACACGTCAAGAAAAGAGAACTTTCTTCAGTAAACTTCACAGCCAATCCTATACCAGGCGGTGTAGCATGGGACAATACTGATTATGAAATCTATGGCCCGGTTGAAATCCTGAAGTATCTACATCAATTTAAGATCTCGTTAAGTGACTTTGTAAAACCAAGCACATTTGCTGATGATTGGGACTTTGAAAGTATTAATGATATGATGTCTGACCTAGTAATGTCTGCTAAATTTACAGAACATGATTATTTGCAGGGTTCGTCTAATTATGATCAAATGTTCTGCTACAACCACTTTGGTAACCATTATCCCCATAAATCTGCACAACCTAGAAATGTTTTAAATTATAACCAATGGGAACATTGTGCTACTCCACCAAAGGGTAGTTCTAAAACATTTTATGATAAATATTCATATTTTTCAGGGTTTAACACAAGTAATGCAGAAACATTTTATTTCAAATTGTCGAATAAGACAGGTATGAAGACCATGCTTACAAACACGAAATTGATATATTCAGATTCATTTTTTGAGCAAATGAATACATTTGGTTTTGATTTCTGGAACAATAACATTGAAACAAAAACTGTTTGGGGTACAAAAGATTGGCAAGTACAAGGTATAGAATCATTGTTCAGAGCCTGCATGATCCCAGAACAAATTATATTTTTGAATGACACTATTCAACAAACTACCTGTCTTGGCTTAGCCAAAATCAAAGACTTAAACAAACCGTCTATTCCAAAGCCAACAACGAACAGTAATAACTCTATAGATGTTGAGATAGACGTGAACCATATTTTAAACCAAAACAGAACACATCCTGATTGGAAACAATGGTTGATCTGGCCCACTGATACAAATGACTGTCAAGACAGATTCCTGAACAAAATACAGGGGTTCAAATTGACCAGGCCAGACCCTAGATATTCCCAGAGACAACATCCAGGGATAGTAACTACTTACAGTGTGGGCAAGCTCTGCCTTCAATGGCTACAAACATCCACACTGGCAGAAATTAAGCAACACCTAACTTTACTTCAAGAGGGTGCTGACTTGCGTGATTTCATTATGAGACCACGCAAACAGCGTCAAAAACGTTTCATAGCGACCTCTATATATGCAGCTTACAATGAAGCTTGGAAAGTAACTCAAATTGAGACAGCAGAAAAACTACGGGAAATTGACCGTATTAATTTGGAAAAATCACTTTCTGTTGTGGACAATGGGTTAATGACTCTGTCCTCCAGAATATATTCACTGGACAGTATTGTGTCTTCAGCAATCGATATAATATCGCAAGACTTACTGATGTTACAACACGGTCAGTCCCAATTGCATTATATTGTACAACTTGGCTGGACGTTACAAAATCTGCGTTCAGGCTATGTGCCTTGGCGTTTAATCAACACAACGTCACTATTTAATATCTTTAACCTTACTGATGAACAAATCAGTTTGGCACAGAAGGGTGCTGACTATACAATTCTGAGCATTGAAAAACTTGAGAGATTACCATTGACAATGTCAGAACGACCTGTCATTGAATGGATAATACATGGGATAATAAATATTCCGATAACAACTTTCCAGTTTCAATACTGCCAAAAATATATACAGGCAGGCCAGTATGAAAGGTTGGGTAAAGGGTACATTAAGTCAACATGGAACCTGCCCTATACACACACATGTGTTAGTAATAAAGGCCAGAATGTGTTTCTTAGTGGCAATAATTGTGCAAGATCACTAAGCGGTACACTTCTGTGTCAGGGTATTAATTTGCATGGAGCCTGTGAAGGGACTACAAATAACCTTTCATGTCACCAGCTAGGCACACCTGCAACACAAATAGAACCATTCTTTAGGAGACTCTCGAACGGGAGTTACATTCTAATTGTAGATCGCAGATGTTGCAGTCTGCTGCCCGGAAAACCTTATCTCATAACCGTGACTACGAAGGTCATGTGCTGTGAAAGAGTATTGTTCCCAAACGATGCTCGAGACAGGGAGGCAAGGTTATGGCCCAGTTTGAAAATGTCTTCTATTCGAATTGATACTTTAAGCAGAATAAAGACTGTACTCCTACAGACGCCAACCATGTTAACGTCATCAAAAGAAACGTATGATCTCCAAGTTGCAAGGACAACTGCAAAGATTCATTCACTGTTATCAACCAATTCCCCATTGATTTCGCAGAAATACTGAGCGAAATATTAAATATTTCTGATACAAGTGGAATCTCGAGTGTATTTAAGACAGTGTTTTCGGGAGCTTTAACCCCATTCAAAGCCATCCTGGGTATTTTTCCTGATTTTGTCCATTCCATCTTTGGCGGACTTCCTCTCCTTTTGGGACTAGTGGCAGGCATCCTATTTTTGATCCTGTTACTTCGCTATGGCAAACCACGTCACAGACAAGACACCAGCGACAATAGAAGAAACTATCCTAGCCATACGCTACAGGGACCGCATAACTAAAGTCCTTGGAATAGCCCGGCTTAGAGACCTGAACATGACTTGGTTTCTTTCATTTAGACCGATGTGGCAAAGTTGTGTTATGCCTGTATTAAGGTGCTTGCTATGCGGCGAAGAATGCGTGTTGGACACCTGTCTGACACTACAATCGGATGTGCCAATGGATGCAGAGACTTTGTTGGGTCCGGTAACGGCTCATGCATTGTACTGTCCCCAGCGGCTACCAATCCTGATGACGGCATTCGTGGAGACTTCACCACTACGATTGAAGAGTAGTGAAGTACAAGATGAAAGCAGCATCGATCAGGTACGACCTTCTGTCAGCTATGCTGATCGAAACATCAATGAAGGCAATCATGCTCATGAATGCATGTTACAAAATTTTTCCGAGTTAGTGGAACTTTCGCAAGAAGCAGTTGACAGTTTTTTCGAAAGTCTCAACAATATGATGTTTTCACCAGAGCAGAAAGAATGACTTTGAGCAAACTAGCACACGGCGTTCCCTACACCCTGAATTTGGCCTTCAACTTTGAAAATAAAAGCAATAAGAAATGTTCTCACCAGTTTTTACGGAGAGCGAGACATTTTTTTTCCCCCCATCCATTTCCAAAAATATTTACGATTTTTTGGGACACTTATCTTCTGCTTAAAGTAAAACTATTCTTAGAAAACAAAATTTCTATTTTTAACTACTCTAGAGACATTAGCTACCCTCTAGCATGTTCACAAGTATTTATGATTTTGTGATGAGATGGTCTCGAATTTTTCTTCTGTATTAAGAGCCATTTCATGTGTAATTTCCGCATTTCGTTCATGCTGATTTTCAAAATATGCGTATTAGATTTAGCATTATTATACTGCTTGAAGTGCATATAGTAACTATACTCATCTTTTCGTGTATTTCGCATTTCCAATTTTCAGAATGCATTTTGGGGTGGTTCGGTATACACATGCACTACTAGTTTTGTTTACTATGCCTAGATTTGTAAATATGGACATAGATTACGTGGAGTGGGTGTGATGTATTTACTATGGGTACTGTATCGATCCCCCTATTTCTGACCCTTGTCTGGTTAATAATTAACTAGCAGCCATTCAACTGCACAGAAACCCGTTATCTGATTAGCCATACAACGGCACAGAAGCCCGTTATCTGATTAGGTCATAGCGCATGCCATCTCATTAGGCAAGCACTATTTCTCCAGCCCCCTAATAGGCATACGGTGTTCTCAAAACAAATCAAACCTACCACGACCTGGGAAATCCCCACAGCCATTGTTTTGATTTAGCCGAGAACTTCAGTAAAGAATGTGCGAACGACCAGTTCGTATGACATCCTTATTGACGTATTTATGTCCATCCTTACGTCAATCTCAGCACCCTTCAGGTATAAATAATACCGACATTGCCTTAAGCAAACACACGAGGTGGTGACAAGATTGGAGCAGCGAGACTTGCCGAGGAGCCCAGCTGACAGCGAAGCCCACAGACGCTGCCCCTCCTTTCTGACGCGCTGAGAGAGAGACGCTGCCTTTTCTCCTGCCGAGAAATCCAGCTCCGGCGCTTCCAGCCGCCCTCGCAGGCAGCTGGGATATCAAGCCCTGAGATAGAGATACCAGCCCTCCAGCCTTCTAAATCCCAGGTACTGAACTGAATAACCCCTTGCAGAGAATTCTTGAAGCAGACCCTTGGGAAAGAAAACTTAACTTAAACTGCTACTTATCTACTCCCGCCCACGTATTAGGCTTAGGTCAGGTACATTGGGGTAGGCGTAGTTAGAAGCACCAGTTGAGAACGATTAGTCAATGTATATATGTATGTATCTATTTTATCCATTTTAAGTATCATATGGCTAAGAAACCATATCAATGCTTTTACAGTATTATTTTATAATTCTGTTATTACTGTATGCACTTTACTTAACTATAAGTATTGCAATAATAGCGATTCATTTCTCTTGTACGAGAAAAGAGACTGATCAATAAATAACATCTTTTATTGAACACGCCCGTCTCTTCCTTTTCTCTACAATCTAGTGAAACTAAGAATGCACTGAACTGACTGAGTAAAATAAGTTGTCTTTTGTTTTCACACGACTCTAGAGATACACTCTTGATTAGGGGAGAGCAAAGTTGTCATGTTCTATGGTTGTCAGAAACTAAATCCCTTCTTGTCTATCCAGGGAGGTTAAACTCCTCCTTGTCTATTCGAGAAAGTTTCTAGTGAACTCTGAGCTAGCTGGCAAACACTAAACTTTAAGTCTAATATCGTCAGTAGAAGACCTAGTTAACCTCTGTCCTACGTCTATACTATTGAAGATATTATTCCAATGCGCAGAGCCTATTGGGATAATAGGAACTACACTACACTGGGATCCTGAAGGATATCCAACAGCAACTAACCATATTAGAAAGGGACATTAGTACTCTTGAAGCGGAACACACACAGACACAAAATTCAACTTTACTGGCAAGGATAATGTACAAGATGGACGAGTACCAGAAATGCGCCATGGATGAGGTAAAATACAAATCAAAACGATATATAGCAAGGAACTATGGGGAGGGTGGTAGACCAGGGCGCGCTCTGTCGAGCAAGATTAGGCCTTCTTACACGACACCATACATAATGCAGATACAGGACGAAGCTGATCAAATGCAGTGCGACACTAAGTCCATATCTTAATGTTTCCAGAACTATTACACACAGGTTTATGATAACCAAACCAGCACTACAGCAGTGGACATAAACCACTATCTCCAGGACGTAGCCCTAGCATGGCTCTCAGACACTCACTGGAAATTCTTGAGTCACCACATCACAAAAGATGAATTAACTGACACAATAAACTCCTTACCGAACAACAAGGCTCCCAGACTGGACGGGATACCTGGGGAATTCTATAAAACATACAAAGATCTATTGATACCCCGCTTAGCTGAAATGTTTGCAGAAGCATATGACGAAGGTAGGCTCCCCGCCTCCCTGAGAGAAGCGCTCCTGGTGACACTCCCCAAGCCAGACAAAGACCTATCATGTTGTCACTCATACCGCCCCCTGTCATTGATAAACATTGACACAAAGATTCTGGCAAAAGTCATTGCCACTAGGATACAACTATTACAGGAGAAGTTAGTACTACCCGATCAAGCAGGTTTTGTACCCACTAGATCAACTACCCTAAACATACGCACTATTTTTGCTCTATTTCACCATCTGGATCCGGACCTGCCAGCAGTAGCGGCCTTGCTAGATGCTGCAAAAGCTTTTGATTCAGTGGAATGGTTGTTCATGTCTGTGGTGTTGCGTAGAATGGGATTCCCGGAACAATTTATAAAGTGGATAGAAATTTTATATCATGCCCCCACAGCTAGAATTAGACTGAATGGACAAATATCGGACCCTATAGAGGTAAAAAGGGGAACGAGGCAGGGCTGCCCACTATCACCGATCCTATTCACTCTGATTTTGGAACCCCTTGCATGTAGGATTCGTCAATGCCATTGGGAGGCCGCATTACAGTTTAGCTTGCGTCCCCTTAATATATCATTATACGCTGACGACATGGTATTATTTACACGCCACCCTAATACACATTTAAATAGCTTCATAAGAGAGTATGTCCGTTTTGAGTAATATGCAGGGTTAAAAATTAACTGGGACAAATCAGTGGTTATCCCCCTTACGCCTGCTACTACCAAGCCGGCGTTAGACTTTCCTCGGAGATGGCAAACTGACCCAGTGAAATATCTGGGGATATGGATACATAGGGACCCAGAACTAGTCATAAGGGAAAACTATGGCAGGGCAATGACTAAATTAGATGAACAAATAGCTAGATGGATACAGATGCCTCTGTCGCTAGCAGACAGAATTGCGCTGTAGAAGATGGTAGTGTTACCCAGGTTTCTATACCTATTCACTAACATCCCAATCTGCCTTACACAGGCCTTTTTTGTAAAACTGAGGTCAGCAATGCAGAAGCTGATGTGAGCGGGCAAAAAGGCTACGGTCAGCTGGACTATATTAACAAAGCCATACCATATGGGATGTTTTGGGGCACTGGACCTGTAATTTTATTTCTACTGCGCGCAAGCTCAACATGCCCTCTATTGGACCAAACAGCATGGTTACATTTCACACGTGGCAGTGGAAACGGATAGTGTACAATCCGCTCCGTTGATCACTTTCTTATCAGACCCGAGGCCTTATGCACATAGTGACACGATTCGACCTGTACACTGCACATCGAATGCTCGGCACACTTTGGCACATAGGGCAGACAATCTACCTGTCTATGCTCCGGCGCTTCCTCTTGCCAATCACCCGAAATTATCAGTAACACAAGAGAAGAAAATGTTACTACTACTAGAGGAGATGAACCTCTATACCATGGGGGACGCCTTCCCTAATGGTAGATTCCTACAAAGAAATGACCCGTCGCTAAGCACACACAACACACCAATGAAGATATTTACACATATGCGGCTGCAAGCAGCGGCTAAAGAACTATACAATACCTACCCGGAAGAGCCACCAACATTACAGGCATTACAGGCCCTACTAGCAGCGACAACGCGACATAAGTTAGTCACCCGACTATATAACGCGTCTCAATCAGAGCAAAACGTAGCGATCAATAGATCATTAGCTAAATGGGAAAAGTTGTTAGAAGATAAGATAGAAGAGCTGGATTGGGAATATAGCTGCACACAATTACACTTACTGACATTAAACTGTAATCTAGGGATTTTACACTTCAAAATTTCTTCACCAGTTTTATTACACTCCAACTCAACTCCACAGATATGGTCTAAGACCACATGACCGATGTCATAGGTGTAATGCAATGAATGCTGATTTTCTACACTTGGTGTGGGCATGCCCCAAGATACATGACTACTGGCAGGAAATTGTAGAGGCGCTAGCAGCAATGCTAGCTGAGCAGGTGCCGAACACGCCACTAGTATGCTTATTGGGAATATTTAAACTGACACCAACAAGAAGGCGAAAGTTTCTGGCGGTGGCGCTACTGCTAGCGAAACGACGGGTAGCCATTAAATGGGGTAGTAAACACCCCCCTCCCCCAGATTCATGGACTGGCTCATGGACATGACATACTGCAGGGAAACTATGGAGACATACGCGGAGGAACTGCCACTCTCGTCAAGACCACAAGATTTTTGGGAGCCACTGAAACAATACCTCCTGACAGTACGTGAGGATAATGACTAAATGTAAATTGTTGGGACTGTACAACTGTAGGTGATGCTCTGTTTTAACCCTTTCTTCCTTCGCAATTAAGGAGATGACATGAAGCTTTGTGTTGCAATCTTATGTGTAAAGTACTGTACATTTTTTATGTCACACGACGAATTGTAGATCTGGGATGAGAAGACCTTAATTGCTGACCTATGCGGGGACGTACGATCTGTTGACAGCCGAGGATGCATGAAACAAAAGCCATTTGTAAATGTAAATGGAAAGTTCACAGAAGTCATGTGGTATACCTTGTAACAATAACAGTCTAGAGTGTATGGCATACATTGTTGATCGTACGAAATAAACAAATTACATTTTTTTTTAAAAGGTATACTTGACAGAGGACAGAGCAACAGTCTTTCTTTTATGGTGTGTATTATAATCGTGCTGTCAATCGTGACAATGCCGTTGACAATGTTTTTGGGCTAAAAAGTTGTTGTAGTGGACAATAGCGTCGTCATTGGTTGTGCTGTTAAGAGTCTAATTAGAAATGTGCAGTCCATGGTGGAACAAATATTGACAAGGAGGGCAGCTCCGATGGTGCCTTGAAGGTGGATTGACAAGACACAGATGCATAAGTTATCGAGGGGGTTATCAATGAGCCAATACTTCTAAGATACGTTTATCCCTATGATGTGCCTCAGATGATGACTCTGGTGGTATAACTAGTTTTATTTCACACTATGTGGGGAGACTCTTGATGTTCGCATGTGTTTCCTCTATGAATAGCCTTTTCTTTATACACTAGCCAAATGCCCTAAAATGGTATTAACTCAATGATTCGGTCATTTCCTGAGAGAAAAATACTGTTCTGTCTGCCACTGTGTGAAACCTCCTAGGCACAGGTTGCTTTTATGCCTAACACTGGGGATTCATCAATAAATGAAAATAGTTACTGGGCAGAGTTCGGAGTCCCCCTTGCACATACCAGGCACTAGAAACTTTAAGTATGAATGGGGGTGGGGTCGCACACTACTCACACACCGGCGGTGTCGCCCCTAAGGACTCTGGTCAATGTAGTAAAGTGTTCGCGATGCATCATCTTTCGATCTTCTGCTATCTTCGCTGTCTTCGCCATCCCTGGACACGTGTTTCGGGGTATTTACCCCTCATCAGCAGGGATTAGGCCGTGTTCTGGGGTTGCCGGTGGCTGCCAAATATTGCCAGGTTTAGTACCACTCAGGCGCGCAGGTGCGGGGTCCCAGGCTCGTCAGCCAACTGCTCGAGGGAGCTTTAACATTACAAATGGGGGTGGGGTCGCACACTACTCACACACCAGCGGGATCGCCCCTAAGGACTGTGGTAAGTGTAGTTCGTGTTCCGCGATGCATCTTCTTTCGATTCTCTGCTATCTTCGCTATCTTTGCCATCCCTGGACACGTGTTTCGGGGTATTTACCCCTCATCAGCAGGGATTAGATAGATAGCGAAGATAGCAGAGAATCGAAAGAAGATGCATCGCGGAAGACGAACTACACTTACCACAGTCCTTAGGGGCGATCCCCCTGGTGTGCGAGTAGTGTGCGACCCCACCCCCATTTGTAATGTTAAGTATGGTTGCCTCTGGTGGGTAGTGGAGATCAGTACGCGTTCACCTCACTGGCTGAAGTTCAGGTCATTTTTAATGAGGTGATTGTGCTACTCATGTGATATGGTTTTAAGCAGTTTCTAAAGCATTTTCTTTGTACTGCTCTACAAATATCACAGCGGAACTCTCAGCTCGACAAAGGACAATGAAAGATTCAATGATGGAGAATCTCAACAATCACATTGGAAAAGGCCTTCAGACTTAAGGAGATGCTTCAGGAGTAAGGCAAAGGCCAATTTGAAGAAATCAAACTGAATAGCTTACTTCTGGAATAACATATCGGTACATCATAGGAATGCCTTGAAACATGATAGAGTGGTAGAAGAAATATGGAACTTTGAAGCACCAGAAAGATAAGATCAACATTAAATTTCTGAGGATTCTTTATATCTCTCTCTCTTAAATAACATCACTCTTTGAAATCTGTGATTAACTGCCTGACCCAAATGACTCTTTAGCAGTCCTTTCTCCCCCACAGAAATGGAGATGGTAGTAAATGTGGACAGCAGCAGCTTGCCACCTCTGCCTCCCACAACAGTTTGCTGTACAAGCTGGTAGCTTAGGACAAAGAGCACGTACCATACTTTTTGCTATCCTGCCAACCACAAGGGTGGTGCCCAGATATTGAATTCAGATAATCTTGAAGCCCTTTAGACAAGGAAATATCACATATACTGCTGTACTGAGCATACCACAATGGCGCTGGACAGTGAGGAAGAATACAAAGTAAGAAAAATGTAGCACAAGGGGCAAGAAAGGGACAGATGGGGAAAGAGGTGATAGGAAAGAAGACGAGAGGAGGTAAAGAGTAGAGAAAGGGAATGAAGACGGGAGTAAACGGGAAAACATTAAAAGGAGGTGGAGATATCAAGTAAAAGATATAAGGAAAAAAAAGAAAGCAAGAGGAGTGAATGCTATTGAAGAGAACAAAGGATGCACGGTAAGGAGAAAGGGGCGAGGACAGCGTGAGAGGAGAAGAAACACCCATTGCAGAATAACACTGGCCCTTCAATGTCCCATGCCTGAAAGTCGAATAAGTTTGGAAATAATCAGTAAAGTGCCCAGCATGTGCCAGACACTCAAAACCTAACACGTTTTTTTACAAGAGATGGAAAAGTAGAAAGGGATTTGAATGGAAGGGGACAATATAAGTTGAAAAGTACTAACACAAGTAGAGAATAGGACAAGGGGAAAGCAAATGGAGGAGGAAAGGTGAATACGATGGTAGAGGTTGACCAAGGTAAAGGTAATGGGCAAAAGAAATGCAGGCCCAGGACTTGGGATGGAGAAAGGAGCGTTGAAATTTGATGAAAAGTAAAAAGTAGTAGTGAGAAAAAGCAGTAAAGAAAAGAGACAACGTAGGGAGGATGTGGTAAAGAAATACAAAGAGTGAAGAAAGGGGGGAGATAGGGCAAAATATAGAGAAGTTTCAAAGGTACTAATGGGAAAAGTTAAAAGAATGAAAAAGTCAAGAGACAGAAGTAAGGGATTAAAAACATACACAGTAAAGGCACAGGCTCTACTTTCTCACTTCAGCATATTGTGTAATCAGGAGCAAATCACTTTATATGCCTCAGTTTTCCCATTTTCCAAACAGAGAGCACCTACATGTCATTCAGTTCAAAGTGTGTGCAGTGCGAAAGAACATTTGCTCAAAGAAAAACTGGAATAGGAAAAGACAAGTGAGTTCATAAACAAATGTAATTATAAACACTTTGCCTCAGATGGCATTCTAGCACTGAGGATAAAGGCCATATCTTACGACTCTAATGAAAGGCCAGATAATTATCTAGAGAATGCATTACAAGTTGAAAAGAGTTCCAATGATTAGCAACAAGGAAAGAATGAATGTCCAAATTTATAGAGCACACTGCTACTCGGAGTGTCCCGGCGCTTAAGGCAAATTAGACCAGTGACACTAACGTTACAAGCTAAACAAATGGGTTTTTAACGATTTATGAAAGCTTGCCTCATTAGGCATATTTTTAAGTTGAAATGGCAAGTGATTCCAAATTAACGCAACATGGACAGAAAAAGAAGATCCATCTTGGCTCATCCGACAGTACTGATGTATCATAGCAATGAGATATTGTGGCCCCTTTCCGTGAAAGGCACGGTAAGCTAACATTAAAGCTTTACATACAATTCTCTTACCAACTGGGAGACAATGGAACGGTCTTAAATACAAGGACGTAGACATCTGCCTAGAGCTAGAGCTAAATAAGAGACAGGCTGCCATATTCTGCACAACTTGCAACAGCTGGATCAAATACTCTGGCATATCCAAATAAAGTATATTTTAATAGTCCAGTAGCGAAAATAAGAGTTCAAAGCGTGGACAACTACTCTCTGTACTTCTTAAGGAAGAATGTCCGGGAACTTTTTTCAAGGATTTCATAATCAAAACACGCCCTCAATCAATCAATCAATCATTACATTTATAAAGCGCGCTACATACCCGTGAGGGTCTCAAAGTGCTGGGGGGGGGGGGGGGGGGTGGGGGGGGGGCGCTACTGATCGAAGAGCCAGGTCTTGAGGAGTCTTCTGAAGGCCAGCAGGTCCTGAGTCTGTCGTAGGTTGGTTGGGAGAGTGTTCCAGATCTTGGCAGCGAGGTAGGAGAAGGATCTTCCGCCGGCTGTGGTTTTACGGATCCAAGGGACTGTGGCGAGGGTGAGGTTGGCCGAGTGGAGGCTTCAGGTGGGGGTGTGGAAGCTGAGTCTGTTGTTGAGGTAGGTGGGTCCGGTGTTGTGTAGTGCTTTGTGTGCGTGGATGAGGAGTTTTAAGGTGATCCTCTTGTTGACGGGGAGCCAGTGCAGGCCTCTCAGGTGGGGTGTGATGTGGCTGCGGCGGGGGACGTCGAGGATCAGTCGAGCCGAGGCGTTCTGGATTCGTTGTAGTCGTCTCAGGAGCTTGTTTGTAGTGCCTGAGTAGAGGGTGTTCCCGTAGTCTAGTTTGCTGGTGATGAGGGCCTGGGTGACGGTTTTTCTAGTGTTGGTAGGGATCCATTTGAAGATTCTGCAGAGCATTCGGAGGGTGTTGAAGCAGGATGCGGAGACGGCGTTGACTTGCCTGGTCATGGAGAGGGTGGAGTCGAGGATGACCCCCAGGTTGCGTGCGTGGTCCGTGGGTTCCGGGGCTGTGCCAAGCAAGGTGGACCACCTGGAGTCGTCCCAGGCTGATGGGGCGGATCCGAGGATGAGGACCTACGTCTTGTCTGAGTTCAGCTTCAGTCTGTTGTCCTTCATCCAGTCGGCTACGGCCTTCATTCCTCTGTGGAGGTTGGCTTTGGCGGTGTGGGGGTCTTCGGTGAGGGATATGATCAGCTGGGTGTCGGAAGGGACCTGAACCGTGAATAAAAGTGGACCATCAACGAAATCCTCCCCCCGCCCGAATTTCTAGCAACTTTAAGAGGTGGGGAAGGTGCCAGACATTCCCTTGGCCAGCACCCTCCCCTTCCGGGCAGTGGGCTAAGGCAGAAAACTTTTTGCTTAATCTGGGTTGCATTGCAGATTATTTGATTTCAGCCAGCCCTTAGCTGCTCCCAAACAATCTGAAAAAGTCTCCATCCCTGAAGCAGAATCACCCTCATTAGAGAAGTAACTGCATGTCATCCGCTATCTCAATGTCAAAGGATTCCACTAGAGAGGCAAGCAGGGACATATATATATTAAGTAAAGTTGGGTTTGGTACTGCACCCCTCAGTACCCCACAATTAAGTATCTTAACATCAAAAAAATAGGCATTCATCCAAACTTCCTGCTCTTTAAGGTTCAGAAAGGAACAAAAGCACATCCTTCAACCCAGACAGGATTGAGAGGAAAGTAGAAGTTTGAATGTCTCCAAGAACTCAGAGTGGAGCATTAACAATTTTTTCAAATATCTTTGAGGTCACCAGAAAAGAGCGAGATTGGTCATTACACAGTGTTACAGGAAATGCTCTCAGATGTTCGAAGGCCGCATCTAAAACAAACAAGTAGAGTACAGGCATTCATTCACTACTGCCATAAAGACGTAAAACATTTTGTTTAATATTTCCATTGCCACCTTGTGATTTCAGACAAAAGAAATCTAAAGATGGTAGGAAGCTGGCTCTGTATATACACTATACCAATGTAAGGTATAGTGTGCACAGAGTCCAATGGAACCCCAAAAGTAGGCAGAGGTAAAAGTAGATAATATCTTACTCTCTATTTGTGGTAGTGTGGGCGAGCAGTAGGGCTTTATCAGAGGGTAGTGTTAAGCCTTTGTTTTGTTCAAATCTGTGTTATTGATTTTTATGAAGCAGTATGAAAGTAAACAGTGTTATGTAACATCTGTTCTAACAGTTAATACATCTGGAGTAGTACATATATATACGCTGCCCATCGCTCCAGTACAAAATCTGGTATTATCTACATATTTGGTATCATAAACATCTAGCAAATCTTGACAGCTACTCTTAAAAAAATGAAAACATATACATTTCCTCACCTCCAGTCATCGTTATGTATTATGGAGAGCCACAATTAAATATATTGAATTATAAATTAATAAATGCAGTGCTCTGTAAGAGTCCTTCCAGTTCTGTCACACTAGGCCTATGAACAGATGAATCATGAAAGAACAAGAACAACAAGAACAATGACCTGCCCATATTAACTAATCTCTCGATCCTTGCGCATGCTTACGTAGCGTTGCCTAGCTAGTGTGGTACTCAACGTCTCCCATTCGTGGTGCCCACGTCTGCCCACACTCTTAAGTGGTCTATATGTGTTCAAGGAATATTGTGGTGCGCCCGTTAGCATTGTGTATGTTTCGTGTCATCTATCCGCCCACAGCTCGGTCAGGCGAATCCTCAGGACCACCATCCTCTATCTGTTGCAGTTCATGTAAGAAGGCGTCCCAACATGCCGATATTGGTTCACAACGCAGTCCTAATGTTTCTTCACGTTTGATGGAGATGCTTTCTGACTTGTCCCATGCTAACGAGTGACGCCATGCCTGTATATGTGGGGGGTCTGCGGCCTTCCACCACCTGGTAAGGAGTCTCTTAGCCACTACTATCCCCAAATCCAAGAACCTAGCCTCTACTTTGGTGACAGACGTCCTCTTGAATTGATGCAGCAGGTATATAGACCATTGAAAAGGTAGTTCTCGACCTTCGCGTGCGTGTAACATTCTAGCCACTGTGTTACAGTATACTCCTATTTGGGGTAGTGTTAAGCCTTTATTGTACACACTCATGCAAGAAAGGAAGTCACACACTCAAAGAACGAACTCACCCATTTGTTTGTATAAAAATATTATTTAGTTATTTTATTTCTAGAACCAAGCTTGGCCTGGGACAGCTAAGTGAACTGATACTGTGTAGGAATATTGCAGATGAAACACCGTTGGATGCAATTGGTTTGTTTACAGGCAAGTCAACAGTAAACATTACGTTAGTTACTTTTGAGATTACTTTGTATATTACTTTGCAGATTACTTTTTACGTTACTTTTTCTACTCTGTGATATGCCTAAATATCACACTGAGGCATTTCCTAGAGAAAAGGTAAGCTAGCCAGTTTTTGTACATTTGCAGTTTTCAAGGTTTCATACAAACTAACTCCACACTTCAAAGATTTTTCAAAGAAAAACAGTCAATGCAATCCTATGTGAGGAAATAAAGTTATCGGTTTACAGGAAAATACTTAGTTATGGTGGTTGGGTTTCTGGAGTTAGAACCAGGGTTCCCTCAGGGTCAAGGATGCACTCTAAGAGTACCCTCAGCGGCACTAGGGCGGCCGGGTGCAGAGTGCTGAAGCCCAATGTTATCCAATGGGGGGATAGGGGACCTCCGGTTGGTAGCTGCTCACAAGCAGGCTACAAAGTTGTGGGAGCAAAGCTCCTGGACGTAAGCTCACGAAAAAGGGGGAACCAGTTTAGCACACAAGGTGCACTCACAACGGCAGAGGGGTGGCCAGGTGCAGTGTGCTGTTTTGGCGTCGGGTGCCCCTTTTTTCAATGGGAGTTGCCCGTTTTAGATTTTGGCTGCAGGCTAGGTCAAGGAAGACTTCCAGGAGGAACTAACAGCTGGGCAAGTAATCTGGAGGGCTTGGGGACATAGGTGCACCTCAGGCTCTCTTCTGCAGGGCGGCTGGATGCAGGGGTTTCTTTTGAGGTCAGATTTCCCCTTACCGGGTAAACCGCAGTTGGGGGGGGGGGCCTCCATGCAGAGGCTACAGGCAACGTCGGGGAGTCCTGGAGGTGACAATCCACTGTGGACTCGGAAGCATTGGGGGACCTCGCTTTGACCGGTGGGCCACCCGAATTCGGGCCTTAGGTGTCGGGTGTAGTGGTGGTTCCAGGAATCGGATTTCTTTGTCATCAGCAGGCTCCGTGTCCATCTTGGAGTTTCTTTTGTAAAGAGCTGCTGTTCACAGAAGATCTGAACTTTGTTGAAGGCAGTCAGTATTCCCAGGTTACTGGAGGTCGCTGGCTGCAGGACAAGGTGACTTTTGGCGCAAGATAGCTGGATGGGTCGGTAGGGCTGGGACCAAGTCAGTTCTCTGCAGTCTCTTCTGTTTTTAGGGGGCGTTTATGAACTTAAAGTGACTACACCCTTGGTGTGCACACCCCACGTGGGGGAGTTGGCACAATCCCTAATTCTGATTGGAGAGTTCCAGCCATCTGCAAGATGGCGGGAACCGAAGAGTGGTACAAAGGGGTGGTGATGGACGGAGCATCTGAACCAATCAAACACTCACACCCAGTCAACAGATCTGGGTTTAAATCATCACCGTTCTTTAGCCCACTCTGCCACTCCAGTTCAGACATGGCCATATGCAAATCAGTCTGACCCTGTGCCTCATGGGAACAGTCCAGCCCGAACTGCCAAGCCGTGCCTTTCGTGGAACGGAAACAAGCTTCCTAGGACTGGTTTCTGGCATTTCAGCAGTCTTCAGCCAGGCTTGCTTGAATCCAGTGGCAAAGTGAGCAAGGGACTCACGTATGAGCATACCCTGCCAACTTATGGCGACCAAAGCGGTACAAAAGGGCGTGGTGATGGACGGAGCATCTGAACCAATCAAACACTCACACCCAGTCAACAGACCTGGGTTTTATCCATCACCGTTCTTTAGCCCACTCTGCCACCCCAGTTCAGACATGGCCATATGCAAATCAGTCTGACCCTGTGCCTCATGGGAACAGTCCAGTCCGAACTGCCAAGCCATGCCTTCCCTGGACCGGAAACTAGCTTCCTAGGACCGTATTTCAGCCGTCTTCAGCCAGGCTTGCTTGAATCCAGTGGCAAAGTGAGCAAGGGACTCACGTCTGAGCATACCCTGCCAACTTATGGCGAACAAAGCGGTACAAAAGGGGGTGGTGATGGAGTGGGCTTCACCTCGCCTCCCCCACCTGAGGGGTGGGATTGGCAGAGGTGGGCACACCTTCTGGGCTGTGCTAATTTTCCCACCTGTCTTCCTGCTGAAAAGGAGGAGATACAGGAAAGGGGGCCTGCTCCTAATAGCAGGAGAGGCTTGGGGTCGCGTTACAAAGGCCTTTGAAGCTCCCCTGCCACAGATGGCTGTTACTGGCCTGGGGGAGGTGTAACGACCTCCGCTCAGAAAAGGCTTTGTTTCTGGGTTCAGGGAGCGAAGGCTCCCACCCAAGGGGCCCAGAAACATGTCTTGTGGTGGCAGGCTGGTGTGTACCAACCAGGGTCCCACCAGAGGCTGGTTGTTTTTCAGGGGGCATCTCTAAGATGCCCTCTGAGTGCATTCTATAATAAATCCCACACTGGCATCAGTGCAGGTTTATTATGCTGAGAAGTTTGCTACCAAACTTCCCAGAATTCAGTAAAGCCATTATGGTGCTGTGGAGTTCGTAATGACAAACTCCCAGACCATTTTATGGCTTTACTGCACTTATAATGTCGAAGAATGGACTTAGACACTGTAGGGGTACAGTATTCATGAAACTGTACCCTCACCAGTGATATAGTGCACCCAGCTGGAGGGGTGTCTAATCTACAGCATAATGTGGGAAATTGGCCGTGCACTGCTTAAGGTTTATCAATATTCATGCGTTAATCGTGCTCCTTTGGGTACTCCCCGCTCGGAGTATATGAATCAAATAGTTGCACTGGCACCAGATGGTGCGAGTGTCTCCTAGGGCACTGATAGTGGTGTGCTGAACTTGTCAGCTAAGTTATGAACAATAAAGTTTTTCAACAACGTTTATCTTTTTTTAAATTCTCTGAAGTATTTTATTCATACTCGTCAATTTTTCCATGAGTAAATGTAAGTTTTTCATAAAGTCTTTATGTACATTCCCCATATATATTTTTCATCCAGTTATATTTTTGAGATATACAAGAATTATATTCCATATTCCAATGCATTTCGGCCAAAAAAGGCCTTCATCAGGGAAACATGTGAAACAACAAAAATTGTGACTATCACAATGTGTTTACTTGATGTAAAAACATAATTAAACCAATACATTACTAACGTGATAAACAACATCCTGTCTCAGTCTACACACATTAATAAACACGTTGTTCGACTAAAACGGTATTGTTTACAGTCCTTCAAGTGTTCCTTTACAATTATGCACTCTGTTCGTATCATTTATATGACCCATAGCGTTATTCAGGCTTTAAACTGGTGTATTACACTGTTCTATTAATGTACCTGGCAACCGTGTCTTAATTGAGTTTAGGCGCGATATATTTCTACCGGAGATAATGTGAGCCGCTTTATGTCAGGATGGCTGTTCGCGCTAGCGTTTCACTGTTAAGGCTTGCAGTTAAGGGTAAAGGTTAACATAACCGTGCAATTCGGTAATTATTTCTGCCTTGTTGTCCGTTACATTAGCCGACAACTCACTCACAGATGGAAATTAGCTGTGACTGCACCGCGCTCAGTATGATAATCTTACCGGGATACACTGTACTCAGGATTCAAACCAGCCCTTCGAGTTCAATCTCGCTGCTGGAAAGTTGGCGTGTGACGTGTATATGCTGGGCTGATTTAAAAGGTTACGCGCATTATCATTAAAGGGCCAGAGTTGCGAATGTTATAAAGGGATCAGGGTACAAGTGTAGTTCTCAAAGGACAGATCAGGGAACGTGAGCAAATCAAAATAACAACCTAAAAACATGCACAGCACTGCGATGATACTTTCAATCTAGTTAAACAACACAATTTATAAATAACAACTAAATTCTGTCCTTTCGTTGATCCCATGCGGGCGCAAGGTCTGTAGATGGTATATCCAGTAGTTTTCTCGTTTTAGTAGAGCCTTCCTGTTGTCAGTCTCTTCATTTTTTTGCACCACTTCCAATATGCAAGCTTTAATCTGATTGATTTGGTGGTTTTGTTCAATGAAATGGGTAGCAAGCGCAGATTTAACCACTTTGGTTCTGATGTTACTCTTATGTTCTGTTAACCGAATTTTGAGTTTCCGTTCCGTTTGGCCAACATAGGCGTGACCACATGGACATTTTATCATGTAGATAATGTTTTTTGTATCACATGTACCATTAACCTGCAACTTGATTTTATTTCCTCTCATGGGGTGGGTAATGAAATTACCTTCCATAATGTTATTACAGTTACTGCAATTTTTGCACGGAATTGTCCCCTTGAATATTGTCTTGAGTTTTGTCACTGTAGTTTGTTTAATGATTTCTCCTATGTTTTTGGCTCTGGTGAACGCAAACAGTGGTTCTTCAGAAAAGATGTTATTAAAATCAGGTTCAATTTGTAACATCCGCCAATGTCTTTTGATGATTTTTTTAAACTGAGGGCTTGCTGTGGAATATTTACTGACGCATGTGGTTCTATCAGCCTTTGTGCTTGTTTGAGTTGAAAGTAGAGTTTTCCTGTCTTTAGACTGTGCTCTTTCTAAGGCTCCCTGTAATACCTCCTGTGGATATCCTCTTTTTTTGAATTTGTCAAGCATAATTTGTGTTTGCATCCTAGATTCTTCTGGGTCTGAGACAATTCTCTTAACTCGAAGAAGTTGAGAATACGGAAGGTGTTGTTTGAGGGGAGTGGGGTGGAAGCTCTGATAAGCTAGTAGATTATTCCGATCTGTTGCTTTGGTGTACAACGTAGTTTCAAATTTATCAGCTGTTTTTTTGACAGTTACATCCAAATAGTCAATTTGACTTTCATGTATGGTATAGGTGAACTGTATCCTTTCATCAATACAATTGAGTTTTTGAATGTTAGAGATTAGCTGTTCTTTTGTATCCTTCCACAATATAAAGATATCGTCGATGTATCTTAAGTATAACCGCAATCCTTGTTGCCATGGTTCTTTCTGTAGGATGTGGTTATTTTCATACATGTGCATAAAAATATTAGCATAGGACGGAGCTGCCGGATTTCCCATGGCCGTTCCTGTCTTTTGGAGGTACCATTTATCTTCACACTTAAAGAAACTATGCATCAAGGTGAAATGCAATAGTTCTAACAAGAATATTTTCATATTTTCATCGTATTCCATGTCAAGTAACGCCTTTTCTACTGCCTCTAACCCCAATGAGTGGGGTATGGACGTATATAATGCTTGGACATCGACCGTACACAACAGTATGTCTTCATTCGGTGCAAGTGTTATGTTGTCCAGTTTAGTTAAGAAGTCAGTGGTGTCTTTGACATAAGAGTTCATGGTGATGACATATGGTTGAAGGTATTTGTCGATCAGTTTGCCTACTGGCTCCTGGATGCTTCCACAGGTGGATACTATAGGGCGACAAGGCGGTTTAACTGAATCTTTATGAATTTTGGGTGTCAAATAGAATTTCGGTGTCTTAGGATGATCTGTTGTAAGATATTTTTTCATTTTGTCATCCACACAGCCATTCAACGTGCCTTTTAATACGATGGTTTGGAGAATAGCTTGAATCTCCTTGGTGGGGTTAGTTGTAAGTTCCATATAAGTGTTTTCATCTTGTAGATGCAAAATAAGTTGTAAGTCGTAGTAATCCTTATTCATTATAACTAGCGCTCCACCCTTGTCCGCTTTCTGACAGATGATTTTGGGGTTATTTGCTATGTTTCTAAGGATGGCGTATTCTTTTTGAGTGAGGTTTTTCACCTTGCTTTTTCTCCGATAGTTAATTTTGTTCAAATCCTGTTTCACCAATTGTTCGAAAAGATCCAAAGTCTTATGGCTAATAGGAGCCATGTATGTACTTGTTATGATCAGGCCTTTTAACGTGTCTTCCTTCTTTTGTTGTTGGTCTCCTACGATGTTTGAAAAGAAATGTCGCAGTCTAAGTTTTCTCATCAGTTTGAATAGACTTATATTGATCTCCAAATGGTTAGTATGTGCGGTTGGTACAAATGATGTACCCTTCTGAAGAATTTTGGTTTGAATTTCTGTGAGGTTGACATCTGATATATTAATCACCAAGTTGTCTATCGGTTCTTCTTTCTGTCTTTCTTGGTCGTAACATTTCGGGTCTGTGGGGGACCTTTCTCCGTTGCTTGTCCGAGATTTTCTTCTTGACCTCCTGGTTCGTCCCTTTCGTTGGGGCCTACTCCTAAAAAAGGCTGATCTGATGTAGAAGCACTGGTTGTTGGTGTTGGTGCACTAGGTCTTTTTCGGGACGTCTCTGATGTTCCATCAGTGTCTGAAGAGGAAGTATCCGTCTGTTGTGTATATGGGCGATTCTGTCTTCTTCTTGCATACACCTCTGCCCAATTATATACTTCGTCTAATTTGTAGTCGATCGTATCTCGACGGTATTTTCGTAATTTCCTCTCATTTACTTCTTCAGTGTGTTTTGCGAGTTGCGTCTTGATGTCTTCTAAAGTTTTATTCATTTCTTCGGTGGTCATCATTTTGTTGAGCTCTTCCTTTACTGTGGTGATATCTTTTTCTAGTTCTTCCAATATTTGGGACAGTTCTTCAATGATTAATAAAATAAGATCTAAAGAGCACTTGTTTAGAATCGCGTACCATTTGTCGGTGAATTTTTTGGAATTTTTACATAGCGATGGCTTTAATAAGATCCTCAGACCCCTTGGGATTCTTGACGCTTTGTGATATCTAATCATGGTGCTGGCATGTAAACGTTGGTTTATAATTTTACGTGATAGATACAACAGTTGTTTCACTTGTTGATCTTTGGATTTCGTTGTGGTATATTCGATGCTTTCTTCTTGAATAAGTGAATATATTTTGGACGATTCTTCGTGAGTATATGCAAATGTGTCAGCTTTAGTTTCCGTGAGTTTGGTGATCTCATCATACTGCATTTTTCTTATATAGCGTGCTACAGTCCTGAAGCAGGAAAATATCGAACAATGTGGGAAATTGGCCGTGCACTGCTTAAGGTTTATCAATATTCATGCGTTAATCGTGCTCCTTTGGGTACTCCCCGCTCGGAGTATATGAATCAAATATTCCCAAATATTGGAAGAACTAGAAAAAGATATCACCACAGTAAAGGAAGAGCTCAACAAAATGATGACCACCGAAGAAATGAATAAAACTTTAGAAGACATCAAGACGCAACTCGCAAAACACACTGAAGAAGTAAATGAGAGGAAATTACGAAAATACCGTCGAGATACGATCGACTACAAATTAGACGAAGTATATAATTGGGCAGAGGTGTATGCAAGAAGAAGACAGAATCGCCCATATACACAACAGACGGATACTTCCTCTTCAGACACTGATGGAACATCAGAGACGTCCCGAAAAAGACCTAGTGCACCAACACCAACAACCAGTGCTTCTACATCAGATCAGCCTTTTTTAGGAGTAGGCCCCAACGAAAGGGACGAACCAGGAGGTCAAGAAGAAAATCTCGGACAAGCAACGGAGAAAGGTCCCCCACAGACCCGAAATGTTACGACCAAGAAAGACAGAAAGAAGAACCGATAGACAACTTGGTGATTAATATATCAGATGTCAACCTCACAGAAATTCAAACCAAAATTCTTCAGAAGGGTACATCATTTGTACCAACCGCACATACTAACCATTTGGAGATCAATATAAGTCTATTCAAACTGATGAGAAAACTTAGACTGCGACATTTCTTTTCAAACATCGTAGGAGACCAACAACAAAAGAAGGAAGACACGTTAAAAGGCCTGATCATAACAAGTACATACATGGCTCCTATTAGCCATAAGACTTTGGATCTTTTCGAACAATTGGTGAAACAGGATTTGAACAAAATTAACTATCGGAGAAAAAGCAAGGTGAAAAACCTCACTCAAAAAGAATACGCCATCCTTAGAAACATAGCAAATAACCCCAAAATCATCTGTCAGAAAGCGGACAAGGGTGGAGCGCTAGTTATAATGAATAAGGATTACTACGACTTACAACTTATTTTGCATCTACAAGATGAAAACACTTATATGGAACTTACAACTAACCCCACCAAGGAGATTCAAGCTATTCTCCAAACCATCGTATTAAAAGGCACGTTGAATGGCTGTGTGGATGACAAAATGAAAAAATATCTTACAACAGATCATCCTAAGACACCGAAATTCTATTTGACACCCAAAATTCATAAAGATTCAGTTAAACCGCCTTGTCGCCCTATAGTATCCACCTGTGGAAGCATCCAGGAGCCAGTAGGCAAACTGATCGACAAATACCTTCAACCATATGTCATCACCATGAACTCTTATGTCAAAGACACCACTGACTTCTTAACTAAACTGGACAACTTAACACTTGCACCGAATGAAGACATACTGTTGTGTACGGTCGATGTCCAAGCATTATATACGTCCATACCCCACTCATTGGGGTTAGAGGCAGTAGAAAAGGCGTTACTTGACATGGAATACGATGAAAATATGAAAATATTCTTGTTAGAACTATTGCATTTCACCTTGATGCATAGTTTCTTTAAGTGTGAAGATAAATGGTACCTCCAAAAGACAGGAACGGCCATGGGAAATCCGGCAGCTCCGTCCTATGCTAATATTTTTATGCACATGTATGAAAATAACCACATCCTACAGAAAGAACCATGGCAACAAGGATTGCGGTTATACTTAAGATACATCAACGATATCTTTATATTGTGGAAGGATACAAAAGAACAGCTAATCTCTAACATTCAAAAACTCAATTGTATTGATGAAAGGATACAGTTCACCTATACCATACATGAAAGTCAAATTGACTATTTGGATGTAACTGTCAAAAAAACAGCTGATAAATTTGAAACTACGTTGTACACCAAAGCAACAGATCGGAATAATCTACTAGCTTATCAGAGCTTCCACCCCACTCCCCTCAAACAACACCTTCCGTATTCTCAACTTCTTCGAGTTAAGAGAATTGTCTCAGACCCAGAAGAATCTAGGATGCAAACACAAATTATGCTTGACAAATTCAAAAAAAAGAGGATATCCACAGGAGGTATTACAGGGAGCCTTAGAAAGAGCACAGTCTAAAGACAGGAAAACTCTACTTTCAACTCAAACAAGCACAAAGGCTGATAGAACCACATGCGTCAGTAAATATTCCACAGCAAGCCCTCAGTTTAAAAAAATCATCAAAAGACATTGGCGGATGTTACAAATTGAACCTGATTTTAATAACATCGTTTCTGAAGAACCACTGTTTGCGTTCACCAGAGCCAAAAACATAGGAGAAATCATTAAACAAACTACAGTGACAAAACTCAAGACAATATTCAAGGGGACAATTCCGTGCAAAAATTGCAGTAACTGTAATAACATTATGGAAGGTAATTTCATTACCCACCCCATGAGAGGAAATAAAATCAAGTTGCAGGTTAATGGTACATGTGATACAAAAAACATTATCTACATGATAAAATGTCCATGTGGTCACGCCTATGTTGGCCAAACGGAACGGAAACTCAAAATTCGGTTAACAGAACATAAGAGTAACATCAGAACCAAAGTGGTTAAATCTGCGCTTGCTACCCATTTCATTGAACAAAACCACCAAATCAATCAGATTAAAGCTTGCATATTGGAAGTGGTGCAAAAAAATGAAGAGACTGACAACAGGAAGGCTCTACTAAAACGAGAAAACTACTGGATATACCATCTACAGACCTTGCGCCCGCATGGGATCAACGAAAGGACAGAATTTAGTTGTTATTTATAAATTGTGTTGTTTAACTAGATTGAAAGTATCATCGCAGTGCTGTGCATGTTTTTAGGTTGTTATTTTGATTTGCTCACGTTCCCTGATCTGTCCTTTGAGAACTACACTTGTACCCTGATCCCTTTATAACATTCGCAACTCTGGCCCTTTAATGATAATGCGCGTAACCTTTTAAATCAGCCCAGCATATACACGTCACACGCCAACTTTCCAGCAGCGAGATTGAACTCGAAGGGCTGGTTTGAATCCTGAGTACAGTGTATCCCGGTAAGATTATCATACTGAGCGCGGTGCAGTCACAGCTAATTTCCATCTGTGAGTGAGTTGTCGGCTAATGTAACGGACAACAAGGCAGAAATAATTACCGAATTGCACGGTTATGTTAACCTTTACCCTTAACTGCAAGCCTTAACAGTGAAACGCTAGCGCGAACAGCCATCCTGACATAAAGCGGCTCACATTATCTCCGGTAGAAATATATCGCGCCTAAACTCAATTAAGACACGGTTGCCAGGTACATTAATAGAACAGTGTAATACACCAGTTTAAAGCCTGAATAACGCTATGGGTCATATAAATGATACGAACAGAGTGCATAATTGTAAAGGAACACTTGAAGGACTGTAAACAATACCGTTTTAGTCGAACAACGTGTTTATTAATGTGTGTAGACTGAGACAGGATGTTGTTTATCACGTTAGTAATGTATTGATTTAATTATGTTTTTACATCAAGTAAACACATTGTGATAGTCACAATTTTTGTTGTTTCACATGTTTCCCTGATGAAGGCCTTTTTTGGCCGAAATGCATTGGAATATGGAATATAATTCTTGTATATCTCAAAAATATAACTGGATGAAAAATATATATGGGGAATGTACATAAAGACTTTATGAAAAACTTACATTTACTCATGGAAAAATTGACGAGTATGAATAAAATACTTCAGAGAATTTAAAAAAAGATAAACGTTGTTGAAAAACTTTATTGTTCATAACTTAGCTGACAAGTTCAGCACACCACTATCAGTGCCCTAGGAGACACTCGCACCATCTGGTGCCAGTGCAACTATTTAATCTACAGCATAGGCAGAGGGTTGCAGGCATGTCACACAGGAATGTGTGCCATGTCGACTTTTCACTTTTCTAAGCACCAAAACACGCAGCCTGCAATGGCAGTGTGCGTGTGTTAAGGTACAGGAGCTCAAAGGGTGAAACAATATGTGCTACAGCCCTTAGTGGCCTCCCTTGGTCACAGTGTCCTTGGTATCTATGGTACCTTTTATAAGGGACTTATATGTGACCAGAGATTTGCAAATTGGGGGTACAAAGGTTCAGTTTTGTGAAAAAACACAGGCCCTGGAAACAGGAATGGTATGGGACCCAGGGCACATCAAGTCAAAGTGCATCAGAAATCTGGCAAAACGTGTGGGGGAGGGGGCATGGGGGACAGGGGGGTTACTGCAACAGAAACCCAACTTCCTATAAAGATCAATTAAATAATTGTTAAATTTGGCCTCGTGCTAATGTTAAGGCCTATTGAATACACCATTCTTGTCTGTACATTTTAATTCACTTTGTTTAGAATAGACTATAAAGATGCACAGTACTTCACAGACAACTCCTATGCCAGGTTTTCTGTGATTAATGCTTTCAGGTTTTTCAGATTTCTGGAGTTAAATACAGACAGGAAAGCATGCATTACTCTGTATTTACTTTTAAATAATGGCAATCTATGGAAAAGGGGTCTTCTTTTGAGTATTCTTCGATGCTGCCTGTCTTGACTGCTAGACTAAACTGTGTGCAAAAAAAGGCCCATGGTTTACTAATATATATTGAAACTGTTGTGTCTGTGCTAAAATGTTATTGTCATGAGGGTGTACGGCATATGAGTGATGTATTTTATATGGCTTCTTATAGCTCTAAAATCCATGAGACAAGTACACATTTATCAGCAAAATAAATGTGGGTGGAAATGTACTAGTTTCAGGTTAATTTTTTCACACAACACTTGTATGAATAATTACTGAGGAACATTTTTTTTTCAAAAACAAAAACCAAACAGAGTGCTTTATGATCACAAGACTTAACAAGAAATCTTCTGATCCCTAGAGCTCTGATCCCTAGGGCACTAATAACACTTTCTTGCATGTATTTCTAACCCAAAAGACAGGTACACACATTCGTTTTTCAGGTCAGACACTACCATACCTTTAGTCCATGGGTTGGAGATTATACCATCTCATATTGGTTGTTTGTGATGTAGCGGGAAAGACAACATGCCAAGAAGATACCAATAAGCTATGGAGCAGATAAAGTAAATAGACAATGAGTATCACACACGTAAAGCAATAAAAGCATGTACAAACGTTTAGCAAAACAAGCCATATTAAAATAAAATACCTGAAAACAAGCAATTCCAAATGAAATCCCAGCCACAATGCCAATCTTTTCTTCCATTACTGAAGTCACAAGTGTAAAACATCCCTAAAAAGTGAGAGAATCATATAAAAAAGCTGTAACAAAACAAGGAGCCTCTTTCACACAGAGAGGATGGATTGCTAGCTAATTCTACCCCGGCTCCCCAGCCCTCTGAATTTTCTAAAAGGTATTCACACCTCTAGAGGCATGACTGTGTGTCCATAAGACTTAGTGTACTACTCCATTAAATGGTAGACTGCTTTTTTGGAACTTTACCTTTTGAAATACTTTATCTGGGAGCTTGCTTGTATCCTTCATATCTGCCTCGGTGCAATTCCCAGTATGACTACAACAGCTCTGTGGGACTCCCTTTTGCTTGAAGTATTCTGTTTGTTCCCAGTACTTATAGTCCTCCACTCCACAGCAGTGTAACTAAATAATGAAACAAATCACATGACAAACCGAAGAACATCGATCTACACATTACAATCTACACAAAATACCTATATTCATAGCATACACAATTTATTTGGCCTGCAATAAGAGTGGCGCTTAATCAGGCACCAATATTTTGAAAATTTCTCCACATTATTTTAGGATCTGAAGTACAAAAAGAGTAATGAAAGATGATTCATTGCATATATTTGCATCATCTCTTCGGTTCCCTACTTGAGCTTTACTTCAATGTTTGGAAAGCTGCTCATATGTTATGGCCTTGTCAGATCCATACATTCTTGCGCAAGCTGGTAAAAGAAGGAAAGACATGGGACAGGACAGCCTGGCGACTATAGACATGTGACTTATTTTTATGGGCGGCAATCTTCATTTCCCCAATTACTGAAAAACAATTGCCAAGGAATACTTAAAAAACAATGTCAGCTACATACCGATAACACATCAAGTGAAGAGGCAACTGAAAATTGAATCAACATGGAATAGATGTAGAACAGAGTGTTAGCTGAAACTGAATGCCTGCATTCAAACTAAAAGTACTGCATTATTGAATCAATAAGATTTCTGAGAAACTTGCAGTGTGTCCAACTACTCCTATTTTGATTCTGAAGTGAATAGATAATGAGTGACTGACCAAATGTGCAGTTAAACTGATATCAAGAAAATAGTGTTTAGAGAAAATGATTATTATTGATGCGACTTCCCCACAGCTCCTAAATACAGCCGTTTCTGGACAGTCAACAAAGTTTCTTTGCTCCGGTGGAGTGAGCCCTTCAGCGAGGAAGCCACCTATATATCATAGCAATAAAAATGGACTTCTAAGGCATGCTCTGGATGGGGAAGGGAGAGGAATCTGCCATTGACCCAATAGCGATTCGTGAGACACCACTGCAATTGTCGTGCAGTGCCCTCCGTGATCTGGGCGTGGTCGGACAGGTTGCTCTGATGCCGTGCCCACTGGAATGTAAGGTCCCACTGCAGAGCCCACATATGCTATCTGGCATGATCCACTAGCAGGATGCATGAGGCCATTGGGCCCAGGAGCCAAAGGGTCATCCTGACAAACTTGGGATAGAGGCTGAAAGATCGGAATCATAGCCTGAATATCCCAGACTCGCTGCTCGGGAGGATAAACCCGAAACTACGCAGAGTCCAGAACCGCTCCGATGAAGAGGAGCTTCTGCAAGGGAATCAGGTGTGACTTCGGCACATTGATGGAGAACCCCAGCAAATGCAGGAGGTCGGCCGTAGTCTGGAGGTGGGAGACGACAGCCAGGGGCGAACCCGCCTTCAACAACCAGTCGTCGAGATAGGGGAAGACTGGAACCCCTGATCTGCGCAGATGAGCTGCTACCACTGCCATCCTCTTTGTGAACACCCAAGGGGCCTCTTAAGGCCGAAGGGGAGCACGGTAAATTGAAAGTGCTTGTGGGCTACCGCGAACCGCAGGTAACGCCGGTGGCCCGGCAGGATAGGTATGTGAAAATATGCGTGCTGCAAGTCCAACGCTACCATCCAGTTTCCAGGGTAGACAAGACCTGAGCTAGCGTCAACATCTTTAACTTCTCCTTCCGGAGGAAGCGGTTGACGTTCCTGAGGTCCAAGATAGGACGCAGGCCCTTGTCGTTCTTTAGGATCAGAAAGTAGTGGGAATAACAGCCACGACCTACTTCTGGCCCAGGAACGCGCTCTATGGCCCCCTTGGCCAAGAAGGCTGTGACTTCCTGCTGAAGAAGCACAAGACGGTCCGCCAAAATGCTGTGGTATTGAGGTGGCATGGCTGGAGGAGTAGTCTTGAAGGGGAGGGAGTAGCACCTTCGGACTATTTGCAGCACCCACTTGTCCGAGGTGATGTTGCGCCAGTGGGGGAGATGATGACGAATCCTGCCGCCCACTGGCGACTGATGGGCCTGAAAGGACGGACTAGGAAGGCTTGGAAGTGGATGCTGCAGGGGTGGAGGTGGGCTGACCCGCTCACTGGCCCCAGATTTGCCTCGGCGGTTCCCGCGTCCTCGGCCGCGCTGAGGTTGTTGCTGCGAAGGCCTGTGGCTCTGAAATGATTGTGTTGGGGCACCCCTTTCATGGCCACGAATGGAGCGAAAAGCAGAAGGCAGAGGAGGCAGAGTGGCAAACAGGCCCAAAGAATTGGCTGTAGCCCATGAGTCCTTAAAGGACCAAGTGCCTAAAAGAACGTCAGAAAGTGCGTCATTAAAAAGCAGCATGGGCTCTGAAGAGTTTGCCGTCGGCTGAAGCAGTTCTGTCAAGAGGTTAGTCCTGACGGCAACTGTAGGGAGTTCGAGGTTGAGGGCCTCGGCCGCCCTACGCAACACCACTACATAACTTGCTCCCTCCTCCATAGCAACGGAAGGAGGAGACAGCATGCCAAGGTCAGGTGAGGTGTCAAGACCGCTGGCATCCCCCAAATCCTCTGCCCAGTCTGGATCATAGTCACACTGTTGTGTGAGGGGGTCCTCAGACCCCTCCCAGTCCTCCCCATCCACTGAAGTCTGTGAAACAGGCTGAAAATCAGGAGGACGGACGAAGGGGTAGAAAGGCCTCATCTGCATCGGGATCGGCGTCGAGTTACGCCGATCCGGCGCCGCGCCCGGTTCAGGCTGAAACCGGGGTCGACGTTTGCAGTAGCACGGACAACGGCAGTGGTGCTATGAAGTCAACCCGTGTTGCCCGGGATCCGAGCCTGGATCCAGGGTGGTCCTGCGGTGCCGGGGCAGAAGCCACCGGCGACAGATGGGCAGGACCCCCAGTCGGGCCCGTGGGGCCCAAAGGTGCACCGGCGGGGCCAGACTGCCCAAACAGTCGGGCCATGGCAGAAAGAAACTCTAGCACCTGAGCAGGCATCGCCAACGGACCCGGAAAAAGTGGGTAGGCCGGCGGCGACGTCGCAGGCTCCGCCGGAGCGTACCGTCAGCCGCGGCGGGCGAGGGGAAGTCGGGAGCGACAACGCTTTTTTGACTTCTTTTTGGAATGCTTCAACTTACCTGACCCTGCGTGCGAAGACTTAGATCCAGACGAACGATGGTGACGGCTCTGCGACCGATCTCTCGACCTCCCACAGGACCGGGACCTTGAGCGGCGCCAACTGCCGGACTTCCACCGCTCCCGCAAAGTCTTCGGCGCCAAAGCCCGGCAGTCGGGGCACGACTTGGAGTCATGGTCGCGCCCCAGGCACTAGAGACACACGCAGTGCGGGTCCGTCAACTACATCATGCGCTGACAGTCCCCACAGTTCTTATACCGGGTATCCTTATGACACCAGGAGTCGATCGACTCAGAAGAAATGAGGAACAAGCATTTACAATGCAATGGTCTCAGCATTATTAAAGGTAGAGCTATTGGCATTGCTCATGACTTTTTTTTATTTCTTTTTTTTAAACATAAATAAATGGTATTGTCATTTACAATGGCAATAGGTGAGCATTAAAGTAGTAGAGAGTATTCGCGGACACAGCCACATACACAGAGAGCCCCCACACACACAGAGCCCCCCACACACACACACAGAGCCCCCCACACACACACACAGAGCCCCACACACACACAGAGGCCCCCCACACACACACACACACAGAGCCACCCCCACACACAGAGCCCCCCAACACACAGAGCCCCCCAACACACAGAGCCCCCCACACACACAGAGCCCCCCACACACACAGAGCCCCCCACACACACAGAGCCCCCCACACACACAGAGCCCCCCACACACAGAGCCCCCCACACACAGAGCCCCCCACAGACACACAGAGCCCCCCACACACACAGAGCCCCCCAGACACACAGAGCCCCCCCCCCACACACACACAGAGCCCCCCCCACACACAGAGTCCCACACACACAGAGATTCCCACACACACAGAGATTCCCACACACACAGAGATTCCCACACACACGGAGATTCCCACACACACGGAGAGTCCCACACACACGGAGAGTCCCACACACACGGAGAGTCCCACACACACACACACAGAGTCCCACACACACACACAGAGTCACACACACACACAGAGTCACACACACACACAGAGTCCCACACACACACACAGAGTCCCACACAAACACACACAGTCCCACACACACACACACACAGAGTCCCACACACACACACACACACACACAGAGTCCCCCCCACACACACACACACAGATTCCCACACACACACACAGTCCCCCCCCACACACACACACAGAGCCACACATACACACACACAGAGTCACACACACACACAGAGTCCCACACACACACAGAGTCCCCCCCACACACAGAGTCACACACACACACAGAGTCACACACACACACACACAGAGTCCCACACACACACAGAGTCCCACACAAACACACACAGTCCCACACACACACACACAGAGTCACACACACACACACACACACACACACACACACACACACACACACAGAGTCCCCCCCCCACACACACACACACAGATTCCCACACACACACACAGTCCCCCCCCCACACACACACAGAGCCACACATACACACACACAGAGTCACACACACACACACACACACAGAGTCCCACACACACAGAGTCCCCCCCCCCCCACACACACACACACACACACACACACACAGAGTCCCACACATACACACACAGAGTCCCACACATACACACACAGAGTCCCACACACACACAGAGTCCCACACACACAGAGTCCCACACAGTCCCACACACACACACACACACACACACAGTCCCACACACACACAGTCCCACACACACACACACACAGAGTCCCACACACACACACAGAGTCCCACACAGAGTCCCACACACACAGAGTCACACACAGAGTCCCACACACACAGAGTCCCACACACACAGAGTCACACACAGAGTCCCACACACACACACACACAGAGTCACACACAGAGTCCCACACACACACACACAGAGTCCCACACACACACACAGAGTCCCACACACACAGAGTCTCACACACACACACACACAGAGTCCCACACACACACACACACACACACACACAGAGTCCCACACACACACACAGAGTCCCACACACACACACAGAGTCCCACACACACACACACACAGAGTCCCACACACACACACAGAGTCCCACACACACACACAGAGTCCCACACACACAGAGTCCCACACACACAGAGTCCCACACACACACAGAGTCCCACACACACAGAGTCCCACACACACAGAGTCCCACACACACACACACAGAGTCCCACACACACACACACACAGAGTCCCACACACACACACACAGAGTCCCACACACAGAGTCCCACACACACACAGAGTCCCACACACACAGAGTCCCACACACACACACACAGAGTCCCACACACACACAGAGTCCCCCACACACAGAGTCCCCCACACACACACACACACAGAGTCCCCCCCACACACACAGAGTCCCACACACACACACACAGAGTCCCCCACACACAGAGTCACACACAGAGTCCCACACACACACACACACACACACACACACACACACACACAGAGTCCCACACACACAGAGTCCCACACACAGAGTCCCACACACACACACACAGAGTCCCACACACACACACACAGAGTCCCCCCCACACACACACACACAGAGTCCCCCACACACACACAGAGTCCCACACACACACACACACAGTCAAGTCAAGTCAAGTCATAACATTTATATAGCGCACTACATACCCAGAGGGTTTCAAGGCGCTTAGGAAGGGGAGGAGGATTATTTGTCAAATATCCACGTTTTAAGCTGCTTTCTGAACGCTAGGTGATTCTGGGTGAGGCGAAGGTAAGCGGGGAGTGAGTTCCATGTTTTGGCAGCCAGGTATGAGAAGGATCTGCCTCCCATGGTGGTCTTGTTGATGCGAGGTACAGTGGCGAAGGCTTGGCTGGAAGAGCGAAGTTGTCGGGAGGGGGTGTAAAAGGACAGTCGAGAGTTGAGGCAATCTGGTCCGATGTCGTAGAGTGATTTGTGTGCGTGGGTAAGCAGTCGGAAAGTAATCCTCTTATTGACGGGTAGCCAGTGGAGGTCTTTAAGGTGACCAGAGATGTGTTCGTTGCGTGGGATGTCTAATATGAGCCTGGCTGAGGCGTTTTGGATTCGTTGTAGTTTCTTCTGGAGTTTAGCGGTGGTACCTGCGTAGAGGGTGTTTCCGTAGTCCAGTCGGCTCGTGACTAGAGCGTGGGTGACTGTTTTCCTTGTATCGGAGGGGATCCAGCGAAATGTTTTTCTGAGCATGTGAAGAATGTTAAAGCAGGAAGAGGATACGGCGCTGACTTGTTTGTTCATTGAGAGTGAAGAATCCAGGATGACGCCAAGGTTCCGTGCGTGGTCTGTCGGGATGGGTGCATTTCCGAGGGCTTCCGGCCACCAGGAGTCGTCCCATGCAGAGGGGGATTTACCTAAGATGAGGACTTCTGTTTTGTCTGAGTTCAGTTTCAGACGGCTTTGTTTCATCCATTCGGCGACTTCTTTCATTCCTTCGTGTAGGTTAGTTTTGGCGGTGCTGGGGTCCTTGGTGAGAGATAGGATCAGTTGAGTGTCATCCGCGTAAGAGATGATGTTGAGGTTGTGTTGGCGGGCGATGGCCGCGAGGGGGCTCATGTATACATTGAAGAGGGTGGGGCTGAGTGAGGATCCTTGTGGTACGCCGCAGATGACTTCGGTGGCCTCGGACTTGAAAGGTGGGAGGCGGACTCTCTGGGTTCTTCCGGTGAGGAACGAAGTGATCCATTCCAGTGCCTTTCCTTGGATTCCGATGTTTCTGAGGCGTTGTAAAAGGGTGCTGTGGCAGACTGTGTCGAAGGCTGCAGAGGTCGAGGAGGATGAGGGCGACTGTGTCTCCATTGTCCAGCAGAGTTCGAATGTCGTCTGTTGCTGCGATGAGGGCGGTCTCAGTGCTGTGTTTGGCTCGGAAGCCAGATTGTGAGGGGTCGAGGGATTTGTTGGCTTCGAGGAAGGCGGCGAGTTGGTTGTTGGCGGCTTTCTCGATGACTTTGGCCGGGAATGGAAGAAGCGAGATGGGGCGGTAGTTTTTGAGTTCGGTGGGGTCTGCTGTTGGTTTTTTCAGAAGGGCGGTGAGTTCAGCGTGTTTCCAGTCTTCTGGGAAGGTAGCGGAGTTGAAGGAGCAGTTGATGACGTCTCGGAGGTGCGGAGCTATGACGGAGTCTGCTTTGTTGAAGATGTGGTGAGGGCATGGGTCTGTGGGGGATCCAGAGTGGATGGAGTTCATCAGGCGGATGGTGTCCTCAGTGGAGATTGGCTTCCAGGCGTTAAGGGTGTTAACGGGGGGAAGATGGTCAGCTGATGGTAGGGTGGGTTGGCTTCCGGGTTGGTTGACGAAGCTGTTGTGGATGTCAGCAATCTTGTTGTGGAAAAAAGAGGCTAGGGAATCGCAGAGGGTTTGAGAGGGGGTGATGTCGTTGGAGTTGGCCGAGGGGTTGGAAAATTCCTTGACGATGTTGAAAAGTTCCTTGCTGTTGTGGGCGTTGTTGTCAAGTCGATCTTTAAATGCTGTTTCCTTGGCTTTTCGGATCAGTTGGTGGTGAGTACGGATGGCGCTTTTGAAGGCGTCCTTGTTGCTGGTGGATGGGTCTTTTTTCCAGGCCTTTTCAAGGGAGCGGCATAGTTTCTTGGACTTCTTGAGGTCGTCGTTGAACCATGCGGCCTTCTTGATGCCAAGTTTGTGTTGACGTTTCTTCTTTGTAGAGTTGGTTGGAGGTGGATGATGGGTTTCGGCTTGTTGTAGGTGAAGTGAACGCAGCTGTGGTCAGTCCAGAGGAGATCCGTAGTGTGGCTGAAGGAGACATGGTTGCTGGAGGTGAAGATGGGGTCGAGAGTGTGACCTGCGATGTGGGTGGGGGAAGTGACCAGTTGTTTAAGTCCGAGGTTGTCGAGGTTGTCTAAGAGGGTGGCGGTGTTGCGGTCGTTGATCTTTTCAAGGTGAAAGTTGAGGTCTCCCAGAAGGATGTAGTCTTTGGAGGGGAGCGCGTGTGGGGTGATGAAGTCCGTGATGTCTTCACTGAATTTTGCGCGTGGTCCTGGTGGTCTGTAGAGGAGGGTGCCTCTGAGTGTGGTCTTGGGGTCGATGTGGATCTGGAAGTGAAGGTGTTCGGAGTTGGCGAGGTTGGCATCAGAGCTGGTTGAGATGCGGATTGTTTTCTTATGGACGATAGCGATTCCACCTCCTGTATGGCCGGTGCGGTCCTTGCGTGTGATCTTATAGTCATCAGGGATGGCGATGGCGATGTCAGGGGCGGAGGAAGCGTTCATCCATGTTTCCGTTAGGAAGGCGACGTCAGGAGAGATGGTGTCTAGTAGGTTCCAAAGGTCAATGGCGTGCCTGTGGACCGAGCGGGTGTTGAGAAGGATGCATTCTAGGTGGTTGGGGTCGGGAATCTGTGTTGTGGTCGTAGCGGAGATGGTGACGGTGCTGCTGAATTTGCAGGAGTAGCAGGAGAAAGGTCCATGGGTGCGTCCAGGAGCGGCTTGGACGCAGGTGGGGGCGCAGCCGGGGTTAAGGGCTAGGAGGGTGGCGGCATCATAGGTAATGCGGGGGGGGTGGGCGGCGAGAGGGGCAGGGGGTCTGGCGCTGGGCGCGGTCCAGGCGCGGACGGGCGTAGACGGGCTTACCTTTGGCGCACCTTCGGCGCGGATTGGGCGCGGTCGCTGCGCGCGGGAATAACTGTCATATATGGATGGTGGAGGGGGAGGGGCGAGGGCGTCTCAGCTGGGAGGCGGGGCGGGCTCGGGATGACCAGAACAACAACAACAACCTGACAAAATGGAGGCGGAGGGGGGAAATGCGCGCAAACAGGAAAAGCGGCGCTTTAAATAAATGATAAAATGCAGTTTGAATGCAGCGTCTATCACGCGCACAGCAGGCAGCAATGAATGTCAAAAAGCAAGGCGGCGCTTTAAATAAATGATAAAGTGCAGTTTAAATGCAGCGTCTATCACGCGCACAGAAGGCAGCAATGAATGGCAAAGCGGCGCTTTTAAATAAAAGATAAAATGCAGTTTAAATGCAGCGTCTATCGGGCACACAGCAGGCAGCAATGAATGGCAAAAAGCGAGGCAGCAACGATACCAGTGACGCAGCAGGACACTGGGGAGCGACCACTCAGTCCAGGGGAAACGAGCGAGTCACGGCGCTTTACTGTGGTGGAGCGCTGATATGGTCAGTGGGAGGGCGTCTCAGCTGGGAGGCGGGGCGGGCTCGGGATGACCAGAACAACAACAACAACAATCCGACAAAATGGAGGCGGAGGGGGGAAATGCGCGCAAACAGGAAAAGCGGCGCTTTAAATAAATGATAAAATGCAGTTTGAATGCAGCGTTTATCACGCGCACAGCAGGCAGCAATGAATGTCAAAAAGCAAGGCGGCGCTTTAAATAAATGATAAAGTGCAGTTTAAATGCAGCGTCTATCACGCGCACAGAAGGCAGCAATGAATGGCAAAGCGGCGCTTTTAAATAAATGATAAAGTGCAGTTTAAATGCAGCGTCTATCGGGCACACAGCAGGCAGCAATGAATGGCAAAAAGCGAGGCAGCAACGATACCAGTGACGCAGCAGGACACTGGGGAGCGACCACTCAGTCCAGGGGAAACGAGACACACACACAGAGTCCGACACACACACAGAGTCCCACACACACACAGAGTCCCACACACACACAGAGTCCCACACACACACAGAGTCCCACACACACACACACAGAGTCCCCCACACACAGAGTCCCACACACACACACAGAGTCCCCCCCACACACACACACAGAGTCCCCCACACACAGAGTCCCCCACACACAGACACAGAGTCCCCCACACACAGACACAGAGTCCTCCACACACAGAGTCCCCCCCACACACACAGAGTCCCACACACACACACAGAGTCCCACACACACAGAGTCCCACACACACAGAGTCCCACACACACACACAGAGTCCCACACACACACACAGAGTCCCACACACACACACAGAGTCCCGCACACACACACACAGAGTCCCACACACACACACAGAGTCCCACACACACACACAGAGTCCCACACACACACACACACACACACAGAGTCCCACACACACACACAGAGTCCCACACACACACAGAGTCCCACACACACACACACACACAGAGTCCCACACACACACACAGAGTCCCACACACACAGAGTCCCACACACACACACACAGAGTCCCACACACACACACACAGAGTCCCACACACACACAGAGTCCCACACACACACACACACAGAGTCCCACACACACACACACACAGAGTCCCACACACACACAGAGTCCCACACACACACAGAGTCCCACACACACACACAGAGTCCCACACACACACAGAGTCCCACACACACACACACACAGAGTCCCACACACACACACAGAGTCCCACACACACACACAGAGTCCCACACACACACACACAGAGTCCCACACACACACACACAGAGTCCCACACACACACACAGAGTCCCACACACACACACAGAGTCCCACACACACACAGAGTCCCACACACAGAGTCCCACACACACACACACAGAGTCCCACACACACAGAGTCCCACACACACAGAGTCCCACACACACAGAGTCCCACACACACAGAGTCCCACACACACACAGAGTCCCACACACACACAGAGTCCCACACACACACAGAGTCCGACACACACAGTCCCACACACACGCAGAGTCCCACACACACGCAGAGTCCCACACACACGCAGAGTCCCACACACACACACGCAGAGTCCCACACACACACACGCAGAGTCCCACACACACACACACACACAGAGTCCCACACACACACACAGAGTCCACACACACACAGAGTCCCACACACACACACAGAGTCCCCCCCACACACTCACACACACAGAGTCCCCCCCCACACACTCACACAGAGTCCCACACACACACACACAGAGTCACACACACACACACAGAGTCCCACACACACGCACAGAGTCCCACACACACACAGAGTCCCACACACACACACAGAGTCCCACACACACACACAGAGTCCCACACACACACACAGAGTCCCACACACACACACAGAGTCCCACACACACACACAGAGTCCCACACACACACACAGAGTCCCACACACACACACACAGAGTCCCACACACACACAGAGTCCCACACACACACAGAGTCCCACACACACACACAGTCCCACACACACAGAGTCCCACACACACACAGAGTCCCACACACACACACAGAGTCCCACACACACACACAGAGTCCCACACACACACACACACACACAGAGTCCCACACACACACACAGAGTCCCACACACACACACAGAGTCCCACACACACACAGAGTCCCACACACACACACAGAGTCCCACACACACAGAGTCCCACACACACACACAGAGTCCCACACACACACACAGAGTCACACACACACACAGAGTCCCACACACACACACAGAGTCCCACACACACACACAGAGTCCCACACACACACAGAGTCCCCCCACACACACACACACAGAGTCCCACACACACACACAGAGTCCCACACACACACACACAGAGTCCCACACACACACAGAGTCCCACACACACACACACACAGAGTCCCACACACACACAGAGTCCCACACACACACACACACACACACACACACAGAGTCCCACACACACACACAGAGTCCCACACACACACACACAGAGTCCCCCACACACACACACACACACAGAGTCCCACACACACAGAGTCCCACACACACAGAGTCCCACACACACAGAGTCCCACACACACACAGAGTCCCACACACACACAGAGTCCCACACACACACAGAGTCCCACACACACACAGAGTCCCACACACACACAGAGAGTCCCACACACACACAGAGAGTCCCACACACACACAGAGTCCCACACACACAGTCCCACACACACGCAGAGTCCCACACACACGCAGAGTCCCACACACACACACGCAGAGTCCCACACACACACACGCAGAGTCCCACACACACACACAGAGTCCCACACACACACACACAGAGTCCACACACACACAGAGTCCACACACACACAGAGTCCACACACACACAGAGTCCCACACACACACAGAGTCCCCCCCACACACTCACACACACAGAGTCCCCCCCACACACACACACAGAGTCCCACACACACAGAGTCCCACACACACACACACAGAGTCCCACACACACACACAGAGTCCCACACACACACACAGAGTCCCACACACACACAGAGTCCCCCCCCACACACTCACACACACAGAGTCCCACACACACACACAGAGTCCCACACACACACACACACACACACAGAGTCCCACACACAGAGTCCCACACACACACAGAGTCCCACACACACACACACACACACAGAGTCCCACACACAGAGTCCCACACACACAGAGTCCCACACACACAGAGTCCCACACACACAGAGTCCCACACACACAGAGTCCCACACACACAGAGTCCCACACACACAGAGTCCCACACACACACACAGAGTCCCACGCACACACAGAGTCCCACACACACACAGAGTCCCACACACACACACACAGAGTCCCACACACACACAGAGTCCCACACACACACACAGAGTCCCACACACACAGAGTCCCACACACACAGAGTCCCACACACACACACACAGAGTCCCACACACACACACACAGATTCCCACACACACACAGAGTCCTACACACACAGAGTCCCACACACACACACAGAGTCCCCCACACACACACAGAGTCCCACACACACACACACAGAGTCCCACACACAAACACAGAGTCCCACACACACACAGAGTCCCACACACACACACACACAGAGTCCCACACACACACACACACACACACAGAGTCCCACACACACACAGAGTCCCACACACACACAGAGTCCCACACACACACACAGAGTCCCACACACACACACACACAGAGTCCCACACACACACACAGAGTCCCACACACACAGAGTCCCACACACACAGAGTCCCACACACACACACACAGAGTCCCACACACACACACACACACACAGAGTCCCACACACACACAGAGTCCTACACACACAGAGTCCCACACACACACACAGAGTCCCCCACACACACACAGAGTCCCACACACACACACACAGAGTCCCACACACAAACACAGAGTCCCACACACACACAGAGTCCCACACACACACACAGAGTCCCACACACACACACACAGAGTCCCCCACACACACACACAGAGTCCCACACACACACAGAGTCCCACACACACACACAGAGTCCCACACACACACAGAGTCCCACACACACACACAGAGTCCCCCACACACACAGAGTCCCACACACACACAGAGTCCCACACACACACACACACACACAGAGTCCCACACACACACACAGAGTCCCACACACACACACACACACACAGAGTCCCACACACACACACAGAGTCCCACACACACACACACACAGAGTCCCACACACACACACACAGAGTCCCACACACACACACACACACACAGAGTCCCACACACACACAGAGTCACACACACACACACAGAGTCCCACACACACACACAGAGTCCCACACACACAGAGTCCCCCACACACAGAGTCCCCCACACACAGAGTCCCCCCCACACACAGAGTCCCCCCCACACACAGAGTCCCCCCCACACACAGAGTCCCCCCCACACACAGAGTCCCCCCCACACACACACAGAGTCCCCCACACACAGAGTCCCCCCCCCCCCCACACACACACACACAGAGTCCCCCACACACAGAGTCCCCCACACACACACAGAGTCCCACACACACACAGAGTCCCACACACACAGAGTCCCACACACACAGAGTCCCACACACACACACAGAGTCCCACACACACAGAGTCCCACACACACAGAGTCCCACACACACAGAGTCCCGCACACACACACAGAGTCCCGCACACACACACACAGAGTCCCACACACACACACAGAGTCCCGCACACACACACACAGAGTCCCACACACACACAGAGTCCCACACACACACACAGAGTCCCACACACACACACACACACACAGAGTCCCACACACACACACACAGAGTCCCACACACACACACAGAGTCCCACACACACACACAGAGTCCCACACACACACACAGAGTCCCACACACACACAGAGTCCACACACACACAGAGTCCCACACACACACAGAGTCCCACACACACACAGAGTCCCACACACACACACAGAGTCCCACACACACACACACAGTCCCACACACACACAGAGTCCCACACACACACACAGAGTCCCACACACACACACACACAGAGTCCCACACACACACACACAGAGTCCCACACACACACACAGAGTCCCACACACACACAGAGTCCCACACACACACACAGAGTCCCACACACACACAGAGTCCCACACACACACACACAGAGTCCCACACACACACACACAGAGTCCCACACACACACAGAGTCCCACACACACACACACAGAGTCCCACACACACACACACAGAGTCCCACACACACACAGAGTCCCCCCCCACACACTCACACAGAGTCCCACACACACACACACACACACAGAGTCCCACACACACACACAGAGTCCCACACACACACACACAGAGTCCCACACACACACAGAGTCCCGCACACACACACAGAGTCCCACACACACACACAGAGTCCCACACACACACAGAGTCCCGCCCACACACACACAGAGTCCCACACACACACACACAGAGTCCCACACACACACACACAGAGTCCCCCACACACAGACACAGAGTCCTCCACACACAGAGTCCCCCCCACACACACAGAGTCCCACACACACACAGAGTCCCCCCCCACACACTCACACACACAGAGTCCCACACACACACACACACAGAGTCCCACACACACACACACACAGTCCCACACACACACACAGTCCCACACACACACACACAGAGTCCCACACACACACACACACAGAGTCCCACACACACACACAGAGTCCCACACACACACAGAGTCCCCCCCACACACTCACACAGAGTCCCACACACACACACACAGAGTCCCACACACACACACAGAGTCCCACACACACACACACAGAGTCCCACACACACACACACAGAGTCCCACACACACACACACAGAGTCCCACACACACAGAGTCCCACACACACAGAGTCCCACACACACAGAGTCCCACACACACAGAGTCCCACACACACAGAGTCCCACACACACAGAGTCCCACACAAACACACAGAGTCCCACACACACACACAGAGTCCCACACACACACACACACAGAGTCCCACACACACACACACACAGAGTCCCACACACACACAGAGTCCCACACACACACACACACACAGTCCCACACACACACAGAGTCCCACACACACACAGAGTCCCACACACACACAGAGTCCCACACACACACACAGAGTCCCACACACACACACACACAGAGTCCCACACACACACAGAGTCCCACACACACACACACACACACACACACACACACAGAGTCCCACACACACAGAGTCCCTCACACACACACACAGAGTCCCACACACACACACACACAGAGTCCCACACACACACACACACACAGAGTCCCACACACACACACAGAGTCCCACACACACACAGAGTCCCACACACAGAGTCCCACACACACACAGAGTCCCACACACACACACAGAGTCCCACACACAGAGTCCCCCACACACACACACAGAGTCCCCACACACACACACAGAGTCCCACACACACACACAGAGTCCCACACACACACACAGAGTCCCACACACACACACAGAGTCCCACACACACACACACAGAGTCCCACACACACACACACAGAGTCCCACACACACACACAGAGTCCCACACACACACAGAGTCCCACACACACACACAGAGTCCCACACACACGCAGAGTCCCACACACACACAGAGTCCCACACACACACAGAGTCCCACACACACACAGAGTCCCACACACACACACACAGAGTCCCACACACACACACAGAGTCCCACACACACACACAGAGTCCCACACACACACAGAGTCCCACACACACACAGAGTCACACACACAGAGTCCCACACACACACAGAGTCCCACACACACACAGAGTCACACACACACACACACAGAGTCACACACACAGAGTCCCACACACACACACAGAGTCCCACACACACACACACAGAGTCCCACACACACACACAGAGTCCCACACACACACAGAGTCCCACACACACACAGAGTCCCACACACACACAGAGTCCCACACACACACACAGAGTCCCACACACACAGAGTCCCTCACACACACACACAGAGTCCCACACACACACACACACACAGAGTCCCACACACACACAGAGTCCCACACACACACAGAGTCCCACACACACACAGAGTCCCACACACACACAGAGTCCCACACACACACACAGAGTCCCACACACAGAGTCCCACACACACACACACAGAGTCCCACACACACACACACAGAGTCCCACACACACACACAGAGTCCCACACACACACAGAGTCCCCCACACACACACAGAGTCCCACACACACACACAGAGTCCCACACACACACACACAGAGTCACACACACACACACACAGAGTCCCACACACACACACACACACAGAGTCCCACACACACACACAGAGTCCCACACACACACAGAGTCCCACACACACACACAGAGTCACACACACACACACAGAGTCACACACACACACACAGAGTCCCACACACACACACAGAGTCCCACACACACACACAGAGTCCCACACACACACACACACACAGAGTCCCACACACACACACAGAGTCCCACACACACACACACAGAGTCCCACACACACACACACAGAGTCCCACACACACACACACACACACACACACACACACACACACACAGAGCGGTCGCGACTAGGACAACGGAGGCGCCTGTCACAAATCAGAACCAGATAACAGAAAGCAAATGGCATTGGTTGGTTAGAAGCACAAGTTCAAAGTCAAATTCAAAGGTCGGAGTCTATAGGGTAAAAACGTAGGTCAAAGGTCAGGACAAATGAACATAAACTTATACCACAGATAAAATAGAACGTGGGAGGCCCAAACCGAAAGAATCAAAATCCAAAAATGTTCCCAAACAAAGGTGACTGCTGAAACATTGGTAAAGGCAGCGAGTGTGATGGGAGAGACATGGGACGGGCGCGTGTGGGAGCCCGGGAGGGGCTGGCACAGCGCTGATGTCATTGTCATCTCGGAGCTGCGCGGGCAGCCGCTGCCGCCACCTCAGACCCCAGGAAAATGCGGAGAGGGCATTATTGGCAAATGGGAGCGGCACCATTAAAAGGAGACCGTGGCTGTCCTGGCTGGTACCGGGCTCTACCCACACACACCCTCCGCTCGGGGGGCAAGGTCCGCCCAAGACGTGCAGCGGCGCTGCTCCCTGCTGCAGCAGTGCTATGTGTCCCGATGCATCCGGGCACCGAGACATGCAGACAGGAGACACTAAATGCACACATGGTGGGTGGGGGGGCAGGTGACACACATGGGGGGCTGGTTAACACAAAGACAGGACGAGGGAGGAGGAACAGTCAGGGAGCTCGCATACTAAAACACGAGGGGGGAGGGGGTGCAGGAGAGAGCAGACAGAAGATTCATAGACGGCATAGACAATGAGTGACAGCAGTGACATCAGGCGTGAGTGTCCACACATGAGGCTTCAAGGATGAGGGAAGAGACAGGAGGCATGAGGGCACAGACAGGAGGCACGAGGGCACAGACAGGAGGCACAAGGCCCCAAAAAGAAGCATGAGAGCACAGACAGGAGGCATGGGGATACAGACAGGAGGGATGGCGGCACAGACAGGAAGCATGAGGGCACAGACAGGAAGCATCAGGGCACAGACAGGAGGCAGGAGGCATGAGGGCACAGATAGCGGGCATGAGGGCACAGATAGCGGGCATGAGGCACAGACAGCGGGCATGAGGGCACAGACAGCGGGCATGAGGGCACAGACAGCGGGCATGAGGGCACAGACAGCGGGCATGAGGGCACAGACAGCGGGCATGAGGAGGCATGCATGAGAACCCGGAGTCTGGAGTCAGGAACGAGCAGGCAGGAGACGTACACAAAACACACTGCCAAAGAGGAGAGAGTTAAAAGGAAGCAAGTCAGAGGAGGGTTTACACTTACAGGTAGACAACAGGGAGGAGGTGACAGGACAGACAGTGAGCCACAGGACGGACAAGCAGCAAACACCAGGAAAGACGGAAGAAGAGGAGGCAGGGTGCCCGCTCCCCAGAAGCACCCACAGGGGTCGTGCCAGGACACACACACCAGCAGGGGCCTCGCAGGGACACAAGGCCGGGCAGAGCAGGACACACACCCGGGCAGGTGCAGCGGGACCCCCGCCCCAGACAGTGGCAGCTCAGCCATCCGCATGACACGCCCAGGCAGGAGCAGCAGATCAGACACGCCCAGGCAGGAGCAGCAGATCACACAGTCGGGACACCCCGGCCGGGCACGTCGGGAGTGGGTGACTTAGCGGGGGCTTGGCAGTCGGCGCACACGTTGTTCCCCGGCCTCTAGATGAGCTCCTCCAGGGCTCTCTTGTTCCTCTCCTCTGGCATGGTGCCCGCGGGCGGCTGGAGGTGCACCACTCCCCTCTCCGATGCCTCCTACCTCCCGGCGGACTCTGGACGCAGGGGCTGAGGGCAGGCGGTGGGCTCCTCTTTCATCGCGGCATTACCTGCAGTTCCGGAATGCATCCCAGCTGGAGCCCTCTCCAAAAGGAGCAAGTTGTTGGGCTAGCTGCCTCTATGTGCGCCACGCGACGGGCCTGTGAAGCAGCTGGACTCTTCCTTGCCGTGCCCGCTTCTGTGCCGAGGCATTCCTGCAGACCTGTGAAGGGCCGAGCCCCATGCGGACACTCTGCGACCGGACCTCGGCCAGCTTTGCTCGGTGGCAGTGCTGTCCGCCCTCCTGCTGGGAGCCGGCTCATCTGCTGGTAATCGCTGCTGCAGTCCATCCCACGCTGAAAATGGCAGCCAGAGATGCGGATCGTGAGCAGCATATGGCAATGGTAGCAGGGTTAGTGATGGCCACCACGCAGGACAGCAAGGAGGCTGTACTCACAGTTCCGGAGGCTCCGAGTTGCGGTGTATAGGGCTGCAGCGAGCTCATCGCAGGTCTCAGCTGATCGCCACGCTTGGATCATTGGCTGGAGACGACAGTCGTTCTCCGAGACCTGCGTGCGTGATTGAACCCGGTTCTGCATCGGATCTATCTGGGACACCCACCGGAGCCACAACATGAGCAGGAGAGGAAACTGAAGTAGCTGCAGCAGCACAAGTCTATGCCCCTTCGAGATCGCAGTAGTAAGACCAGGATGACGGAAGGCGAGGCTTGGCCCTTGTTGTGCAGGCTAGATTTCATACCCGAGGGTTTTTTGTTAAACAGACTTGCCTCAGTGCAGCCACCTTGGGTTAACCTCTCTGCGACTTCGTGGAACGTTTTAAGTGCTGGTGAAATGCATCTGAAAGTGCCGAGAAGCGTAGAAGAAATAAAGAGGCGGGTGCAGGCCAATTATCCGTGGAGTTCGGCTGGTAGCTCGGGGCTAGATTTAAGGGCAGTCCGGCTCTGTGTGAGACCCCGGCGGTGGGTTTCCCCTCCTCCATCCCATGCCTATGCTCCCCTGCTGACTCCTCGCGAACTCCTATCTGCAGTGCTAGTGCTTCTCGCCGTGCATGCTCTCGGGAGGGAGGGCACACTCGAGCCGGAGAGGTAAGGGCAGAAGGGAACTTGGAAGGGGGATCGCGGGGGACCGACGTGAGCCAGGGGCGCGGAAATATGACCCCGAACCACACCGGAGCCCGCACTGACTGGGGAGGGAAGGAAAGCAGAGATGCGGACTCCTCACTTGTGAACCTCCCTCCCCGCAGTCACAGGCGGGGCGTAGGCTGGGAGCGTGAGAGAGGGGATACGGAGTGTGAGAGAAATTAGAAAGAGAGAAAGTCAGGGGGTACGGTGGGACGAAGAAGACAAGGCTATTCCTGCAGAAAGAGGAGCACGCTGCAAGAGAGCAGATAGAAATGGCGGCCGCAAATCTCCGAAAATTTCGGAATCGGGGGCGTGTTTTTGGCGCTCTGAGTGACGGATGACATCACAGGGTGAAAGAACGCAAAAAACACGCCCCCGAATCCGAAAGAGACGGGGCTTGATTGGAGTGACGCCCCTCTCCTCCAATGGCTGGCCTCCGTTTAGGAAGCCGGCCAATGGAGGAGAGAGGCGGGTTCAAGCCCCCATACCTAAAAACATTAAATCTCCCACCGGAGACTGCGCAAGCGCAGCCTTTGGTCCTCGACCTAAAAAGGACTCGAAAAAACTCAGTCAAAAAGTGACTGGCTCTTCCGGGATCTGCGCTTGCTGACACGGAAAAAGAAAGAAACTGAGGTTAGCGCACGAGGACGGCGGCTAAGTAGCTGCCGCGACGTCATCCCGGCGATCACGACGCTTACGGCGGAGTCGCACAACGCCACCTTCTGACGCGCAGGGGTACTGCTGACGAAAACTTTCCAGATCCTGTCTGTCGCCTGGGGGTAATTCTAAGGGAAGGAATGAATCACCATGTGTTTCTTTCAGATAGACTGTACAAAGTCCTATTCAAGTACAGACTATCTAAGGCATTCCTAACCCAGTTTATAGTTTTGAATTCCCGTTCCAAGCCACAATCGGAAAAGCTTACAGCAAAATTCGTAAATAAACAAAGAATGTAGGTAGTGTGAGGATTGGTCAATTCCTCACACTATCTACATTCTTTGTTGAACCGTTGTTCCAAATCCCAGCAGACTCATTTGTAACTCGCAAGGTATTATTGATCACATACATGCTCAGTCCATGCCCAAGATTGGATATAAATAACATGAAGGAAGGTCCTTAGTTACAGATCATAGGGAACTCCATAAAATGTACATTCCAGGTACAACCATGAGAGAGCATTACATGGAGTTTGCAACAAAATTTAGGTTGAACAAATTAGTGTGATGGGCAAGCCGAATCTTGAACTTACCATATACTAGATTTAAAGGCTCTAAAAAATGCCTTAAAGCTGTGGAACAAAGGCATTTGTGTAAAAAAAGAAAAAGCACATATACTTTTACAAAAGGCTCAAATACATGCCATCAGAAAGGCATATGTCTTTGCCAACATGTCAAACTACAAGCAGCAATTCTACATCACAACACCTATAGCCAGACGAAGTAAGATCACAAAGTGAATGTTTAGAGAGCGATGTGGAAGCAACATTAAATAAATTCAATTCAACAGCAAGACAGGTTGACAGAAAGCATTCACGTCTCTGCCTCTCAATATGATCAGAGCAACACCATACCTATATAGATTAAGATTCACTCAATTCTTGCAAGTAGTTGCTAACTGGAAAAGTATAGGGCAGTGGTTCTTAACCTGTGGTCCAGGGACCCCTGGGTGTCTGCTAAGACTACTCAGGGGGCTTGAGAGTGCTTGAAAAATAAAATGATATTAACAGATTAATAAAGTGGACATAAATAAATGAAGAAATGTCCAATTTAAAATGTTTAAAATGTTCTGTAAATATGACGGAATTTGAAATTGGAGGCTAATTTAGTTAGTATCCTCCAATTGATTTGTGAGAGCAGTGCAAGTGTATCAAACAGAATATAGTATGGATGAGTAGTAGTCCCTGTGTATTGTTTTGCGGTTAAAATCATCAAAAATGCTTAGGCCAAGGCCCTCTGCTTCCAGAAATGATTAGGTGGGTGTTCACAGCAGTCAAGAGGGTTAAGACTTAAGTTGTATCAAGTGCAACAGTTAAACCTCCATACTGCACAACAGCTGCAATTGAGGTAAGAGGACTTGAAGACAATTGCTAGCCTACTATCTCCATTCGTCCTCTGCTAAACCTCCATTTTACAAAGTGTAAGGTCCTTCATAGAGGTAGGACTTTGCAAATCAGTAATCGGGCTTACATTAACTCACTTTCTTCTGAAATTCAGGTGTTGATAGTTTAAGCAAGTGTCTGGGAGCAAGAACTGTTTGTTAGTCAATAAACAGTGTGACATGTTTTAAGATAACAAGCTATGCCTTCTTACGTTTCTTTGGATCGTGTCCACTGCTTCACTTGTCGGATCTGGGAAGGTAGAATTGTAGCCGTCAATTGCGTGTTTGAAGCTGCTCTGAAAGCTATTTTTTATCTGTAGGAAAAATATTGGGAAGACACAGAACAGTACTTAAATTAGTACAAATGTATGTACTACTGATTTCATGTCACCGTTTTAGCACGAGGACTTTATCTTTAGTGGTCTACTAGGTTTAGTATATATGTTAATATGCAGACACGAATAGTCTAACTAACTCACTATCAGATATGGAACATTCCTGCTCTTTCAATGAATATTTAAATTATTCGCATTATTTTTCTGTAAGAAATTGGGTTATTAGTTGCAAAGGATGTGTTTCCTTCACAAGTAATAAACTTGCAATTGTCTATTTACTGGGAACCAAGTACCCCAGTGTAGCACGTAACTCTCTCAGGGTAGCGCAGAAGTGCTGTTTAAGGCCTACTCAGGCAAGCTTTTGTGGGCTTCCAATCCCAATTCACTGGTATGTAACATCAACTTTCTATAAATGATTGTCCAGTCAATGCTTTTTCATTTAATAATGAAAAGTATTTTTATTATGCAAATGCTACTAAATACTATTCATTAAACTACAAAATATGTACATCAGGTAGATGGAATACCTTTGGTGATAGCCTTAGGGGCCGGACTTCCACCGCGCCCGCAAAGTCTTCTGTGCCAAAGCCCGGCAGTCGGGGTACGACTTGGAGTCATGGTCGCGCCCCAGGCAGTAGAGATACACGCAGTGCGGGTCCGTCAACTACATCATGCGGTGACAGTCCCCACAGGTTCATACACCGGGCATCCCTACGACACCAGGAGTCAATCGACTCAGAAGAAATGAGGACAAAGGACTCGAAAAAACTCAGTCAAAAAGTGACTGGCTCTTCTGGGATCTGCCTTGCTGACACGGGTCAGCGCACGAGGACGGCGTCTAAGTAGCTGCCGCGACGTCATCCCGGCGATCACAACGCTTACGACGGACGCGGATTCGCACAACGCCACCTTCTGACGTGCAGGGGTACTGCTGACGAAACCTTTCCAGATCCCGTCTGTCGTCTGGGGGTAATTCTAAGGTAAGGAATGAATCACTATGTGTTTCTTTCAGATGCACTGTACAAAGTCCTATTCAAGTACAGCCTATCTAAGGCACTCCTAACCCAGTTTATAGTTTTGAATTCCCGTTCCAAGCCACAATCGAAAAAGCTTACAGCAAAATTCGTGAATAAACAAAGAATGTAGGTAGTGTGAGGATTGGTCAATTCCTCACACTACCTACATTCTTTGTTGAACCGTTGTTCCAAATTCCAGCAGACTCATTTGTAACTCGCAAGGTGTTATTGATAACGTACAAGCTCAGTCCATGCCCAAGAGTGGATATAAATAACATGAAGGAAGGTCCTTAGTTACAGATCACAGGGAACTCCATAAAATGTACATTCGAGGTACAACCATGAGAGAGCATTACATGGAGTTTGCAACAAAATTTAGGTTGAACAAATTAGTGTGATGGGCAAGCCAAATCTTGAACTTCCCATATACTAGGTTTAAAGGCTCTAAAAAATGCCTTAAAGCTGTGGAACAAAGGCATTTGTGTAAAAAAAAGAAAAAGCACATATACTTTTACAAAAGGTTCGAATACATGCCATCAGAAAGGCATATGTCTCCCAAAAATGTATTGTGCAGACGGGTGCCTCAGAGCATGGCACAGGGGCCGTGCTCTCACAGATAAATGAAGAGGGCCTGGATCAGTCTATAGCCACCAAGTGGTACGTCTCCCTTAGGATACGCAATATTACAGGCGCTGCCAAGATGCTCCTTTCACCAGGCAGTTGAACCACCCACCCACCCTGCTTTACAAAATAACCGAACACGCACTTTTAAATAAATCTGTACACCGAATGGCTCCATAACACTACAATTTCTGAAAGCAATGACTCCTGGTAACAAGCATTTGCAATGCTATAGGTCTCGCATTTACGCAACTTTAAGCTATTGGCATTGTAAATGACAATGCCTTATTTAGGTTTTAAAAACGAAAACAAAAATAAAAGGTATTGTTATTTATGTCAATAGCTGAAACTCGCGTAAATGCAAGACCTAGTGCATTGCAAATGCTTGTTCACTGTTGCAAGGCCTATCCCTCCCAAAGGTTGTCAGTGGGATTGCCTTAAACATCTTTTAAGTGTAATTTCCGATTTACAGCAAATTGAAAATTGGCGTTTGGTGTTTCAGGACTCACAATTTAAAACATCTTTTAGTAAAGTTATTTTTTAGATTGCAGGTCTCAAAATGCCACTTTTAAAAAGTGTTCCTACTTTAACCATTCTTTGCAACTGCCTGTCTCAAAATTCACATCTGGGTTAGGGTGAAAGTTGGGCTTTGTGCATTCCCTCTAGACAGTCACACAAAGGGAGCTGGTGTGTGATAAGTGCATCCTGATGGCCCACAACCAGGCTGATGGGTCTTCCTGAGGTAGATTGGGAGGAAGGAGCGAACACTTGCACCTGAAAAGGAATATGTGTGTCCCTACACAAAGAGCTGCACCTGCCTGTGGTGTGTCTGGAGCCTGGACAGTAAAGGCAGGGACCTTGAGATATTCAAAGGCCTCTTTGATGGCTCCCCAACTTCAAAGACACCTGATAACACTAAATCAGAACTCTACTGGAACCAAGCACATTCTGCCTGGATAAAGAGCAACTGTTCTGTGGGATGGACTGCCACTTTGCTACTGCCGTTGCTGTGTCGGTCTGCTGATTGCTGTTCTGTAGGAGGGACTGCCACCTTGCTACCTTCTCTGCTGTGTTGGCCTCCTGCCTGCTGCTCCTTGCCTGGAGTGAGAGGGACTGGACCTGCTCTCTACATCCTTGAACCCAAGATCCCCCAAGGGCTTCCTTCCTTTTCTCTGATGTCTCAGGGTTACAAAACACGTCTTGCAAATCTGCTAATGCTGCAGGACTCTGCCATCTGTACGTCCTACCCTTGCCTGAGGTGCCCCCTTCAGTCCTGGGCCTTAGAAGTGGTTTTCCTGCACTATAGCCAATTTAAATCAGGCTTCTGTGCTCTTCGCGACAGTGAACATGCCCGTTTGCTCCAGAACTTTGTCGCTAGCTCGAAGGATCATCGCGAGCGGGAACAAGTTCGTCTCTTTGCACAGCAGTATTGCCCCTCGTGACCACCAGGCCCTAGACCGTTTGTCCGCAACACCTGGCGACTCTTCGCGCCCTGGGGACCATCGTCAGCGATGCTCACTGTGTTCCTGGTGAACTCTTTACCTACAAACGGGCTTAACTTGAGAAGGTAAAACTTCAGTGTGACCAGTATGCAACTGTATCCGACACGCGCTCCATCAGTCGGCTTGACGTTTCAGATTTGGCCCGGTCAAGAGTGACCTCAAGTAACCCTTTAGCGCCATTGACTTCTAATTCCTGTTAACATTTATATCACGTCTTCTACTGATTAAAACAAGACCAAAATGACAAACGTCCAATCAGATAAACATTCTCTATTGTTCTAAACTGGTGTGGAGCGTTCTGCTGGTGTTTTCATTGTGTTACTGTAATTAATGTGTTTCACAAATACTTTACACATTGCATCTTAAGTTAAGCACGACTGCTCTGTGACAAGCTACCAGAGGAGAGGGTAAGTACAGATGTATTTAGGGTGTGTATTTGACTTACCCTGACTAGGATTGGGGTCCCTATTTGGACAGGGTGCAAACCTCTGCAAACTAGAGACCCAATTTCTAACAAGCAGCAATGGAGGGTGCGTGACTAGTAGAGCACACAGCAAGAGAGTAGATTGAAGCTACAGAACGCAGAATTGGAGGGTGGATGGGCATGGGAAAGCAGCAAGGAAGGGGTGGGGCAGACACTAAGCAACAATAATAACAGGCGGAGAATGGGGAAAAACAATGAAGAGTGGGGGACACTAAGGCTGCAACAGAGGAACGTGAACGGACAACGGAGTAACTAGCAAAAGAGGGAGGATGGGCGGACACTAAGCAAAAATGAAGGGAAAGTTGGTGTGCACTAAGATACAATGGGGTATGGGATGTGTGGTCATACACTAAACAGTGGCAACTGAGGAAGGTTGGTGGGGAAAAGCAATGGCAACAACATAGGGTGGGTGTGTGGGGAAAGGCAACAAAGGCAATGGAGGCAGGGGAGGGTGGGCGGACACTAAGCAACAGGGTGGTGTACTACGGCTGATGGGCCCAAGTGGGAGCTACCAAAATCAATGTGAGTGATGTTTTCCTGAGTTTCTCAAAGGGAGGAGTGGGAGAGCCGGAAAAAAGTAGGCAAATATCCCTGACTAATTCATCCATGGGGCATTGCCTTTGGATAGTGTGTGCGGGAACCTGGAGGCGAAGTTTGGGCATTGTGCGTCGTTTGCTGTGGCGAACAGATTTATTTGCAGGTATTCCCATTGTTGAAAGTATGGATGGAGAACTTGGGGATGAAGTTCTCACTTGTGTATTTGCGGTCTCATTCTGCTGAGGAGGTCAGCAATTTGATTGTTCGCTCCTGGGAGGTGTTCTGCCAGAAGGTGAATCTTGTGATGGTTTGCCCATTTCCAAATTGTCTGAGACAGTTGTGAGAGAGTACCCACCCTGTTTTTGTACATAGTGCATCGCTGTCATGTCCGCGCGGACTGGGACAACTTTGCCTGTGAGATGAGACTGAAAAGCTTTCAGTGCTAGAAATACTGCTAGAAGCTCTAGATAGTTGATGTGTAGACAGGTGTCCCAGAGACCATAAATTGTAAAATGATGCAGATGTGTACCTCAACCCGTGAGAAAGGAGTCTGCTGTTAACACGACTTGTGGAACAGGGTCGATAAAAGGCCGGCCTTTTGATAACTTTTGTGGGTTCCACCACTGCAGGGAGTGATGGGATGCGACTGTCAACCAACACTAGATTTGTTAATTGACCCGGTGACTGATTCCACTGACGTGCTAAGCATTCTTGTAGTGGACGTACGTGTAGACTTGCATGAAGCGCTATTGCAATGCATAACACCATCATTCCTAGTAGGCACATGAAAGTCCTGGCTGGCAAGGTTTGGAACTGCAGCAATAGAGTTTGGATACTGGAAATTCTAGCTGCATTGAGGCAGGCTAGAGCCATATGAGTGTTGAGAGTGGCTCCTAGAATTGTATCTGTGAAGACTGTAGGTGAGACTTTTAAATGTTGACCGTGAAGCCCAATTCGAGGAGTAGGTGTAGTGTGGTCCGAGTGTATTCTAGACATACTGGTGTGTGCTGGCTTTGATGAGCCAGATGTCTATGTACGGGAAGATATGAATTTGTTGTCTTATGAAATGAGCTGCCACCACTGCTAGACATTTGGTAAATACTCTGGGAGCAGTAGTCACTCCGAATGGAAGTATTTTGAACTGATAGTGTTTGCCTGCTATCACAAACCTGAGTTATTTGTGATGAGCTGGATGAATAGGAATGTGAAAATATGTGTCTTTTAAGTCCAGTGTGGACATAAAATCGCCTTACTGTAGAAGTGGAAGGACTTGGTGAAGCGTTAACATGTGGAAATGTTCTGAGAGGATGTAATGGTTTTACTCTCTGAGACCCAAAATTGGTCTTAAGGAGCCGTCCTATTTGGGGTTTAGAAAATAGAGTACTGAAATGGAACTGGTTCTATGGCTCCCTTTTCTAAGAGAAACAGCACCTCATGTTTGAGTAACTGTAAGTGGCCTGACAACAGTCTGAACGCGAGGTGGTATATTTGGTGGATTAAAGGTGAGCTCCAGGCAATAACCATGTTGGGTAAGGTTGAGCACCCATTTGTGAGTTGGTATATATTGTCAAATGGGGAGAAACAGTTGAAGTCTTCCCCCCACAGGTGTTAAGTGATTGGGGGAAGTGTGGGCAAGTCACTGTTTACTAAAGGAAGGGGTGTTACGCAGTATGGTGCCTTTACCCCTACCTTTGGAATTGTTGCCTCTATATCCTCCTCTATAGAAACCTCTGGAGGGAAAGGCTGATTGTTGCCTTTTCAAGAGGAAGCATTTGGGTCTGGGATGTCGTCTTAGACCCTGCTCTATAAAATGAGCTGCAAAAGGAGCCTCTATTTGGTGGGGACTAGAGCGCTCCCATGGACTTTTTCACTTCGGTGTCTTTTTTCATCTTTTCTAATGACTGGCCGACTACAGGACCAAACAGGTGTTCCTTGTCAAAGGGGGTTTTCAAAATGGACTGTTGAACGTCAGGCTTAAATCCCGAGACCCTAAGCCATGCCTGCCTTCTGAGGAGGATGCTGGTATTGCTCTCCATAGATGCAGTGTCTGCTGCATCTAAAGCACATCTGATTGAGGAGTTAGAGATTACTTTTCCCTCTTCAACTAACTGCTGTGCCTTAGTTTTGTGTGTGTCTGGAAGATATTGGAGCAGTTGCTCCATCTCCTCCCAGTGTGCCTTGTCTTACCTGGCTAGTAGGCCCTGTGTGTTTGCAATGCGCCTTGGTTAGCGGCTTGAACAGCCACTCGTATTCCTGAGGCATCTATAAGTTTAGATGCCTTGTCCGGTGGCTGTGAATCCCCAGAGGTTTGCAAATTAGCTCTTTTGTGAGCACTGGACCCTACTAGTGAGTCCAGAGGTAACTGTTCTTTGATAGAACACAGGATCTGATTGGGAGGGTTTGTTATTCTTTATCTACTTTTGGAGTTAAAATACTTGCTTGGACAGGGTATTTAAAGATATAATCTGCATGCCTCATCATACCTTTAACCATGGGGAGTGTCTGACTTGACCTATGTGTGGAGTCAAGTGTTTGAAATAAAAAGTACTCTTCTACTGTTTCTTTATGTGAGGCTACCCCATGATACTCTGCTGCTCTAGCAATGAGCTGTTGGTAAGCCATATTATTGTCTGTGATGATGGCTTTGCAGGGTAAAGGTCTGGGTCGTTATCTACTGGAGGATCAATGGTTTACTCACTCCATGGGTCTACAGGCAAATGAGTATCATCATCACCATGATTCCCTTTTGGATCTCTATCTGGAGATCCCTGAGGTGTTATGTGTAAGGGATCTTCCATTAGTAACTGTGGAGAAGATGGTGGAGGGGAGAGGGTTGCGGAGCAGGATAAATAGGGCTGGTAGCCATGTCCTTCTTTAGAGGAATCTTTTTGGCAGTGTCCTCTGAAGGAAGTTTGTTTTAGAAGAAATATGTTCAGTGACAGGATTAATATAAATCTTTTCTGTTTAGGATCCAATTTGGCCTTAAGAACGTCTAAAATTTGTTCTGGAGGCTCGGAGAGACTGTCTTTAGATTTCGGCAACAAAATCAATTTGTCTTTGGTAGTGGAAGGTTTCGGCTCCGAAGCGTGTATTTGTTTCAAAGCAGAGGGCACATATAATCTGATAAATCACCAATCATTGGTTTGGCTGGGCAACCAGTATGATCACTTTAATCGATGAGTTTTCATGAAATAAACAGACATAAACATGACAATAAACAGATCTCTCCCAATCTACAAGAACAGCCAAGGAAATGTCGATTCTCCAATTATCATGCTGAGAGAATCTTGATTTCATTAAAGACAACGGAGGCTGACATTATGCAATAACCTTTTATTGCTCCCAGGACATGCAGCCCTTTAAAGTGTAACAAACATCATAAAGAAACATTCCTTTCCCAGTTTATGATAAAACCCAGACTTTCTAAGAGGTCTATAACTGTCTTCAGATCTTTGATGATTTGAGCATAGTCTTGAGAAAGAATCAGGATGTCGTCTAAGTAAATGATGAGACAAATCCCTTTTTCTCTTAGACATGAGGCAACTGCTCTCATTACCTTGGTGAAACACCATGGGGCAGAAGAGAGGCCGAAGGGAAGAGCCTGAAATGGAAAGAGATGGTTTTTCCAAATGAACTGAAGAAAGGGTTGGTGTTCCTTTGTCATGGGAATTGTAAAGTAGGCGTCCTTCAGATCTAATTTGACTAGCCAGTCTCCTTCTAGTAAGAAGTCTCTGAGAAGATGGATGCCCTCCATCTTGAAATGACGGTAGACAAGGAATGTGTTGAGTTCCATGAGATTTATAACCGGTCTCCAACCCTTGTCTTTCTTTTCCACAAGGAAGAGAGTACTTATGAATGTCATAAATTCCATGGGTACCTCTAGAATTGCTCCTTTTTTTAGCATTGAGGAAATTTCTTCTTCTATGATTTTTTCTTTATCTAGTGTAAGGGGTGTCGGTCTTGGAAGAGAGTACTGTATTGGAGTCTTGGTGAAATCTATACAAAAACCTTGAACGGTGTTCAGAACCCAGGGATCTTGTGTGATAATTTTCCAATTGTGGTAAAAGAATCTTAGTCTGCCACCTACTTTTGGATTCAAAGAAAGGGAAGGGGAAGGAGTACTCACTTGAGGGGTGGAGTCAGCAGGTGCTCCTCGTGCTCGGAATTCTCTGGAGCGGAAACCTCTTCCTCTGGGTGGATAAAACTGTGGTTAGTTGGGTGGTTGGTACCCTCTACCAAAATTGCCTCTGTTTCTTGGGAAGGGGCGTCGATTAAAGCGGCCGGAAGATTGCCCCCTTCTTCCAGCCCTTCCAAAAAGGTTGCTGTTGTAGTTAAAAACTTTTTTCATGTTTTGATGCGCTCTATCTAAAGCGGTAAAGGTTGATACATATTAAAACTTCTCCAAAAAGTAAACCTTTTGGATTAATGGAGGTTTCTTTTTCAGCCATATCGATTAATGTTGGACTAATTTTATTGAGGACTACTCTTCTTCTTGCGTTGGCATTTCCTAAGAGGACAAGTGCTCTTTGGCTCCATCCTCGAATGGAGTGTGTGTCAAGAGGGGAACCATTAAGGTAACTCTCCTCAGCTGCGTCGAATATTTTAGTAAGTGGACCTAGGATGTCGAGAACTTTATCTTGGCAGAGCTTAAGCGACCTTTCCAAGCCTTTGCGTGGGTCTCTTCCTAATTTAAAAAGATAAGTAATTAGTTCCGGATCAAGGTTAGGAGTTTGACAGACTTTACCTTCAATTGAAGGTCTGGTGCATTCTGCCCTCAAAAGATTGCAAGTTTCCCTTTCTAAAGGGTTCCTAATCCATTTAGATATGAATTTAGAAACGTGCTCATGTGGAGTCCACTCTGAGCTTCTAGGATGTTTAATGTTAAAAGGGGAGAACATTTCTTCCCCTAAACGGTCCAAGATACTATCTTTAGAAGATGAAGGACCATTGTCGTCATTCAAGAGAAAGGAATCAATATCTTGATCGTCCTCATCTAGGTCAAGAATATATTCGTCAGGAAATTCTGAGCCATCAATATCACTTGGATCATTATCTAGAGCACTTTGGTGAATTGTGCCGCGAGGGGCACCCATCAAATATGTGCCGCTAAGGACACCTTTCAGATTTGTGCCGCTAAGGACACCTTTCAGATTTGTGCCGCGAGGGACACCTGAGGCAAATGAGGTGCGAGGACCTCCTGTAAAATTTGAGGTGCTAGGACCTCCAGTGCTCTCTGGGGTATAATCAATATTATTACTTTTTTTATGCCTCTTACCCCTTTTTTCGGTGAGATCATTAATCTCAGCTATGTCCAATACAGGAGTAATATTTTTATATATATACAATGTACCTGTTTTATATACCATCTGTTGTTGCTATGGAATGTTTCTTTATGATGTTTGTTACACTTTAAAGGGCTGCATGTCCTGGGAGCAATAAAAGGTTATTGCATAATGTAGCCTCCGGTCTTGTAATGAAATTAAGGAAACATTTTCAATGGTCTTCAACTTGAAATCTGTTCGAAATGGGGGTCTCTCGTTGGCAGAGGTAAATACCTTTGTCTAAATAGGGACCCTTGCATCTAGTCAGGGTAAGGGGAATACACTTTAAATATAACCCCTGCTCACTCCCTTGGTAGCTTCGCATAAGCAGACAGACTTATCTCAGAGGCAGTGTGTAAAGCATTTGTGAACACATACAGTAATACAGTGAAAACTACAAATGAACACCACATCAGCTTAGAAAAATAGTAATAGTTCAGTTCAAAGCAAATTGCAGATGCAACACTTTTCACACAAATTACCTTGGATGCGTCGCGCACACAAACATAAGGGTCGTAGAGAAGGTGATGCGTCAGCTCCTTACACTCAGGGAAGGTGATGCGTTGGTTCCTTACCAGAGAGGAGAAAATGCATTGGTTTCATACCAGGGAGGAGGTGAAGCATCGGTTTCATACTGGGCCCCCCAACGATGCGACAGAATTGGCCCTCGATGTGATGCGCCAATCTGGGACGTGTGTGGGTTCTTGCGTCGGAATCGGTGCACTGATCTCAGAGTTTGGTGCACTCAATGCGGCGATTTCTAGAGCCGCGGGCAGGCGATGCGCCGATTTCTTCGGTGATGTGTCAGAAACAGGTGCGGATGCGTCGCCCTTCTTGAAGTTGTGTTACTTTTCCAGCTCCCAGCGGAAAACAGCCTACAGAGGTCTAAAAACAACAGCAGGAACCTCTTTGCAGGTCGGAACTCCCAGCAAAGAAGTTCAGGGAAGCTGGTGGTGAAGGCTTTGTGTCCCTGAGACTTCAGAACAGGAGGCAAGCTCAGTGTCACGCCATTGGAAATCTTCCCTAAGCAGGGGACACAGCAAACAGCAAAGTCCTTTTCCCTTTCCTTGGCAGAAAGTAGCCACTGCAGGCCAATCCCAGACAGAAAACAGCACAGTGGCAGTATTCCTCATCAGCTTCTTCGGCTCATTCCATGGCAAGGTTCCTCTTGATTCCCAGACGTGATCTGTTAAGTCTTTTCTATCCCCGAGACTTCCAACAGAAGGCAAGCTCTACTTCAATCCCTTGGAGAAAACGAACAGGATGATGAAAGCACAGTTCAGTTCTTTCCCTACCCAAGAAAGAAGCAACCACTGCAGGCCAGCCCAAGCAGCACAGGGGCAGTACTCCTCCCCCAGCTTTCCTGGTTCTTCTTCTGGCAGGTTCCTTAGTTCAGCAATGACCTAAAGTTCAGGGGTCTGGGCCCCACTTCTATAGAGGAAATTCCTTTGTGCTCTGGTGGCAAAAAAGCTCTATGCCCAGCCAAAACCAGTTTTGTCCTCTCTGGAGCAGCTGCCCAGCAGGAGGTGGAGACAGCATTGTGGGAGGTAGACCGGGCCTATTCAGGTGCAAGGACATCTCCTCCAACCACTCTAAATGCAGACCGGGACGATTCAGGTGCTAGTAAGAACTCCTCCCCCATACTCTGAATGCAGCCCAGTTCTACTCAGCCCAGTCCTGATTCATCCAGACTCTCTGGAGCCACTACACATTCCCAGCCTCTGTCACTCCAAAGCCAGACAATCTATATACATCCTAGCAGAGACACAGTGGATAGCTAAGCAAGTAAATACCTACTTTCTAAAAGTGGTATTTTCAAACACAGAATGTAAAAATCACCCTCACTAAAAGATGCATTTTAACATTCTGAGCTTAGGTATACTACATTTTATTTCCCTACCTTGTTCCCAGGGGTAGTTATGTTTAGAAGATGATATAAACAAACTGCCCATTCTATCCTATGGTAACAGATAGCCTTGTAATAGCGAAAAACGAAATTGGCAGTATTTCATTATCAGGACATGCCACACACACCAGGGAATATCCTAACTTTCACATACACTGCACCCTGCCCACAGAGGTGCCTTGGGCCTACCTTTGGGTTGACAAGCATGTATGAAAAGGGAAGGGTAAGGCATGGCAAGCGGGGGCACTTGCCAAGTCGACATGGCAGTGCTAGAATGCACACAGATACTGCAGTGGCAGATCTGAGTCATATTAACAGGCGGCTTATGTGGGTGGCACAATCAGTGCTGCAGGTCCACTAGCAGCATTTGATTTACAGGCCCTGGACACACACAGTGCACTGTACTAGGGACTGACTAGTAAATCAAATCAACCAATTATGGAAACACCAATCTATAACAACAATTTACAGGGAGAGCATGTGCACTTTGGCACTGATCAGCAGTGGCAAAGTGCCCAGAGTCAAGTCAAGTCAAAGACTGCTTTGTTCGATTTTGGTTAAAAACCATAAAAGCACAGTAAAAAACAATTTGTGTTATAAAAAATTTACCATGAAATTGCATGAACATTACTATGAATCATAATACAATAGAAAAAGCAGCTTGTATTAAATACATCAACATTTTGGGCTGACTCAGACAGATAATTATAAATTCATTCATTGTAATCCTATGTCTGATTACAGTTTTTAAAAAAAGCGACATAAGCAACTTGATCAGTTCATCCTCCAGCATTTGAAGCCTCAAAAGTGCTGCTCTACATTGTCTGAATCCCCACTTTTTCAGAATAAATATTAAGAATCTTCTCCTTGGCAAGTCATAAAATTTACAGAAAAGTATGCAATGCAACACTGAACAGAAGTATCGTCGCATGGACACGGTAAAACATTTTTAGACCAAGAGTTTGCCTCTCGGAATGTAACCAGTCTAAAAAAATGCCTCCCTCTAAAACGTGTCAGTAACATGCGTGAGTAGCAGCTTTGGATCTGTATTAGATAAGGTTGAATTCCCTGGCCTTGGAGCATCAAGTGGTTCTCCATAACTGAGATCTTACATTTCTCTATAAGCCAGCGCTTATTCTCTAGGAAGTTTAAACATGTTTCTTTCAAGCTCTTCCTTGATACAGTTTCTAGACTGTTTGGGGAGTCAAAATATACTGGATACCCAATGTCATAAAATAGTTTCTTTACATACTTAATCCAGGAGATCCTGGTAAACCCCTCTAAATTGAGGCAATCCTTGATTATATCTCTGTTAAGACCGGTCTCATCAGTGGACCACACCTTATGTCATAAAAGGAGGGGTTTAAGTTTAATAAGGTGCGATATATATGGCAGGTCAAGTTCCTTATGGCATGCATAAGTAGAGGTGGAAGCCGGGACGGAAAGGAGATAGCGCAAAAACGCATTCTCACAAAGTTGTATGTTGTGAACTTCTGTTATTCCCCAAATCCCCGCCCCATATATCGCTGTGGATACACATTTAGATTTATATATGTCCACAAGCACTGGAACTGGTCGTCCACCCAACTTGTTGGAAAAGTTACGAACAGCACCTATTGCTCTGGAGAAAGCCAATTTTCTTGAGTGTACCGCAGATGACCAAGTACCCGATTTCTCAAAGTTAATACCCAGATACGAGAATTTATCAATCGTATCTATTTTCGTTTTTGAAATAAAAGTTTTACATTTGGTGGTTTTTCTTGTAGTACAGCACATAGTAAATGTATTGCTTATATTTATTTTTAGGCCTCTATCATTCATGTAATTTGAGAATTTGGTGATAGCTCTTTGGAGGCCTATCTGGGTCCGTGCCATGATTATTGCGTCATCCGCATATAATAAAACGGGGACTGGGGCGTTTCTAATTTGAGGGTAATCCTGCTTATCCTGGACCAGGTGGGAGCCTACACAGTTTATATATAAATTAAACAAGAACGGTGCGAGTATGCATCCTTGTCTGACTCCTTTATTTATACTAAACTTAGCTGTGCACTCGCCTTGCTTCCTGTACGCCCCCTCGCCCCCTATATAACTCCTTAATAAATATGAGCAAATTTGGGTCCACAAGGTGCTCCAAAGTTTGTCATGGTTTAAACATTCGAAGGTTGAACTCAGATCGACAAACGTTAAAAACAAGTTTTCCCTTTTGGCTGATACATATTTAGCAATGATCAGCGCCAAGTTTAATCCTTGTTCTGTCGTTCGAGTCCTGCCCTAAAACCGTATTGGAACTTTGAAAGTATGCCCCTTTCTTCCACCCAGAGTTGTAATTTATTTAATATGACTCTCCTAGCAACATTCATAAGTGAGTCCAATAATGATATTGGACAATAACACTTTGGTTCATTTCGGTCACCCTTTTTATAAATTGGAATTACTATTGCCTCTAGCCAGGTGGGAAAGAACCTATATTTATTACAGCGGTTTAAAACATTAGTTAAGAGTGGGGCCCATAACTCAGTGTTAGATTTATATATATCCACTGGCACGCAGTCGGGTCCTGGGGCTTTCCCTGCAGCACTCTCATTTATAGCAGCTAAAACTTCTGCAAGTGAGAATTCGATGTTCAGGGGAAAAGGCGCGTTATTCACTTTTTCATCTTGTTCAATTATGCCAGTTCCCTCGCTCTCAATTAAATCATCTGCCTGATAGAGGTCCTTAAAATAGTTAACCCATCTGTCTTCCGTGATTGCCACTTCAATTGTATCAGCTACCCTATCTACAAAAAAAGGAGCATTTACAGCCTTCCAAATGCCCGTATTGTCCTTGATTAAGCAGGCTTGGTGTAGCCCCTGCCATGCTTCCAGTTTCAATGGACTCTTGTGCTTTTTAACTGCTCGTTGATAGTCAGATCTAGCCAGCCTCACGTCATCCCTGCTTCTCGGCTCACACTTTAACACCTTCAATAAGTGTGCATGGGCCTTGCTGCAATCCCTGTCAAACCACCCCTGTGCCTTAGTCATGCCCGGTTTCTGTGTCCCTGTGACGAGTTTTCGTATTTCCTCAATAATTCTAAGGAAAGCCTCGGTGACTAGGGCATTTTCACCTGTCCGGGATAGACAAGTTTCGAATTCCTTATATTTGTTTTTACAAGGGTTTCAAAAAAGGCCGTGGGTTCCACTTTATTCCATTTTATGGCATATCCATTAGTCCTTGCAATTTTTTGTTTATAATTATATATTTGATCTATTACTTTAGATGTTTTTTCACTCCCTGCAAGAGAAAAAAGTAGCCTATATTGAAGGTGGTCACTCGTCACTATATCACACGTTTCACAAGTAGAAACATGACGAGAGTACCGATTTGACATAAGAACAAAGTCAATTACTGATTTGCACCCCCTCCCAATAAAGGTTGGCTCAAAGGGGACTGGGGGGATGCATAATTCATTTGCAAAGCCCAGGTCAAATTGAAAAGTTAGTTCATTCAACCAGTTACCCTGAGTAGTATGGGGAAAAATGTGTTAGGGAGTCCTCTTTATCTGAGCCCAACCCACAGATGCCCAGATGGCTATATGCAAAACAGAACAAGATGGCTAGTCAGGATAGTTTGAGAAAGAATTACGACCCACACAGCCCATGTATGCTGCGTGAACCAGAACTTTTGTTTAACAAGACATTTGTTTTCATTTATAGTCAAGTTTCATTGATTCATTCAAAAATGTCTTCGAAGGAAAACATTGTCAAAACAGTAAAGTCAAAAACATACAAGTGTGTGCGCAGTATATACAGGTGTAAAAACATGTACAATGAATGCTCAGGATTACATGACACCAAAATGAGACTAGATACACAATAAATATATTCCAAATCAATCTGTTTTGCAATTGTTGAGGTCCAGGCTGGTCAGTTGTAGGATCCAAAACCTTCTTTGTGTACAGATGGCTATATGGGCATAGAGAACAGTTAAAATCGCCAACCCATATTACGCACATGTCCCCAAACAGATGTTCTTCAATGTGCTTCAGGGTTTGACATAACTCTTTTAACACCTTACTAACTTCAGATTTCGGGATGTTATAGTAAAAAAAATTCTTTTTTCCCTCATCGCTTACTACCAGTATCTGGTAATATTCAGATCCATTTTCAAATTTCACTGCCAGATCGTTCAAAAGGTTAGAAACATAAGTACATAATCCCCCTTTGTTCCGTCACCTTATGCTCGATCTGGCAGGGGTATGGAAGGTACGATAACCATTTATATGCATGGCCTCGGTTACCCATGATTCCTGCAAGCAGATAATGGAGAAATCCTGTATAAATGTTAACCAAATTGGGGCCTTTGCTCTACAAGATGTTCCACAACATCAGCTTAAGAATGTTACCCATTTCTGGTTTGTTAATTTTCGGGCTAACAGCTATTTGGGTGGTTAACATCTCCCACTGGTCTCCTTACTTCGCTATACTGTTCCGCTGCAATCGGTCTGTATTGGGTAGCCTGATATTTACTTTCCAGAGTCTCCTACCTTTCCCCTCTTTTCAGAGTTATATTGGGCTCGGGGTGGGGTTTGCCATCACGAAGTATAGAGTGGTTAATTTCAGTAACAACGTCATATCCAGTTTCCTTACAGCACCGTCTATACCATATTTGGTCCAATTTTCAGACCCCCACCAGAATACTCATTGATCGAATTATTGTCAGGTTGTTGCCTCGTAGCCCCTACTCCTCTATCCAGAATGAAAACACCATGGAAGTTAGTACTATTTGGGGTAAGTCAATCCACCATATCAAGTACACTGTACCTGTTACTAAGGGGAATACAGGAAACAAAACCATAGCCATCTTTCCCGATCCCATTTCGGCCATTATTTTCCCCAGCGCCCCTTTCAAAGACATTTCCATTACAGACAGGGTTCACTCGTAGTGTTTGGGGAGTATAAAAGTAGGTAAGATCTAGTGGCTGAATTCTAGTTCTTGTGATATGGGTCCACCTCTCACAAATGTGTTGCACTACTCGCATATCTCTAAAAATGTATGACGATACAGTCACCTGGTATATGTTTCCTACTCCTGCCCACCCAGCTAACTCTGCGTGCGAACAGAATTTGGCTGTGCATGTATGAGGGGAGGGGTCTATTGCCATTCAGCCAGTGAATTGTTTTATTCTTCAATTCAACAAATGATTCCACGCTACCCTTCTCTAATTCTGGGACCCCAGCCAGGACAACAACATAGGGTATAGACTCTGATGGCAAGTCAATTTGTGGTAACAAATTCTCATGCTCATCAATATTAAAGGATCCCTTCCGTCCCCCCTGCAGGGTTTTCGCTATACCCCCTCCCAGCACATGGTGGTCTGTACTTTTGCCCATTGCTGTGTCCAAGGTTCCATGAAACACTACACCATCCTTAGTACTCCGTCCAGTTCCAACGCAGGCCCGCAAGGTACCTTCGGTGGGGTCCTGTTCCGATGTATGGGGATCAGATTAAGGACGGGAGTGTTCCTTGTGCCACTTGACAAGTTCTTATCTTGATTGTTTATTAGCTGGTTCTTCTTAATACACTCAAGATTTGATATACTCAATTGTTCCAGTTTCTTTAATTTGTCCTCAATTGACGACAATCTTACCAGGATGGGCTCCATAGAAGACGTGATAAGTCCGCCTACTTTTTGCCAAAAGCCCTCATCCAATATAGCTGTGGTATCAACAGGTTGGATGTTAGGTGGGGTACTTGGTGCCGCCGTCTGATCTTCAGGAATAGTGGATGCGGCACATACCGAGTTACCCATATTCTTAGCTTTGGCCATCTTAGCATGTTTTCCCTTTGGGCCACCCCCACCACGCTTCTTCTTAGGGATTGCTCCTGATATATGCCCTGGAAGAGGTGGTGCAACCTCGAGAGCAGTCATCATAGATGCGCGAGTAGATACCCCGCCTGGTACAGTTATTGGTATGTTGATATTACTTTGGGCCTGCACACTAGGAGCCCCATTCATCCTGGTATTCCCCATATCCTCCATTGTTAGGCTACTGTTGTGACTTAAGGTCCCTTGTTCTACAATAGCATTTGTGCGTTGCTCCGGGGTAGCAGACAACATTAAGTTTCCCAGAGAGGATCGTTTGCAAAAAACTGGGTCTAGAGAAAGGCGGCGCTCCGTAAGTTCGATTTCGTGCGCTAATACTGATGTGGCCCTTGTAATAAATCGGTCGAGTGTCCCGGCCACATAGCCTCCTATTGCACCCTTCCTCCCCTTCCCTGCACGTCCGGCCATATCAAGTTTGCTGGAATACTACGGTGGTAGAGATAAAATAGTTTAAGAAGCACATGCAGGTAAATGAACTCACTGTCTTTCAGGTTGTCGACGTTAGAAAAGGGGCCCAGCCCAGCCTCCAGTCTCCAACGGGCTCAAACAGGCCCGCCCTTGGCCCGGCGCGCGCCCGCGAAGCGGGGGACCGCGAGGAGTGTTGTAGCGCTTGTGGGTGGGCGCAAGTGTGCTGAGGGCTCCTGGACCTTCGAGTCCCGACAAGGTGACTTATCAAAGCCACTAAGTACGTTATCAGCTTTTATATCAGGGTTTTTGTTTTATTTGTACTTTTTAAAGTGTATCTGAGTCATGGACCCTCTTCTGTTGTATCCTCTGTACTCTTGTCTGCACTTCACTTCACTGTGGGTTTTCCCTCTGTAGCTACTTTCCCTTCCCGAAGAAGCTGGTCACTTTTTTCCAGAGCTGTTCGGGCCAAAATGTGCTCTTTGCAGCAACTTGACTTGGCTTTTTTTCCAAATAGTTTGTTGACTGCTCCCTCTACACCTTTACTGTTTGAGGGATTCTGGGACATTGAGTCCTGTGCAGCCCCTGCCTTTGCCTCTGTGGGAGAGTCTGGCCGCCGCTCAGCGACCACGCCGAATCTCAAGGGCTGCCCTTGACCACTGTGCGACCCCCTCCTCCTGTATCGCACGAGTCTCCTCTCTGCCCCACTCGTTTGCGGCCGTTGCTGCACCAGGGGAGACCAACACCCGCTAGCGCCAGTGCCTCTCCGAGAGGTAAGCCGCGATAGGCACGATGGGCAAAAAACTGGAAGAGCCAGGTAAAATGGACTCACTGTGTAGATGCAGCTGCGGGCGTTGCTATCTATCACGCGTTCAAAACTTCTTCAGAGTCTCTCTGGTGCTCCGGCGTTTTCTGGCCGCGACATTAACGGACTCGCAGGCGTTTAACATCTCCCGACTGGGACATCTAATGGCTGTACACAGGTAGATTGATGGTCGGATTTCTCTGTGAGTTTACTGCTCTCGCGCGCACAGTCAAAGTATTGACCCTCGTGATTCTATGTCACCGCACTCCGGCTAGTTTCGTTTCAGCAAGACCTAGCCTCTCCAGTGCCCAGAGTAATAAAACCAACAAAAACAGGTCAGAAAAAAACACAGAAGGAAAGCAAAAAGTTGTGGGATGACCCTTCAAAAAGGGCCAAGTTTGACAGACTCCAAATTTAGGCACCTTACCATAAAAGAAGTAATCCTCTTACACACCTTTTATAATGTTTAAGTCTTCATTGAATGAGTACACACAATGGCAAAAAGCAAACCTCAATAGGCTTGTCCCAAACAGCAACATCCCAGAATAACAGCGAGAAAGTAGTGTGAAGGAGATTTTGGGGCGGTCAGGTTCTAGTAAAATTCCATGGATAAGGGATATCAGAGACATACTGAGAAAATTGGGAATTGGAAAACGGTGGGAAGATCGGATGACAGCGGGTTCCATCAGTAAGATTATTATTAAAGCAAATTAAGGCCAGCATAAAATGGATCTAATGCAGTCACAATCCTCTTTCAGCCCCGTCTGACGCCGTCCTTGTGGTGAAGGATGAGTATAAGGATGAGCGGTCCTTGACGAGATTGAACCTGTGGGAGCCAGGAAACTTTATCTTCAGTTTCGTTAAGGGCCCCCCCCTGTTTTCCTTCACCTCATGATGGGGCCGTCATCAGGAACAAGATAGGTGGGAATTCCCCGCCTGTGGTGCCAGTAGGGAAACTGTGGAACATGTCTTTTTTTTGTCCTCCTTCTGTCAAGGGTAGGAAAAAAATTGATTTTCCCAGTATGCCGAATATTAAGGGTGAGAAATCATCTGGAGGCCTTCTGCATTTTGAGATATGACACAAGACAAAGTATTGTCTTTTTCCCGTCTTTGCTGTCCAGGCCCATGTTTCTCAATTCTATTGTGGGGCCTGATACGACTGTAGTACAGAGGGTTCCTAGTGACCCTGTTCTCCCCCTTTACTAGTATCCTGAGATGTGAGGTTCTTTAATTTTGACTCCATTTTTGTGTTGCCTTTACACAGGCTGCATGATTCACGAAGTGTCTCTGCCCTTTGGACTGCAACGTGTTGAAAACCCCCTCTGTCCTTGTTTTGAAACCAATCTCAGACACCAGCTGGCCTAACTAATTCTTGTCTGGACTACCTAATTACTGTATCAACTATCTGTTAGCCTTTAGTATTCTTCTCTTGTCGTATCTTATCATTTGGCCTTCGCTATTCTCTCCCTGTGTTTTCCTATTACACAACCTTTCTTTTGAAGCATACAGACATGTCCTGCCATTACTGATTGACCTATAGGTGGTGTAATTGATTGACTTATTGGGTTGGGCAAGAGCATGACTCAAGGGGGATGTTCTGGTTACATGATGCCTTGTTTTGAATGTTTTCCTATTCGCTAATATTTAGCAGATCTTGTATGTCCATATTAGGTATTTTGCATGCTTGCAAACGCTAGGACTGCCCCTTACTTTTATGCTGAGTTTGTAACCCTAAGCATATAAAAGGCCTCTGTGTTCTGTACTCTTGAGACTGCCTCATTCAGGTGCTAAGGCTCCTGTGTGACGTAGTCTCACTTATTTAAGTTTAATAAAGATGTCTTTTCATTTAATTTAATTAAATTAAATGAGAGGACAGCAATAGAATAGAAAGAATGATACCCACAGGAAGCACAAAGGGTGACAGGGAAAGAGAAGAGAAAGAGCGCAAGAGAGCAAGAAATTGTGTATGTGCTTGCGAGAGGGATAGAGGGAGAGAGAGAGAGTGAGAAGATGAGTGAAAGAGAGGAGAAACAGATAGTATGGATCACAATGAGACTGACCACAGGAGAGATACAAAAACAGAGGATGAGTGCCAGGATGATGGTCAGACAGAGAAAGAGCTTCAGCAATTATGTAAATAATGCTTGTGATGGAAAGTGTTCCAGAGCCAGTGTTTTTGCTCTTTTAATGTAAACCTCCCATCAAACAAATAGAAACCGTATTAAACTGTAGTGCTGCTATATATATTGAAAACCTTTACATTGCGATTTTACAGGAAAGGCCATTAAAGCACTTTCTCGAACAGGATTCAAATAGGATTGTGGCCATTACAATGGTGTACTTGCTCCATGCACACCTTATGATGCACTGCAATATTTACAAAAACGGACACTGTTTTAGACTGCATGACGCATGTTATACCATTTAGATTAATATTTGAAAAGGAAAATGCTACTTACCAGTATGCATCTGATCTTGGCATGTAGAGCTGTAGATCCGCATACTTTTACATAGATCGCCATCTGGTGTTGGGCTCGGATGTTTGCACTTTGTTATTGTTGAAGTCTTTGTAGGGGACTCCTCCTTTGGTTAGTAGTGCACATGGGCATCGACTCCATCTCTAGATTGTTTTCGCCATAAAGGGTGATAATGGAGTTAGTTAGAGCTAGAAAAGATGTCCATGTGTAATGTATCCAAGTAAGATAGTAAGATAGTACTGCAACACATATAGCTGTCCAGGGAGGCGGGTGGGCGTTTGCGGATCGACAGCTCTACATGCCAAGAACAGATGCATTCTGGTAAGTAGCATTTTCCGTTTGAGGCATATGAGCAGTAGATCGCATACTTTTGCATAGACTATACAGCAGTTACCCGGTTAGCGGTGGCTACCTGTATGTGTTGCAGTAATTTGAAAAAGTGTTCTTAGGACAGCCTGGCCCACACTAGCTTGTAGTTTTGCCTGCACATATACACAGTAGTGTTTTCTAAAAGTGTGTGGTGTAGACCATGTTGCGGCTTTGCAAATGTCATCCATGGGGATGTTTCCTAAGAATGCCATGGATGCCCCTATCTTGCGTGTGGAATGCTATCTAGGGGGAATGGATAATATACGCTTTTCTTTTTGGTAGCATATTTGAGTGCATTTAATGATCCACCTGGCAATTTTAGCTTTTGATATAGGATTGCCCTTATGTGGTGGTGAGAAAGCTATGAAAAGTTGCTTAGTTTTCCTGAAACCTTTTGTTCTTTCAATGTAGTAAAGAATAGCACTTTTGACGTCAAGCGTATGAAGAGCCCGTCCAGCTACCGAGTCTGGTTGAGGAAAAAATACTGGGAGCTCAAGAGACTGGTTAAGGTGGAAAGCCAAAACTACTTCAGGTAAGACTTTAGGGTTTGTCCTAAGAACCACTTTATTGTGATGTATTTGCAAAAATGGTTCTGGTATGGTTAATGCTTGGAGCTCATGTACTCTTCTGAGAGATGTGATGGCCACAAGGAAAGCTAATTTCTATGTGAGGAAATGTAACTCACATTTATGTAAGGGTTCAAATGGGGGGCCCATGAGTAAGGACAATATTTACATTCCATACTGGAGAGGGTGGAATTCTGGGGGGAATTATTCTTTTAAGGCCTTCCATGAATGCTTTGATGGGAGGTACCCTAAATAAGGACAAGTGCTGTCTGTTTTGTAACTAGGCTGCTATGGCTGCAAGATGTAATCGTATGGATGTGTATGCCAGATTACATCTTTGTAGTTGCAGGAGATAACAGATAATATTTTGAGTTGAAGCATCCTATGTATTCATTGTGTTGTTATTGCAGTAAATAACTAATCTTTTCCATTCAGCTGCATAGCATGCTCTCGTGGTAGGACGTCTAGCTTCTTTAATGACATTCATACAGTCTGGTGGGAGATTGAGGTAACCAAACTCTAAGACTTACGGAGCCAGATCGCTAGGATCAGTTGAGCTGGTTCTGGATGTGTTATCTCTCCATGGTTCTGTGTGAGAAGCTTTGGGGAAAGGTGCACCTTTTGGTGTGGAACTACTGAGAGTTCCAGCAGTGTTGTGAACCATGGTTGTCGTGCCCATGTTGGAGCAACTAGGATCATTGTGAGAGACTGTTGCTTGAGCTTGCGCACCAGTAACGGAATAAGCGGGAGAAGCGGAAAAGCGTACGCAAATCTGCCTGACCAGTTCATCCATATCGCATTGCCTTTGGACAACAGGTGTGGATACCTGGAGGCGAAGTTTGGACATTTTGTGTTTACATGTGTGGGAAACAGATCTATGTCTGGGCAGCCCCACATTTGAAAAAACGGTTAAAGAACTTGCAGATGAAGTTCCCATTAGTGAATCTGCTGTTGTTGACGGAGCAGATCCGCAATTTGATGGTGTATCCCAGGTAGATGCTCTGATAAGAGGTATAGCTTTTGAGGAATGGTCCATCTCCAAATGCTCCGTGCTAAGCGTGAAAGCGACACAGTGTGTGTCCTCCCCCCCTGTTTTTGAATATAGTACATTGCTGTCATATTGTCCGTCCGGAGGAGAACAGTTTTGCCTAGGAGATGTTTTTGAAATGACTTTAGGGCGAGAAATATGGCCAGTAAGGGGTCCACATACCCTGAATGGTGTGGTTTAAGAGATGCGCTCCTCAGCGATGAGCGATGCGTCCGCTGTTAGTACGATTTGTGGAACCGGATCGAAGAACGGCCGCCCTTTGTTAAGATTTTCTGTACTCCGCCATTGCAGAGAGCGATATGTGCGGTTGTCCACCAACACCAGATCTATAAGATGACCTTGAGCCTGGTTTGACTGTTGTGCTAGACATTCTTGTAACAGACACATTTGGAGTCTTGCGTAAGGGATAATTAAGATGCAAGAGGCCATCATCCCTATTAACTGCATGAACACTCGAGCTGGTAGGGAGTGTTGCGGTTGAAATTTTGTTAGGAGTGCTCTTGCATACTGGCTATCCTGGCTGGATTGGAGTATACAAGGGCTTTGGAAGGATCTATTGTTGCACCTAGATATTGTTGGGTGTGGGACGGTTGGAGATGCGACTTGGTGAGGTTTATTGTGAATCCTAAATTGTGCAGCAGCTGGATTGTGTTGTGTGTTTGTTGTACACAATTGCTGCGTGACTTAGCTTTTATGAGCCAGTCGTCTAGGTAAGGAAACACATGAATGTGTTGTCTCCTTAAGTGGGCTGCTACCACTGCGAGACATTTTGTGAAGACTCTGGGTGCTGTTGTGACCCCGAATGGAAGGACTTTGAATTGGTAATGTTGTCCGTCCACTACGAACCGTAGGTATTTCCTGTGAGCAGGGTGAATAAAAATGTGGAAGTAGGCGTCCTTGAGATCTGGAGTGGCAAGGAAATCGCCTTGTTGAAGCAGGGGGAGGACCTGTTGCAGCGTGACCATATGGGCGTGGTCGGATTGTATGTAAAGGTTTAACAGTCTGAGGTCTAATATTGGCCTGAGAGTGCAGTCCTTCTTTGGAATGAGGAAATAAAGGGAGTAAACCCCTGTACCTCGATGATGTAGGGAAACCGGTTCTATTGCATGTTTTTGCAAGAGAGAGAGAGAACCTCCTGCTTGAGAAGCAGAAGTTGTTCTGCGGACATTGGACGTTGTTTTGGAGGTATATGGGGTGGAGTAGAATGCTGTTCCAGGCAGTAACCATTCTGGATAATTTGTCTTACCCACCTATCTGTGGTGATGGAATTCCATACAGGTAGGAAATGGGATAGTCTTCCCCCGACTGGAGTGGAGTGGTGGGAAGTCACTGTTTTGTAGGGGGGGAGTGGCGGATATTATAATAATGTTCTCTCCCTCGGTTGTTGCCTCTGTAATTCCCTTGAAAGTAACCTTTGTTGGGGGAAGTTTGAGTGGGGCTTTCATAAGTAGAAGAGGTGGTTTCTGTACCAGTGGTCTTGGAGGCTCCCCTATAAGAGGAGCAACGAAAAGAACCTCTGCTAGTTGTTGCTTTTAGAGCCCCCATGGATTTGGCTTTGTGTCCTTTTTCATCTTTTCTAAAGAAATATCCACAGCGGGTCCAAACAGCTGTTCCTGATCGAAGGGTTGATTGAGGATGGTAGACTGCACCTCTTGTTTAAAAACTTGATATGCGCAGCCACGCATGTCTACGTAGTAACACGCTTGTATTAATTGCGCGGGATGCTGTATCTGCAGCATCCAGGGCATATTTTATTGAGGTGTTTGTGATTAACTTTCCCTCCTGTATGAGATCATTTGCTTTAGTCTTGTACTCATCTGGAAGATGTTGCATGAGTTTTTCAAGCTCATCATAGTGAGCCCTGTCGTACCTCGCAAGTAAAGCTTGTGAGTTAGCAATACGCCAGACGTTTGCTGCCTGAGATGCAACTCTTTTACCTGATGCATCCAGTAGCTTTGATTCTTTGTCTGGCGGAGGGGCATCGCCACTACCAATGAGTCTAGAGGGAGTTGACCTTTAATATAAGCTGGATCACTTGGAGCTGGCTTGTATTTCTTTTCAATTCTAGGATTAAGCACCCTAGCCCTGACAGGATCTTTAAAACCTCAAGGGCATGTTTAATCATTCCCTAGAGCATAGGGAGAGTATTTGTTGTTTTTCATGGCTGGGAGAATGTTTCTAATAAAAAATCCTCCTCTAGAGGGTCTGAATGGAGTTGAACCCCATGTTATTGCGCAGCTTTATTTATTAGTTGTGCAAATCCTACATTATCTTCTGGGGGGGGATGTCTGGAGGGATATAAATCTGGCTCAGGCACATCTGGGACATTGTAATCTTCCCAAGAGTCATGTGTTGGGGTAATGTGTGTGTCATCATCAGTATCTGCATGATGTGGGTCTATGCCCTCATCCTCACCCTCTATGTCACATCTGAGACATTGTAATCTTCCCAAGAGTCATGAGGTGGGGTAGTGTGTGTGTCATCATCAGTATCTGCATGATGTGGGTCTATGCCCTCATCCTCACCCTCTACGTCACATCTGAGACATTGTAATCTTCCCAAGAGTCATGAGGTGGGGTACTGTGTGTGTCATCATCAGTATCTGCATGATGTGGGTCTATGCCCTCATCCTCACCCTCACCCTCTACGTCCTCATCATCCTGTTGTGGTGCAGGTGAAAGAGAAGACACTGGAGAGTGTGCTGGAGAGAGTATAATGTTTGTGGTTTGTGGCGGTGGAGAGGCAGGCCTCATAGGTGAGGTTGAGGAGTTTTTTCTTGGAGGGTATCTCAGGTGTTTGAGGTGTCCAATTTTCTCTTCTTAGGCAGTATGGAGGTGACTTGGCCAGTAATGGGGTCAATATGAAGTGTCTTTTGCTTAGGATCCGGTGGATCTGGATGGAAAAGTTCTTTGGATCAGTTAACTTTTTTTGGTGCTGAGGATGTCAGCTCCGAGTGGTGTTTTGGCCTGTCTTCCTTAGCTTTAGGAGGGGTTTTCGTTTCCTTTTGCTTAGGTGGAGTTTGCCTGTTTTTTCGGCTACGAGGACTTGGATAGAGTTTGCTTCGGTGCCGAAGAGTCTGGTACTTTTGGTTTTGGTGCAGAAGATTCTGATGGGAACGGGACTTGGGGTTCATGTTTCGGTGCCGCAGACGTTTTTTTCGGCACCGTGGTGTGGCTGGCTCGATCCCAAGCAGCCTGAAGGCTTTGTGGGCTTCGGAGCTGGGCCCTGAGGCGGGGCTTTTGAAGTCTTGTCTCGGTGTTGACCCAGACCCGAAGGTGTTACAGGAGCCTTTTGTGTTTTTGAGGCAGGGGCGTCAACGTCAGTACTCACGGTCCGTCGACCTAGGGTAATCATCTGGTCTTCTGAGTCTGAATCGTCTGCTTTGGAGACGGTGGCCTGTTAATCTCCGGTTCCGGATCGTTGATGCCTCCTCAAAGATGTCTTCCGGCGCCGAAACTGTTGATCAGGACATTTCGTGACATCGTGCCCAGCGATCACTTATAGTCTTTATAGACCTGAAAGAGTCACAGGCCTGGCAGTGTCGACTTTCGTGTTCTGGCGAGAGACAAAGGTTGCAGACTTCGTGGAGATCTGTGTCTGGGAATTCAGCCCCACACTTGCATTTTTTATATGGAGTCCTTTCCATATGCTGGTTGGTGGCGCCGATCGGCCCAACGTCCCACATCGACAACCGAACTGGATACGTGTCGAGAGAGATGGTGATCGAAACAATACAGTTGAGGGGTGCGAATTGTGAGCATCAAAGGGGAATCGAAACAACGTCGACCCTGAGCGGGGCAAATTACATCCGAAACCGATGGCGGAAAAAAACAAATCTGGAGATGGAGTCGATGCCCATGCGCACTACTAACCAAAGGAGGAGTCACCTATCTCGTGACTACAAAGACTTCCACAATAACAAGACCAACACCGGATGGCAATCTATGCAAAAGTATGTGATCTACAGCTCATATGCCTCGAACACATAATTACGTCCCGAGATGCAGCTCATATTGTCGGTAAAACAATTTTACTTGGATGCAGTTGCTTATGTTGAATAGGAAATTGGTTGTTATGAGTTTGTCACTCACAGTGATGTTGAAGAATGAAGAACATCTCAAGCTGGCAAGGCCTATTTGAAAGTCTATGTTATTCAACACTAACCACTCCTTTTTATTGAAATACCTCTATAGTGCAGTCCCCCCCAAAAGTCTCCCACACCTGTACATAAGCGCACAGCCCCTTTAACCTCTGAAATTTTACACCCTGAAATTCTGCCTCAATTACCTGTCCCCTTCAATCCCCCAATGCAGACAGACTACAGTTCCTAGGCCACAGACTCATGCTAGAGCTTTAAAGACACAGGCACCACGACTGCGTCTCACCTCGCCACTTGTGCTGCCAGGTGTGAAATCCAAAACACGCACACTCCCCCTTGAAAAGATGACTAAAACAAGCACAAACCCTACCAAAAGAAATACAAAACTAATCAGCCCACAAAAATCGCAGAAAGGCTTGTATGAGGATAGAGAACCTTAAAGTCTGATAAAACAAAAAACAATGTCTTGCCATTTTATCACAAAGACTCTTGAAACTAGAAAGCATTAAAAGCTCAAACATTCTCCGCAAATTTAACCTCTGCAAGGGACTGAAAGCACAGACTCAAAGCAGCTAAAAAGTGCAAGAACTCAAATGAGACTGAAATAACCAGTGTCTCTGGAAATAAGACACCCTTGGCACCTACACATTTACACTATAGATATATATATATATATATATATATATATATATATATATATATATATAATAATGCACACATAACATTGCTGGCTTGTCAGTGACACCTCGGCTCACCAATAGCTGCGAAATGTTGTGTAGCAACATTATTTAATTGGATACAGACAAGCATAGCCTTCACCCGTCCCTTTTTGAGCCAATGGATATCCTCAGGAGGGGATGGGGCAGAGAAAATTTGGTGTATGTATTTTGGTGTGCCCACACAGGCGCGCGGTTGAGTTTGGTTGCCAGGCGCCAGACAACAGACGTGAAGTGGAAGACTAATGTCAGCAACGTCTTACCGACCAATGACAGGGCGTCCACGAAGCCAGCATGGGAGTTCAGTGACGAAGGACATGTAAACAAACTAAAGCATTGTCTTAAATCAAATCAAAAGGGTTACTGTGTCCTGTCCGGCCTAGTCAACAAGATGACACCTCTCACTTTAATGCGATTCCAGCAACAGGGGAAAGGGGGGGATGCAATATAATACAGGCGCTGAAGGCTGAACACGCACCCACAGTGTAACACGAGCAGGAAAGAAATAAAATAATAGTACCCCAAATAAACAGATAAACAACCAAAGTGTACAGACACAGTACTTGGTCCCTGCGCCCTGGGAGGAAACAAAAGTCAAAAAGGTGGGAAAAAGAAGAAGGATTGACCACTAGCAAGCAAGGATTTTTTGAGGACACAAACAAACAAATAAAAAGCAGTGAGCAGGGTTTAAGATCCTAAAGTATATACAACAGCCTTCGAAAGCTCTTCCTTAAAAGGAGGGACAAAAAGGAAGGATTAAACACTAGCAAACAAACAGTTTTGATCAACAATCGAAGGGACGAATAAAAAGTTTGATGGGTAAAAGTTGTGCCCCTTTGTAATAACAATCATAAAGTAGCTCAGGTGTGGGCAATTGCCTTAAAATTCGCACAGAGATTACATTCGTGGGTCTTCGGCGATTATAGGATAAATAAATTCACCATTTCTTGCAAGTGCTCTCATCTAAGTAGAAAACTACAAAGCTGGGATAAAGTTGCGGAAAGGAAAAGAATAGATAAAACATATTCAAAAGCCTTCAGCAGCTTTGAAGCATAGCTAAACGTTTTATCAATAAGTGACGATGTGCAGCACAACCAAGGCCTTGCCTATTTCTAGCCATTCCTCCAAACAAGACAATACAGTAAGGAAAACACTGATCAGACAGGCTACCTACCAAAAGGCCAATGGCAAGTTTTATGGCCAATACTGGTCAAAGCATGCATGTGGCAATATCACAGGCCCTTTACAAACCTGGCAGTCATGGTAGGGTGGAATAAGGGTAATGTTCAGTCAAGTAGGCCCATCTTAAATGTTGTTTTAAGTATGTAGAACACTCAGGAGACACTGCTGCCACTTGGAAAAAATATTTTGTGGTCTGTTTAAACAAATTTAGAACTTTGAAGCCTCATTGCAAAATGTTAGTGTTGGTGCAAACCTACAAGTATAGAAAAGACTGACTGGAGCAAAGTACAAAAAAAATGCCTTGATGAATACTTGCTCCCATCTAGCAAAGCTGAAGCTGGGAGGATATTAAACTTTAAGCTTACAAAACATGCCCTAAAGACCACAGTAAAAAAAAAAAAACACTTGGTGTGACAAAGGAACAAAACGGTTAATTTTGTAGTACTAGTGCCACTTTTTAGGGTGCTGTACAGGTGGTCACTCATCACCTTATTGGGTTATTGACCACTACCAAAAAGTGTAGGTAGATCAATTTTCTATTGGTCCTGAGGAATTGCCATCACTTGATTTAAGGCAAGAAACATGTCGACCTATTTTAATAGCACACGTCCCCACACACCTTGAAGTGGGAGGGTGCGTTTTTTGTTTTTAACCAGGGCAGTGGCCACATTTCATTAAAATTGTTCTGAGTGGACCACTGTTCCCTGTTTTAGCTCACACAACACCTTATCATCACCTACACTGACTCTTACACCTAGGGCCCTCACACGCATTGCACCCAACGGCTTGCAAGAAAAAAGATCTCCGCTAAGTAGGCCCCTTCTAGGGTGCCTGATCGGGTATTGCACCGCCGACCCGAGTAGGAGCAGGCCCGATGATGAAGCAAGACACCCGCTTGTTGGGTGTGTGAGGGTCTTTTTCTATAAGGAGGAATCTCTTTCTCCTGTTCTTTCAATCCTTTACACATCAGGGTACATCTTCTCCCTGTGACATCTGACCTCCACCTGCTTTTTTCATTAGGAACTTCATACTGTTTTTGTTATAATTTTGCAGAGCTGCCTGGTCAAAGACTTGACCTAAAGTCAAGGATTATTATCTCACGATTGCTGTCCACTCAGGTTCTTTAACAAACTACAGCTCTTTAACAGATATGAAGAAAAACTGTAAAATATTGATATACAGAGGCAAGCAAACAAGGCAGAAATCTATCAAACAGCAGTAATTGCTTCCACCAAGTATTACCTAAGGGGGTGGACACCTAATCAATTACAGGGTTCATATTTTGTATACTTAATACGGTCATTCTCAATATAAACATTTCCCTCTTACGACTGTGAAGCGCAGGTTTTAACCCCTCCCATGCTCGTGACGGAACCGCTCCGTCACGAGCCACGGTGGGCTGTGCTGGTGACGGAGTGGTTCCATCACAGCCCGCTCGGCGCGCCTGCGAGGCACGTTCTATTGAACGGGCGGGGCCATGACGGAACCGCTCCGTCACAAGCACAGCCCACCCGAGGCTTGTGACGGAGCGGTTCCGTCACGAGTACGGGAGCGCCGCGCGGCCCCCCTAGCGCTGTGGCGGAATTGCCGCCGCAGCGAAGGGGTTAAAGAAGTGTAAACAAATTTTCATTCAAATTCATGACTCTCTGGAAGCAAAGATAACAAAATCTGAAAACAATTCCAAGAAGCATAGGCTTTCCGGGCACTGTACATTAGTGAATGTTCTAGGATTAAGTAGTGTTTACTTAATGAATAGTGGGTAACAACCATTTTGCAGTAGTTCTCTTCTTGATTATTAAGGACAGCTAAACAGAAACCATTTTGAGCAGCTTCTGAGACCAGTACTAATTACAGACCAACTTCAAAACATTTATTTCAAACAAATAAAACGTAACTAAGGTGGGTAAACTTTTGTACATTTATGATGCACAAGGACTAACCTCATGTCTGAAGACGAATCCCACAATGGCTGCAATTAGTTCAATTAGAAAAATAACGGACAGGAACATAGCATACTGAGGAAAAAAAACATAAAACATAGGTCACAAAGCATTAAAGCCATTAATCCATATTAAAAATGCTCCTTTTCCCAAGAATATTCCTACTACTTTGTTGATAGTCCTTTGGACCACTTGATCATCACAGGACAGCAATCAGATATTAGTCCAAAGTCAAAAAGGACTATGCACTGAATATATATAGTAAAGCTAAAACACCCTAAGGCACTGCAACTTGCAATGAAGAATCTTCTCCCAAAATGGTGCATCTCCATTCTAAGCATGTTAAAAAATCCACTTTTAAACACAAAAAGTAACTACAACCCAGATCATATATGCACAATTACAAAAAATGTACTTTAAAAATATTCTTTTATTTCACATACCTTTAGCATACTTTATTTTCTACCTGTTGATTGACAGTCCAGGGTTTTAGATTGTGTTAACTTTCATGGCTTTTGCTGCAAACTATTAACAAGTCACATTGGCAATCACATTTGGAAGAAACTTGGGTTCACTTCTGCTTTGCTAGTATCTAAAACTGAAAACCTACATGAGCTGTTTTGGGTGTCTGAGTTATCACTTTCATCCCATATCATCCCACATGACACAAAGGAGACCTAAAATTTAAACAGCACCTCTAAACACAATGCCGGTAGACACAAGGAAAGTATAGCAGCACGGTCTAGAAATCACCAGACTATCTAATCCAAAATCTTTCATACTATTTTTGGGAGGTTTCTCTTGTGCACACACGTTCAGTTTTTATTTTCTTAAACCCTGCGACAAAAGTACATAGGAGCAAATAAATTAATTAATACAAACACAACTAAAGACTAGCCAATAGGCCATAATATCAAAACTTTCAAAAATATAGCTTGAGAAAAAGCAATAAGTGTAACAGCTAGAATTGTGATGCAGACCCCTATTGCAGAGTTGGAAAGCTTTTACAACGTTGATAAAATTATGTTTTCCCTGTGAATGTAAATCTTAATTGTTGTGCTCCACTTCCACGCAGTATCACCCCATGTGAACCAGTGTACAGCTGCATGTTAAAAATAAGAATTTGCAAAGTCTATAAATCTTTAAGTCTGGACGTAAAAGTTTTTTTTGACAAACATAAGCATTTTGACAAACATAAGCATTAAAAGTAAAACAAAACTTGTTGTTTCTTAAAAGTACATGCAAAGGAAAGAAAATGAAAGCAGAGATTGTACCACCCACCATAAACTACTATTTAGGTCAATGTACAAATTTACACAACAAAATGATTTAACTCACCATGAAGAAAGCCAATGGCTAAAGTGGGATGACCGACTGCCACATGTTGAATAGTGTCTGGCGTGCAAAAGCAAAATGTGAACAGACCCATGGAAAAGAGGATTCACTAAAATCCCCTGTATGTGTGGGTGTGTGGGTGTGTATGTATGTATATATATATATATATATATATATATATATATATATATATATATATATATATATTTATTCTGAATTATTTGGAAAAAGAGACGGATTAGACAGCTAAACCGGCCTCTAGGCTAGACCTAAAGAGGTGCGTACGAACACAAACTTTGCCATCCTTGCATGAGCTCCATGCGGAGGACCAAAGCAGTACTTAACAACTAAACCATTAGACTTTGCATAACTAATGGTGCTGCACATGTAAAGCCGATTTACTATTTTTGGTAGATAATGGGAGCTGATGCATATGGAAATTAAGTGATTTACTCTTTACTACTTAATGTCAATACTTCGAAAAGTTGATTACACCACAAATCAAGTACTTGGCTAGTTACACAAAGAGATGATACTCGTTTAAAGCCATTTATAATATTTACAATTTTCTGTAACTCATTTACTAAGTGGATTAAAAAAAGCTCCCACTTACCAGTTTAAGCATCCATGTACTTGCACGACAGGTGGCAAAGCAGCCGAAGGTTCCAAGCAGGACGATGACAGCACCCGTGCCAATAAGTACATATGGAACGTTGGTGGCTTTTTCATTCAGCAGCGAGAAATATACCTCAAGGCTCACTTTTCCCCATATACCAACTGCCAGAAGAATGACCCCTGTAAACTAAAATGAGAAATAATAGTTGGTAACTTGTCTTTTCACTTAAAAAGGTTGGATGTACACTCTGTATCTGTAAGACACATCATATTGCACCAGGATGTGGCATCATCTTGAACACGAGAGGCCACAGCATGGTGGCCACAGTTCATATATCTCAGTACTAAGGAACTAATAACAAGAAGAGAAACCAGTATTTGCAATGCAATAGGTCTCACATTTGCGAGAGTTTGAGCTATTGGCATTGTAAATGACAATTACTTTTATGTATGTGTTTTGAAACCCTGCAAGTTGTGCGTAAACACGTACTTTGTACTTTTAGTCGTTGCTTACGAGAATGAAGGCAGGCAGTAAAGAGGCGCAGTTACTGCCAGACTTGCTTCTGGTAAACAATGACTATAAGTTCAAAGTACGTGTTTACGCACCACTTGCAGGTTTTCAAAACACATAAATAAAAGGCATTGTCATTTACAATGTCAATAGCTCCAACTTTTGCAAATGCAAGACCTATTGCATTGCAAATACTTGATGAGCTCAGAGGCGGTAGTGGCAGCAGCCATTGGAAGGCAGGGACTGTGATGCCAGGCTGTGAGTTTCAAAAGCAGGAGGGAGGAGGAGGCAGCTGCAGCTAAAACATACCTTGGTCTTTGAATGCACAGCAAATGTGGCAAGATAAGAGGAAGATTCACAACCCTGTTTACAACAGACCTCTATAAACCACACACACTGGTCTGGAGTGCTCCAGCATGATGAAAGAAATAGTGCTCACAAGCTCCAAGTAACAACACATGTAAGAGGGGCAGTCCTTGAAAATGGGTGGAGCTTTTAAAGCCCATATCCCAAATACAGCATGTCTCGCAGAGACAACACGAGCATCGTCAGGCGAGACCCAAAAACCATGCACAATATGTTAGTTATAATGATGAACGAGGCAGAGAAGAATGTGTAATGCATTGAGATGGTAATTTGTTTTTGGTAATGGTTCCGCTATGGGATAAGGCAACTTGAAACTCCCAAAGCAACCATGGCAAAACTATCATCTTTAGGCAAAGAAGCAGATGATCATTTCAGGTTTATGGTGAAGCGAAGCCTAAGAGGAGGATGAGCTCAATGTAACTTAATACCACTGATGATTTCACAAGATCTTTTATATATTTCGCCAGCCTAAGTACCAGCATGTCACTCCTCTCCTGCGCAGTCTTCACTGGCTTCCCATTACCAAACGCTGCTTTTTTAAACTTGGCTGTGTCATTTTTAAAGCCTTGTCTGACTCAGCCCCAGCATTCATTACCTCCTGTCTGACACGGTACGTCCCTCACAGAGACCTCCGCTCCGCCACCCTCAATCTCCTGGTCATTCCCAAAACCAGGCGGAAAAAGCATGGTGGCCTCAGTTTCTCCGCCATGGCACCTGCCACTTGGAATTCCCTTCCCACTGCACTTCGTCTTTGCCCTACCTATGATCATTTCCGTAAGCTCCTTAAGACTTTCTTATTTCAACAACTACCTGAGTAACTTCCCCACCCTAGCTGCTGTTACGTCAAGAGCGCCATGAAACCGTTGGTGAACGTGCGCGGTATAAATATTTTTAACGTAACGTAACATTACCGTGGACCAAATTCTAATAATAAAGGGGAGAGTGAACAACTCTGTTACAACATATATTTAGGTGTACTGGACTTGATAAATTGACAGTGGTGAGTACCTGAAACTGTGCTCGACTCAGTGGCCGAAATGGGGGAAAAAAGATTGGGGAACTGTGGGCAGAGAATCAGAGGGCGGGGTAACCAGATGATGGAGATGATGGAACCAGTGGGCGGAGTCAGAGGTGTGACTAAAATGTGCAAAACATTCTAATATTTAGTATTTGTTTGGCATACCAGTTACAGCTTATTCGGTTATTTAATTCAACCAATGGATACACATGATTATTTAAGGTTTAATAGGGGTTATTGACATTAAAATATATTCACAAAGTGGGATATGTTTCCAATCACAGAATGTTCCAAATACTCTTAAAAGTGTAAGCACAAGCCATTTGTCTCTGAGCCATGGAGTTTCTGTCATCAGCACTTCTCCTCCCTTTTTCCACAAGAGCAAGTCAAACATGAAAGGCTAAAATATCCTAGTTTGCAAATGTTTTCTGTATAATTATGGTCCTGCCATATTTGCCACATAATACAACATCTGCGGCATAATCTGACAATTTTAACTAATAAATTGTTTGTAGCTCACAAGGTTTAAAAGTAACTAAAAAAGGTGACTTTTGCTTCTGTGAAGTGGACGTCCCTTTGCAAAGGTTGACTGATCACCTGTCTCACTGCTGCATTTGTATGCTACACTGGTACTAATAGTACTAATATCTTTCCAGAGACTGTTACCATGTGTAACAAGCATTTGCAATGCAATAGGTCTCGCATTAGGAAAGTTTGAGCTAGTGGTATTGTAAATGACATTTATTTATGTGTTGGTTTTGAAAATAGCGAAATAATAGCTTTGTCATTTACAATGCCAATAGTTATAACTTTCGCAAATGTGACACCTATAGCATTTGTAATGCAATATGTGTTGTATTTACGTGACTTAGATGTATTGATATTACAAATAACAATGGCTTTAATTTTTTTTAATATCGACAGAGTGAGGGCGACAGAGTGAGGGCGACAGAGTGAGGGCGACAGAGTGAGGGCGACAGAGTGAGGGCGACAGAGTGAGGGCGACAGAGTGAGGGCGACAGAGTGAGGGCGACAGAGTGAGGGCGACAGAGTGAGGGCGACAGAGTGAGGGCGACAGAGTGAGGGCGACAGAGTGAGGGCGACAGAGTGAGGGCGACAGAGTGAGGGCGACAGAGTGAGGGCGACAGAGTGAGGGCGACAGAGTGAGGGCGACAGAGTGAGGGCGACAGAGTGAGGGCGACAGAGTGAGGGCGACAGAGTGAGGGCGACAGAGTGAGGGCGACAGAGTGAGGGCGACAGAGTGAGGGCGACAGAGTGAGGGCGACAGAGTGAGGGCGACAGAGTGAGGGCGACAGAGTGAGGGCGACAGAGTGAGGGCGACAGAGTGAGGGCGACAGAGTGAGGGCGACAGAGTGAGGGCGACAGAGTGAGGGCGACAGAGTGAGGGCGACAGAGTGAGGGCGACAGAGTGAGGGCGACAGAGTGAGGGCGACAGAGTGAGGGCGACAGAGTGAGGGCGACAGAGTGAGGGCGACAGAGTGAGGGCGACAGAGTGAGGGCGACAGAGTGAGGGCGACAGAGTGAGGGCGACAGAGTGAGGGCGAAAGATAGATAGAGTGATGGCGATAGATAGAGTGAGGGCGAAAGATAGATAGAGTGATGGCGCTAGATAGAGTGAGGGTGAAAGATAGATAGAGTGATGGCGAAAGAGTAAGGACGATAGATAGAGTAAGGGCGGTAGATAGAGTAAGGGCGGTAGATAGACAGATAGATAGATAGACAGATTGATAGAGTGAGGGCAATAGATAGATGGTTGTGTGTGTTGTGTGTGTGTGGTTGTGGTTGCGTGTGTGTGGTTGTGGTTGCATGTGTGTGGTTGTGTGTGTTGTGTTTGGGGTTGTGTGTGTGGTTGTGTGTATTGTGTTTGGGGTTGTGTGTATGTGTGTGTGGTTGTGTGTGTGGTGTGTGTGTGGTTGTGTGTGTGTGGTTCTGTGTGTGTGGGGTTCTGTGTGTGGGGTTCTGTGTGTGTGGGGTTCTGTGTGTGTGGGGTTCTGTGTGTGTGGGGTTCTGTGTGTGGGGGGTTCTGTGTGTGGGGGGTTCTGTGTGGGGGGGGTTCTGTGTGTGGGGGGTTCTGTGTGTGGGGGGTTCTGTGTGTGGGGGGTTCTGTGTGTGGGGGGTTCTGTGTGTGGGGGGTTCTGTGTGTGGGGGGTTCTGTGTGTGGGGGGTTCTGTGTGTGGGGGGTTCTGTGTGTGGGGGGTTCTGTGTGTGGGGGGTTCTGTGTGTGGGGGGTTCTGTGTGTGGGGTTCTGTGTGTGGGGTTCTGTGTGTGGGGTTCTGTGTGTTGTGTTTGGGGTTGTGTGTGTGGTTGTGTGTGTTGTGTTTAGGGTTGTGTGTGTGGTTCTGTGTGGGTGGGTTGTGTGTGTGGGGTTGTATATGTGTGGGGGTGTGTGTGTATGGGGGTGTTGTGTGTGTATGGGGGGTGTTGTGTGTGTATGGGGGCTGTTGTGTGTGTGTGGGGGGTGTTGTGTGTGTGTGGGGGTGTTGTGTGTGTGTGTGGGGGTGTTGTGTGTGTGGGTGTTGTGTGTGTGGGTGTTGTGTGTGTGGGTGTTGTGTGTGTGGGTGTGTTGTGTGTGTTGTGTGTGGGGGTGTTTTGTGTGTGTGTTTGGGGGTGTTGTGCGTGTGTATTTGGGGGTGTTGGGTGTGTGTGCGCGTTGGCTCAGCGAGACCTAAAAAAGTAGACACTACATGTAAATCGTTTTTTCAATTTTTCAATACGAGTTAAAAAATCCTATTTGAGGGGTAATGCTTGCTGGGTGAAAATAGAGCACCCTTTCCTCCCTGAAAAAAAAACAACAAATGGTAGGATTCCATTGTTAGATACAGTAAAATAATCAGAGTAACAGGAAGGATTACTTCCATAATAAAGCGAGAAGGGCAGACGGACTCAGTGTTGACATGAAAAGAAGGCTTTGGCAGATGGTCAACGCCTTTAAAAACAAAATGGAAGTCTTTAGCATAATCTGCGGTCATCCTGGAATATGGTGTGGAATCAGGCTTCACATACCACGTTGAACACCCCTGGTCAAAATACTTCGTCAGGAGAGGATGTGGCTTAACGGCAAGACCCGACTCTGAAGCAGGGGAAGCAGGTTCGAGTCTCGGCAGAGACGCTCAAACATACTGTGATTCTGGGCAAATCACTTAATTTCCCCTTGCCATGAATGTATCAGGCTCTAATGCAACTGGTACTCATGTAAAGCGCTCAGATACCTTCGGCTCGAGTTCGCGCTATATAAAACTGCAAAATATAAAAAGATAAGCACGGCCAGGACTTGAAATGCTGTGTCTGTGATGACATACAGTGAGGTGACCATTCTACCAAAAAGAGGAGCATTATTGTATTTTGAGAGCATACAGTTCCCTTGGGAAAATGTAGCTGCTTTTAAGCGATAATGCACATTTGAGTAAAACGACGTTATGCAGAGTGATAAATAATCTTAAGAAATACTGTTTCACAAGAGCATGAAGCAAGACTTTAAAGATATCTGCATAGGATACATTTACCTACATTTACATGAAAATCATTTTCATATCCTGCTGTCATTCAGAAAACCGGACGTGACCCAACCAATGGTGGACACCTCTGTTTTAGGCTATGAACTAAGGTGACCAGATTACTCCACGTAGTCACTACACGGTACTCCCGTTTTGTAGTTTTAACAATCCAGTGTATTTGCGGAATTTCAGTCCTCGCTCATTCCAGTTGATTCAACCGACACAACACACCTGAAAACAAAACTTTGTAAAAAGGAAAGCCAGGAGAGGTGCATTGCGTCTTGTGGTCATCAACTGGTAACCTTGGGTGCTGAGGTCACAGAGAAGGCACCTTTGAGGAGTTAATATATAGCCCTTCACCTGCCCAACTAAAGCAACATACCTCTGATCATTTTAAACAAGCGGCTAGGCGACTAAAGATGACACGAATGCATCATTTTCACATGACGTCATGCAGAAGGGGAGTTGACTTTTTAGTAGCTGTCGGCAAGGACCAAGGGTTCCCTTCGTTTATATCGAAATATTGTGGTGCTTGCCGTGATCTACATTGTGTTTGATCTCTTTGAAGTATATTTAATGTGATGTGATGTAGTGCCTAGTATGGCATTGTAGGACTTGGGGAAGTTCAAAGATAACTTAGGCTCGGAGTATATTGGGGAGGGGGGGGTTTGCTGGGAGTATTTTGGGAGGGCGGGTTTGCTGGGAGTATATTGGGAGATTTTGGGAGGGCGGGTTTGCTGGGAGTATATTGGGAGGGAGGGTTGCTGGGGGTATATTGAGGAGAGGGAGGGTTTAGTGGGAGCATACTGGGGAGAGGGAGGGTTTGCTGGGAGTATATTGGGGAGAGGGAGGGTTTGCTGGGAGTATATTTGGGAGGGGGGTTTGCTGGGAGTATATTGGGGAGAGGGGGGTTTGCTGGGAGTATATTGGCGAGAGGGGGGTTTGCTGGTAGTATATTGGCGAGAGGGGGGTTTGCTGGGAATATATTGCCGAGAGGGGGGCTTGCTGGGAGTATATTGGGGAGAGGGTGTTGCTGGGAGTATATTGGGCGTATCGTGGTTGCTGGGATTATATTGGGAAGAGAGGGGTTTGCTGGGAGTGTATTTGTCAGAGAGGAGTGAATTTTGCAGAAATGGGTACTGGAAGTGCATTGGGCTCTTCAGGCAGGTAGTACTTTTGTCAATAAGACAGGGCGTTTATGCCATAGAGTAGGTGATGGGAGCCACTTGGTTAGAAGTTTAGAATCCTAGTGTGGTGATACAGTCCGATTGAACAGTGACCAGTACAGTGCCCAAAAGGAGTACACGTTTTAGCATACTGATTTTAAGCAAGTATGTTCTTGATTGCCCAGCGTCATTAGTGATAGTTCTTTCTCCGGTCTGCTCTGATACTGCTTCAGTGGAGAAGGGACCATAGGTTGAATAGGCAGAGAGTAAGTGGAGGTTGGGCACGTCATGGAAAGAGGCCACAGAACTCCGTGCATATCGGGAAGAGGCTGGTCATAGCTCATGAAAGAAGAAAAGACAGAGCCGGGGTATGGTCAGAGGCGGGGTGTAACAGTAGCAGACTAAATGGGTCATTTATTTCTAGTTTTCTTTAGCGCAAATCTGGTCCAACCGGGTGTGAAACGCTTCACGATTTGCAGTGCTGAACAAAAGGAGAAAGTAAATGCTGAACAAAAGGAGGACAATTAAAAGGTAAAAAACACAAGCTCTAGGCATAGCGTGGTGGGGGCGGGGGAGCGGCATTGCTTGGCGGGGGAGCGGCTTCCTTTGAAGTCTGATGCCGATGGTGTGCAATGTGCACGCGCCCGGCTCACATGCACTGCAACCAATCCGCATTTTGGGTGCACTTTTTAGGCCCATACTTTAATCTCGCCAACAAGCATTGCTAAAGCAATGCCTTAGGCTCGACCTAAAAATGTCAATATAATAAAGTATCAGAAAACATATGGCATTACGTTGCAGCCTTTTTGTTACTGCATAATTTAATCAACACTGCAGCATCATTTTGTCCTTCTTGTTGCAGAATTCCAATGCCCCCAAAGCAGGCAGCACACGTTAAAAGTGCTTTGCATGAAGCAGAGAGACTGTGAGGTTTGCGTCAAAATCCTGCATTACCGATCCCTGGTAAGCTGCAGCTACTACTGCTGAAACAAGGCCAATGGATGTACCAATGTTATGTTATGTTATTTTCATTTGTACCGTGCGCAGATACTACAAGAGTGTCCTGGCGAGATCCTTGAGCGATATAGAGAGGAGCCAGATTTAGGGAAATAGGAACGCTTTCAGCTTCTTTTTGAAAAGAATAGCGTCCTGAGTGCATCAGAGAGCAAGAGACAGCGCATTCCAAGCTAGAGTGGCTTTCACAGCCAGAGAGCTGCCGCCCACCCGTTGCTAGCAAAAGCGCGGGACTTGGAAGAAAGAACGCAGGTGTCTTGCAGGAGTGTAAAAGGAGAAGAGTTTCTTAAGACAGCCTGGCCCTGTGGCATACAGAGCAAGGTGGGCGATAACGAAGGACTTGAATTTAACCCGCTTTGCTACAGGCAGCCAGTGTAGGGCGCGAATATGTTGTCTCACGCTACATCTGGCAGGGATGTTCAGGAGCAGCCTGGCGGCTCGTTTTTCGCACCTTGCAGTTTATTTAGTAAGTAGCTCAGGCACCAATGTATAAAGCGTTGGCGTAATCTAGCCGAGAAAGAATAAGGGCTCAGGTAACGGTCTCCCTAACCGCCGAGGAAGAAAGGGGAGGAATTTGAGGTTCTCCTCGAACCAAACCCCTAAATTCTTGACGGGATTCCCTGATGAGGCAGGAAGCATCAAATCGGACGGCCAGGGTGTTTCCCTAAACCGAGGGGGAAACTTTCCAAATAGAAGGATTTCCGATTTCTCCTCATTAGATTTAAGTTCTGCTGCGGCCAACCAATGGGTGAGGCGAACTGGCCTCAATGGCTGGGCCGGCTTTAGCGCTGGTGGCGCCCTGTGCAAAAATGTTTGTTGGTGTCCATCCCCAATAACCACCTGTTGGACAGGCCGCGTGGCTGGACCGTCCCCCCTCCGCACAACGGGGCCCGGACCCCGGCTCTCCCTGAATCCCCAGCAAGAGCCACCCCGGCATCCCCCCCGAGGCAACCCACAACCCGTCCACAACGGGACGCCAGCTCCTGAACCCTCCCGTACCGGCTGGCCCTGGTCCCCGTCAGCACCATGGCCCCGGCCCAGCCGCCATCTTTGGACACTACAGCACGAGGCCGCATGGCCTCGACTCGACCCCAACCCTGGGCCTGGCCCGGCCCCGACATCGCGGCACCAACCTCCACACAGGAGGTAAAGAGACCACTTGGCAGGTCAATGAAAGAAGAAGGCGTCAACGGCTCTCCTCCGCCGGGTGTCGATCACCCCCGGCCTCCCTGGGCGCTGGCTCCAACCCCCTGCTGGGTGTCGGGACCCCCTCATTCCGGACCTCCCGACCTCAAGGCGCGAGGGTCCGGGCATCAAAGGGATCCAGACCTATAACTGGGGAAGCCCCAGACCAGGAGGGCAGTTGTATCCTGGAGTCGAGAGACACCGAGAAGAACTCATCCTTGACGGACGGCTGGCGCTGCCGCAGCCCTGCCCTGTGAACACTTCGTCTTGGCCTGCTGGCGCTGCCGCGGCCCACCCTCGTGAAACCATCATCTTGGCCTGCTGGCGCTGCTGCGGCCCTCTGCAACGTGAACTACCACCTTGGCCTGCTGGCGCTGCCGCGGCCCTCTGCAACGTGGACTACCACCTTGGCCTGCTGGCGCTGCCGCGGCCCTCTGCCCATTGAACCATCGCCTTAGCCTGCTGGCGCTGCCGCGGCCCTCTGTACTTGAACCATCACCTTGGCCTGCTGGCGCTGCCGCGGCCCCTTCGTTGTCGACCTTCATCTTAGCCGGCTGGCGCTGCAGCGGCCCAACCTTGCAGACTCCTAAGCTCGAGGATTGTGAGCTTCTCTCTTACCACCCTCTGTACCGACCCGGTACCAAGACTGTCCCGCTACCCCTTTCCCTACAGAGACTAGAATTGAGAGGACCCTCGAGTCCTGAATCTCCTGTACCGCTGATAACCTTGCCGCAAGAACCCTATATAAAGAGTGTTGATCTCATCCTTGTGTGGTGTCTATCTGTGGGGAGGGAAGTGACTTGTCTGTACGATCGCCGGAGACGGCCCTCATCGGAGGCCTCTCCCCCAGTATTCGGCCGACCCTCTGGGTCCCCGTCTAACATTGGTGGCCAGAGGCGCGATCCGAACCTACGCATAACCGTACAGAGGGTCACTCGCCCCACGACACACAACCACCATGACAACAAAAGAGAGCGGAGCAACAGAAAAATTCCAGATGGAAAAGCTGGAAGAATACAACCACAGAGAACTGAAACAATTTTGCATGGAATTAGGCATTTCAACCACAGGACTGAGCACGAAAGAGGACTTCAAACGAGCCCTGGAATCTTGGGCGGAGACGGGTACGACCGTAGAAGATCGGGTCTCTCCCCAGAAGAGGTCCGGGAACGGGAAAAAAGCAGGCTCCATGAATTAGAACTGGCATGTTGGACAGGCCACATGAAGGGCTCGCTCCCTCCCCGCAGGACAGGGCCCGGGCCACCGTCAGCACCATTGCCCGGCCCAGCCGCCATCTTGGACACGGCACCACGCGGCCGTGCGGCCTCAGCCCGACCCCAACCCTGGGCCTGACCAGGCCCCGACATCCCGGCACCACCCTCCACCCAGGAGGTGAACGGCCCACTTGGCAGGTCAATGGGAGTACGAAGTGTCGATGGCTCTCCCCCGCCAGGTGCCGAGCACCCCCAGCCTCCTCGGGCGCTGGCTCCACCCCCCTGCTGGGTGTCTGGGCTCCCTCATCCCAGACCCCCCGACCTCCAAGAGCGAGGGTCCGGACATCAAAGGGCGCCAGGCCTATAACTGAGGCAGCCCCAGGACAGGAAGGCAGTTGTATCCTGGAGTCGAGAGACCCAAGAAGAACTCATCCGTAATTGGCCTGCTGGCGCTGCCGCGGCCCTCTGCCTCGTGAAACCTTCGTCTTGGCCTGCTGGCGCTGCCGCGGCCCTCTGCCTCGTGAAACCATCGTCTTGGCCTGCTGGCGCTGCCGCGGCCCTCTGCCTCGTGAAACCTTCGTCTTGGCCTGCTGGCGCTGCCGCGGCCCTCTGCCTCGTGAAACCATCGTCTTGGCCTGCTGGCGCTGCCGCGGCCCTCTGCCTCGTGAATCCATCGACTTGGCCGGCTGGCGCTGCCGCGGCCCTCTGCTTTGTGAGACTATCATCTTGGCCTGCTGGCGCCGCCGCGGCCCGATCCACAGACACTCCAGCTCGAGGATTGTGAGCTCGCCTCTTAACGCCACCTGTACCGATCCGGTACCAAGACTGTCCCGCTACCCCCTTTTCCCTACAGAGACTAGAAGTGAGAGGACCCCCGGGTCCGAGATATCCTGTATCGCTGATATCCTTGCCTTAAGAACCTTACATAAAGCATTGAACTCGACTTGGTGTGGTGCCTGTTTGTGGGGAGGGAGGTAACTTGTCTGTACGATCGCCGGAGACGGTCCCACTCGGGGATCTCTCCCCCAGTATCCGGCCGACCCTCAGGGTCCCCGTCTAACATTGGTGGCCAGCGACGGGATCCGAACCTACGCATAATCGTACAGAAAGTCACCCGACCCACGACACACGACCACCATGACAACAGAAAACGGAACAACGGAGAAATTCCAGATGGAAAAATTGGAAGACTACAACCACCGAGAACTGAAGCAATATTGCATGGAACTTGGTCTCCCAACCACGGGTCTGAGTACGAAGGAAGACTTCAAACGAGCCCTAGAAGCCTGGGCGGAAACGGGTACGGCCGTACCCCGAACACAAACAACCGAAACGAGCCCCGCACCAACTAAAGAAAGAGCGGGTCTCTCCCTGGAAGAGATCCGAGAAAGAGAAAAAACCAGACTCCACGAATTAGAACTAGCCCGACTTCGCTTGGATGGAGAACTCAAGCTGGCAGAACAAAAAATAACCCTGGAACACTTACGGCTCAGGGAAGAGCGAGAAGACAAGCAAAGACAGAGGGAGCTAGAGGAAAAGAAACTAGAGTACGAACATGAGCGCAATCTCAAAGCACTGGAGATCCAGAAACAGGATAAAGACCTCGGGCTCCCCGAACGACCGACCCCGTCTGCCTCGACCGAACCCAAGGTTCACATCCCCAAAGATGTCATCCGGGAATACCACAAGAACGATGATATACAGCAGTGGTTTAAAGCCTATGAGGTGGCAATGACCTCCCACCGGATTCCCCGAAGCGATTGGGGAGCCGGATTATGGGGGAGGTTTGTCAACGAAGGGCGGGACGCCCTGCTGCAACTCCCGGACCAGCTGATGACCTCCTACGACCACATGAAGGCCGCCCTCCTCACTCGATACGGGCTCACACCTGAGATGTACCGCCAACGGTTCCGCGACTGCAAACGGATTCCGGGTACAACTTGGGTGGAGTACGTGAACTTTTTTAGCCGAGCCTTCGAGGGGTGGATCAAGGGCAACAAGGTAACCACCTACGAACAACTCTTTGACCTTATCGTATGGGAACACCTGTCGAACAACTGCTTCGTGGAGCTCCGGCAACACCTCCTGGACAGTAAGCTAACCGACCCTCGACAACTCGCCGTCGAAGCCGACCGGTGGGAAAGCACCCGAGTTGGCCGGAACGCACCCAGCGAATTATCCAGATCGTATCGCCCCCGAGGGGGAGGAGGAAGTCAGGGTCGGGGGAGAGACCCCGGCCCCTCGTCACCCCCCAGAAACCCCTCGACCCCGGTTGGCCGAGGAAGCCCTGCCGTCCGGGCCGGTTTCCGGGCCAACATTACGTGCCACAGGTGCCAGCGACCCGGCCACTACGCCAGTGATCCCAACTGCCCAAAGAATCCGAACACTACCCCCCGCCAAGTTGCAGCGGCGGCCCTAGGGGAAGAACTAATCCCGGAGGACCAAGAAGAGTACGAGGCCGATCCCTCTGAATGGGCACCCGCCGCCATGGCACTGGTCTGCTTAGGGGAGAGAGACATGATTCCGCGGGCCCCCCTTCCCGCCAACACACAGAAGTACGGTCAATGGGTCAACATTAATGGCCGCCGGGCGGAAGCCCTCCGCGACACCGGGGCCAGTGTAACGGCGGTCCGACGCCACCTCGTCACTCCAGACCAAATCTTGCCGAACATTCTTTGCCCTGTCCGATCAGCCGACAACTCTGAAAGCCTATGCCACATGGCCTGCGTCCCCTTCGAGTGGGGGGGAGTAACAGGGATGTTAAAAGTAACTGTCCGCGATGATGCCCCCGTGGACTGCCTCCTAGGAAACGATCTTGAAAGCTCTCCCTGGGCAGCTGTCGAGCGGAGGGAGCACCTGGGGATGCTTGGCCTCCCCGAATGGGTCTGCGTCACGACCCGGTCCATGACCGCCCGCGCGGTCCCCAGCCCGGAAGAGCCCGAGTGGCCAGAACCTCCTCCCGCGCTCATCCCAGAGGAGGCCGCCCCAGAAGCCAGTCCATTGACCCAAACCGAAGAAGGATCCGACCAGCTTCGGGACGTCCCTGACCTGGCACACTGGCGGCAGGAGGGAGGCCCCACGCAGGAACAATTCCGGGCCGAACAGAAAACTTGTCCCTCTCTCGAAGGACTCCGGCAGCAAGCCCTGGCCCAGAGCACCGGGGATACCTCGGGGGCCCACTGGATCTACTGGGACCAAGACCTGCTCTACAGCGAGCAGAAAGTTGCAGAACTAGGGGCCGGTCGGGTGCTGGTGGTGCCCCTTCGCTTCCAAGACTTCCTCCTGAACTTAGCCCACGATGTCCCCCTTGCCGGACACCTGGGGCAGGATAAAACCTACGACCGCCTGGTGACCCATTTTTTCTGGCCCCACATGCGGAAGGATGTCACCAACCACTGCAAGGCCTGCCCCACCTGCCAGGCCAGCGGAAAAAGTGGCCGAAAAATCAAAGCACCGTTACAACCCTTTCCTGTCGTCACCACCCCGTTTGAACGAGTGGGAATAGACATTGTGGGGCCCCTCGACCCGCGAACAGCCCAAGGACATCGGTTCATCCTGGTCCTTGTAGACCACGCCACCCGCTATCCCGAGGCCATCCCTCTTCGGACTGTGACGGCCCCCGTGGTGGGCCGGGCCCTGATGGGGATCTTCTCCCGGGTGGGGTTCCCCCGGGAGGTCGTCAGTGACAGGGGCACGAACTTTATCTCCAGATATATGAAGTCCCTCTGGCAGCAATGCGGGGTCACCTACAAGTTCACGACCCCCTATCACCCGCAAGGAAACGGACTGGTCGAGAGATTCAACCGCACCCTCAAGGGGATGATTAGGGGTCTAGAAGAACCCCTTCGACGCCAGTGGGACGTGCTACTTCCATGCCTCCTGTTTGCCTATCGGGAGGTCCCGCAGAAGTCCCTCGGCTTCAGCCCATTTGAACTCCTGTACGGGCACCCCGTCCGGGGCCCCCTCAGCCTAGTCAAGGAAGGTTGGGAGCAGCCTCCCCAGAAAACTCCCCCGGACATCTACAGGTATCTCCTGGCTCTCCGCAACCAGACCCGGCGGTTCCGAGACGCCGCCAAAGCCAACCTCGAGGCCAGTCAGGAGGACATGAAGAGGTGGTACGATCAGCACACGTCCTCCATTGAGTTCGAACCTGGACAACAGGTCTGGGTGATGTCCCCGGTTGAGCCCTGTGCACTCCAAGACAGATGGTCCGGGCCCTTCAAGGTAATCGAACGCAAGGGGCCCGTCACCTATTTAATCGACATGGAGACTGCCCGGAACCCCCTACGGGTCCTCCATGCCAACAGGCTCAAACCCCATTTTGTGCGATCCGAACTCAGCCTCCTGATGGCTACCGATACTGGGACAGAAGAAGACTCCGAACCCCTTCCGGACTTACTGAGGGCCCTCGAGCAGGATGGCTCAGTGGAAGGGGTCCAGCTCTCCGAGGCCCTGTCCCCGGAGCAACGCCAAGACTGCCAAACGCTCCTGAGGCAGTTCGCCTCCCTGTTCTCCCTCACCCCCGGAGTCACCCCCTGGTGCCTCCACGATGTGGACACCGGGGACAGCCCTCCTATTCGACACCGAGCGTACCGCGTACCAGACCGGGTACGAGCCTGCATCCAGACAGAGGTGTCCAAAATGCTGACCCTAGGAGTGATCGAACCCTCAGACAGTCCCTGGGCGAGCCCAGTCGTCCTGGTTCCCAAGGCAGCTGCCCCGGGCGTTGCCCCTGAGCTCCGGTTCTGCGTGGACTATCGGGGGCTGAATGCAGTTACCCGGACCGACGCTCATCCCATCCCCCGGGCAGACGAGCTAATTGACCGGATGGGGGCCGCCCGCTACCTGAGCATCTTCGACCTAACAGCGGGCTACTGGCAGATCGGCCTCACCCCTAGGGCCCAAGAACGATCCGCCTTCTCTACCCCAGACGGGCACTACCACTTTAAAGTCATGCCCTTCGGCATGAAAAACGCCCCGGCAACGTTCCAACGGCTGGTAAACCAGGTACTGGCGGGCCTGGAAGACTTCAGCGCCGCCTACCTGGACGACATTGCTGTGTACAGCCACCAGTGGACCGACCACCTCCGCCACCTGCGGGAGGTTCTACACGCCCTCCAGCAAGCCGGGCTCACCATCAAAGCCAGCAAGTGCCAGGTTGGCCAAGGGTCCGTGACCTACCTAGGACACCAAGTGGGAAGCGGGCTGGTGGCCCCTCTCCAACTCAAGATCGCTGCCATCCAGGCCTGGCAACCCCCTACGATCCAAACGGAGGTCCGAGCCTTCCTGGGGCTCACCGGATACTACCGGCGGTTCGTGAAGGACTATGGCAGCATCGTGGGGCCCCTCACGGAGCTCACCTCCAAAAAGAGCCCCAAAACCGTCAACTGGACCCCGGCCTGCCAATCGGCCTTCGAAAAGCTAAAGACCGCCATGTGCACGGCCCCCGTGCTCCAGGCTCCCGACTACAGCCGGGAGTTCATTGTGCAGACGGACGCCTCCGATCATGGTGTGGGGGCCGTCCTCTCCCAACTCAACGCCGAAGGGGTCGACCATCCGGTGGTCTTCATCAGCCGACGCCTCTTGCCCCGAGAACAGCGCTGGAGCACCATTGAGAGAGAGGCCTTCGCCGTTGTCTGGGCACTCAAGAAGCTCCGGCCCTACCTCTTCGGCACCCACTTCCGGGTGCAAACAGACCACCGACCCCTGCAATGGCTGATGCAAATGCGGGGGGAGAACCCGAAGCTGCTACGTTGGTCCATCTCCCTGCAGGGGATGGACTTCACTGTGGAACATCGACCCGGCCAAGACCACGCCAACGCGGATGGCCTGTCCCGCTTTTTCCGCCTCGACGAGGAAAGTCCCCAAGAAGATGGGTGACTCTCCCCGTCTTCAGCTGGGGGGGACGCATGTTGGACAGGCCACATGAAGGGCTCGCTCCCTCCCCGCAGGACAGGGCCCGGGCCACCGTCAGCACCATTGCCCGGCCCAGCCGCCATCTTGGACACGGCACCACGCGGCCGTGCGGCCTCAGCCCGACCCCAACCCTGGGCCTGACCAGGCCCCGACATCCCGGCACCACCCTCCACCCAGGAGGTGAACGGCCCACTTGGCAGGTCAATGGGAGTACGAAGTGTCGATGGCTCTCCCCCGCCAGGTGCCGAGCACCCCCAGCCTCCTCGGGCGCTGGCTCCACCCCCCTGTTGGGTGTCTGGGCTCCCTCATCCCAGACCCCCCGACCTCCAAGAGCGAGGGTCCGGACATCAAAGGGCGCCAGGCCTATAACTGAGGCAGCCCCAGGACAGGAAGGCAGTTGTATCCTGGAGTCGAGAGACCCAAGAAGAACTCATCCGTAACTGGCCTGCTGGCGCTGCCGCGGCCCTCTGCCTCGTGAAACCTTCGTCTTGGCCTGCTGGCGCTGCCGCGGCCCTCTGCCTCGTGAAACCATCGTCTTGGCCTGCTGGCGCTGCCGCGGCCCTCTGCCTCGTGAAACCTTCGTCTTGGCCTGCTGGCGCTGCCGCGGCCCTCTGCCTCGTGAAACCATCGTCTTGGCCTGCTGGCGCTGCCGCGGCCCTCTGCCTCGTGAATCCATCGACTTGGCCGGCTGGCGCTGCCGCGGCCCTCTGCTTTGTGAGACTATCATCTTGGCCTGCTGGCGCCGCCGCGGCCCGATCCACAGACACTCCAGCTCGAGGATTGTGAGCTCGCCTCTTAACGCCACCTGTACCGATCCGGTACCAAGACTGTCCCGCTACCCCCTTTTCCCTACAGAGACTAGAAGTGAGAGGACCCCCGGGTCCGAGATATCCTGTATCGCTGATATCCTTGCCTTAAGAACCTTACATAAAGCATTGAACTCGACTTGGTGTGGTGCCTGTTTGTGGGGAGGGAGGTAACTTGTCTGTACGATCGCCGGAGACGGTCCCACTCGGGGATCTCTCCCCCAGTATCCGGCCGACCCTCAGGGTCCCCGTCTAACATGGCACGACTTCGCTTAGATGGAGAGCTCAAATTGGCGGAACAAAAAATAACGTTGGAACACTTACGGCTCCGAGAGGAGCGAGAAGAGCAACAAAGGCAGAGAGAGCTAGAAGAGAAGAAGCTAACCTACGAACATGAGCGCAACCTCAAAGAACTAGAGATTCGGAAGCAGAACAAGGAACTCGGGGTCCCCGAGCGCACGAACACTCCTGCCCCTACAGACCCCAAGGTCCACATACCCAAAGATGTCGTCAGAGAGTACTACAAGAACGATGACATCCAGCAATGGTTCAAAGCGTACGAAGTAGCCATGACCTCCCACCGGATTCCCCGAAGCGACTGGGGAGCCGGGTTATGGGGGAGGTTTGTCAACGAAGGGCGAGACGCCCTGCTGCAACTCCCGGACCATCTGAGGACATCCTACGACCACATGAAGGCCGCCCTCCTCACTCGATACGGACTCACACCCGAGATGTACCGCCAGCGGTTCCACGACTGCAAACGGATCCCGGGTACAACTTGGGTGGAATACGTGAACTTCTTTAGCCGGGCCTTCGAGGGGTGGATCAAGGGCAGCAACGTGACCACCTACGAACAGCTCTTTGACCTTGTTGTGTGGGAGCACCTTTCTAACAACTGCTTCATCGAACTCAGGCAGCACCTCCTGGACAGTAAACTAACGGAACCTCGGCAACTCGCCGCCGAAGCTGACCGATGGGAAAGCACCCGAGTTGGCCGAAACGGACCCAGCGAAGCGCACAGAACTGCCCAAGGGCCCCATCGCCCCCGTGGAGGAGGAGGCCAGGGCCGGGGTAGGGACACCGGCCCGGTGACTCCCGCCAGCAACACCCTGCCCCCGGCCGGCAGGGGAAACCCCCCGATGCGACCCGGCTTCCGAGCCAACATCACTTGCCACCGATGCCAGCGACCCGGCCACTACGCAAATGATCCCAATTGCCCAAAGAACCCGAACCCTTTACCCCGCCAGGTCGCTGCTGCAGCCCTGGGGGAAGAGCAGCACCCAGAAGACCAAGAAGAGTACGAAAACGACCAGCCTGAGTGGGAACCGGCCGCCATGTCCCTGGTTTGCTTAGGGGAACGAGACCTGATCCCTCGGCCCCCCTTCCCGCCAACACGCAGAAGTACAGCCAGTGGGTCAACATTAATGGCCGCCGGGCGGAAGCCCTCCGCGACACCGGGGCCAGTGTGACCGCGGTCCGCTGTCATCTGGTGGCCCCGGACCAGATCTTGCCGAACATTCTTTGCCCTGTCCGGTCGGCCGACAACTCAGAAAGTCTATGTCAAATGGCCTACGTCCCCTTCGAATGGGGAGGAGTATCAGGGATGCTGAAAGTAACTGTCCGCGATGATGCCCCCGTGGATTGCCTCCTGGGGAACGATCTCGAAAGTTCTCCCTGGGCAGCAGTCGAACGGAGAGAGCACCTGGGGATGCTGGGCCTCCCCGAATGGGTCTGTGCTACGACCCGGTCCATGACCGCCCGTGCCGTCCCCAGTCCAGAAGAACCCGAGTGGCCGGAGCCTCCTCCCGCGATTGTCCCGGAGGAGGCCACCCCAGAAGCAAGTCTCCCGGCCCAAACCGAAGAAGGACCCGGTCAGCTCCCGGACCTCCCCGACCTGGCCCAGTGGCGTTAAGAGGGGGGCCCCACCCAGGAACAATTCCAACAAGAACAAAGAACCTGTCCCTCCCTCGAGGGACTCCGGCAGCAAGCCCTTGCCCAGAGCGCAGGGGACACCTCGGGGGCCCACTGGATCTACTGGGACAATGACCTGCTCTACAGTGAGCAAAGGATTGCAGAACTGAGGGCCAGTCGGGTGCTGGTGGTGCCCCTCCGCTTCAGAGATTTCCTCTTGAACTTAGCCCACGATATACCCCTTGCCGGACACCTGGGACAGGACAAAACGTACGACCGCCTGGTGACCCACTTTTACTGGCCCGAATGCGAAAAGATGTCACCAACCACTGCAGGGCCTGCCCCACCTGCCAGGCCAGCGGAAAAAGTGGCCGAAAAACCAAAGCACCCTTGCAGCCTTTTCCCGTCGTCACCACCCCGTTCGAACGGGTGGGAATAGACATTGTGGGGCCCCTGGACCCCCGAACCGCCCAAGGACACCGGTTCATCCTGGTCCTGGTGGACCACGCCACCCGCTATCCCGAGGCTATCCCTCTTCGAACCGTGACGGCGCCTGTGGTAGGCCGAGCCCTGATGGGGATCTTCTCCCGGGTGGGCTTTCCCCGGGAGGTCGTCAGCGACAGGGGCACGAACTTCATCTCGAAATACATGAAGTCTCTCTGGCAACAGTGCGGGGTCACCTACAAATTCACGACCCACAAGGAAATGGATTGGTCGAGCGGTTTAACCGCACTCTCAAAGGAATGATCATGGGCCTAGAAGAGCCCCTCCGTCGCCAGTGGGACGTGCTACTCCCGTGCCTCCTGTTCGCCTACCGAGAGGTCCCTCAAAAATCCCTAGGCTTCAGCCCATTTGAACTCCTGTACGGGCACCCCGTCCAGGGTCCCCTCAGCCTGGTCAAAGAAGGTTGGGAGAAGCCCCCCCAGAAAACTCCCCCGGGTGTGTACAAATACCTCTTGGCCCTTCGCAACCAGACCCGGCGATTCAGGGAGATCGCCAAAGTCAACCTTGATGCCAGTCAGGAAGACATGAAGAAATGGTATGACCAGCACGCCTCCTCCCTCGAGTTCGAGCCGGGACAGCAGGTCTGGGTGATGTCCCCGGTTGAACCCTGTGCTCTGCAGGACAAATGGTCCGGGCCCTTCAAAGTGATCGAACGCAAGGGGCCAGTCACCTACTTAATCGACATGGAAACTTCCCGGAACCCCCTACGGGTCCTCCACGCCAACAGACTCAAGCCCCATTTTGTACGTTCAGAACTCAGTCTCCTGATGGCTACCGATAATGGGACGGAAGAAGACTCCGAGCCCCTTCCGGACCTGCTGGGGACCCTCGAGCAGGATGGCTCCGTGGAAGGGGTCAGACTCTCCGAGGCCTTGGCCCCGGAGCAACGTCAAGACTGTCAAGCTCTCCTGACACGATTCGCATCCTTGTTCTCTCTCACCCCTGGGGTCACCCCCTGGTGCCTTCACGATGTGGACACCGGGGACAGCCCCCCTATTCGCCACAGGGCGTACCGCGTACCAGATCGGGTGCGCGCCTGCATCCAGACCGAGGTGTCCAAGATGCTAACACTGGGAGTGATCGAACCCTCGGACAGCCCCTGGGCCAGCCCCGTCGTCCTGGTCCCCAAGGCTGCCGCCCCGGGCGTTGCCCCTGAGCTCCGGTTCTGTGTGGACTACCGGGGACTGAATGCCGTTACCAGGACCGATGCTCACCCTATCCCCCGGGCAGATGAGCTAATTGACCGTATGGGGGCCGCCCGCTACCTGAGCATCTTCGATTTAACAGCGGGCTACTGGCAAATCGGCCTCACCCCCAGGGCCCAAGAACGATCCGCCTTCTCTACCCCGGATGGTCACTACCACTTCAGGGTGATGCCATTCGGCATGAAAAACGCTCCGGCAACATTTCAACGACTCGTGAACCAGGTACTGGCGGGCCTCGAAGGATTCAGCGCCGCCTACCTGGACGACATCGCTGTGTACAGTCACCACTGGACCGACCACCTCCGCCACCTGCGGAAAGTTCTACACGCCCTCCAGCAGGCCGGGCTCACCCTCAAGGCCAGCAAATGTCAGGTGGGCCAAGGGTCCGTGACCTACCTGGGACACCAGGTGGGAAGCGGTCTGGTGGCCCCCCTCCAGCTCAAGATCGCTGCCATCCAGGCCTGGCAACCCCCTACGACCCAAACCGAGGTCCGGGCCTTCCTGGGGCTCACCGGGTACTACCGGCGGTTTGTGAAGGACTATGGCAGCATCGTGGGGCCCCTCACGGAGCTCACATCCAAGAAGAGCCCCAAAACGATCAACTGGACTCCGGACTGCCAATCGGCCTTTGAGAAGCTGAAGGCCGCCATGTGCACTGCCCCCGTGCTCCAGGCTCCCGACTACGGCCGGGAATTCATCGTGCAGACGGACGCCTCCGATCATGGCGTGGGGGCCGTCCTCTCCCAACTCAACACAGAGGGAGTCGATCAGCCAGTGGCATTCATCAGCCGACGCCTGCTGGCCCAGGAACAGCGCTGGAGCACCATCGAGAGGGAGGCCTTCGCCGTAGTATGGGCCCTCAAGAAGCTCCGGCCCTACCTCTTCGGCACCCCCTTTCGGGTGCAGACAGACCACCGACCCCTGCAATGGCTGATGCAGATGCGGGGGGAGAACCCGAAACTGTTGCGCTGGTCCATCTCCCTACAGGGGATGGACTTCACTGTGGAGCATCGTCCAGGCCAGGACCACGCCAACGCAGACGGCCTGTCACGCTTTTTCCGCCTCGGCGAGGAGAGCCCCCAAGAGGATGGCTGACTCTCCCTGCCTTCAGCTGGGGGGGACGCATGTTGGACAGGCCGCGTGGCTGGGCCGTCCCCCCCCTGCACAACGGGGCCCGGACCCCGGCTCTCCCTGAATCCCCAGCAAGAGCCACCCCGGCATCCCCCCGAGGCAACCCACAACCCGTCCACAACGGGACGCCAGCTCCTGAACCCTCCCGTACCGGCTGGCCCTGGTCCCCGTCAGCACCATGGCCCCGGCCCAGCCGCCATCTTTGGACACTACAGCACGAGGCCGCATGGCCTCGACTCGACCCCAACCCTGGGCCTGGCCCGGCCCCGACATCGCGGCACCAACCTCCACACAGGAGGTAAAGAGACCACTTGGCAGGTCAATGAAAGAAGAAGGCGTCAACGGCTCTCCTCCGCCGGGTGTCGATCACCCCCGGCCTCCCTGGGCGCTGGCTCCAACCCCCTGCTGGGTGTCGGGACCCCCTCATTCCGGACCTCCCGACCTCAAGGCGCGAGGGTCCGGGCATCAAAGGGATCCAGACCTATAACTGGGGAAGCCCCAGACCAGGAGGGCAGTTGTATCCTGGAGTCGAGAGACACCGAGAAGAACTCATCCTTGACGGACGGCTGGCACTGCCGCAGCCCTGCCCTGTGAACACTTCGTCTTGGCCTGCTGGCGCTGCCACGGCCCACCCTCGTGAAACCATCATCTTGGCCTGCTGGCGCTGCCGCGGCCCTCTGCAACGTGAACTACCACCTTGGCCTGCTGGCGCTGCCGCGGCCCTCTGCAACGTGGACTACCACCTTCGCCTGCTGGCGCTGCCGCGGCCCTCTGCCCATTGAACCATCGCCTTAGCCTGCTGGCGCTGCCGCGGCCCTCTGTACTTGAACCATCACCTTGGCCTGCTGGCGCTGCCGCGGCCCCTTCGTTGTCGACCTTCATCTTAGCCGGCTGGCGCTGCCGCGGCCCAACCTTGCAGACTCCTAAGCTCGAGGATTGTGAGCTTCTCTCTTACCACCCTCTGTACCGACCCGGTACCAAGACTGTCCCGCTACCCCTTTCCCTACAGAGACTAGAATTGAGAGGACCCTTGAGTCCTGAATCTCCTGTACCGCTGATAACCTTGCCGCAAGAACCCTATATAAAGAGTGTTGATCTCATCCTTGTGTGGTGTCTATCTGTGGGGAGGGAAGTGACTTGTCTGTACGATCGCCGGAGACGGCCCTCATCGGAGGCCTCTCCGCCAGTATTCGGCCGACCCTCTGGGTCCCCGTCTAACACCACCTCTGCTACGGAATCCCTCACGACCCCCCTTTAGCAGTGCCCGTGAAGTCTACATAACCACACACTCTCTCAGATGCATTTAATTTGATTTACAGCTCCACTCATACCAGTGTAGCGTGTCATGGCACGTTACATCACACACATTAAACCGAGACAATCAATTATACATGTGTAAATCACTGTATAGGAAATGTTAATAAGGACTACAAGGTGTAGGAGTCACATGACAACCATACCAGTAGGCGGTATATGTTAATAGTGATTGATCTGGAGAAACACAAACTCAGAATTTAAAATGTAATACCATGGTTGGGGGTTCTCTAGAATAATCAGAAATGATTTCTATACAAATAAACACTTTTTGCAACATTAGGATATTCAAAGACTGGGGGGAATACATAACGCTCTTATTTATTTCATGCAGCTCTTAGATGACAATTACCAGCTCACTGTTTTATGTTAGGATATAAACTTAGAAACCACAAGTAACAAAAGTATCTCTCCGACAAAAGCAGTAACCCACTGATCTATTTGCATTATGTGCACTTTGTTATCTGCATGGTACATGTTCTTTGCAGCAGGCACATTAACCCTCTGCACTACCTTTCTATGACTCAAAACTTTCACTAGCCAAAACTCCGATGTCTATCTAGGAAGAGCATTAATCACTGCAGTTATCATGACATTTTTATTTTCGCTGACGCCCCCACCCAAAGTCAGTACCCGGTGCGGTCTCATCAGCCGCAATTGCCTACAGCAGGCCCTTCTCAAGGGCCCTGTGACCTCAGTGACAGAGTCACTGTTATCCAGGGCGTAATGCGTCATACACCTACCTGCAAGACTGGAGGTCAACTTAATTATGGATTGTGGTGGACAAGCATTCAAAATAAACCCACATTTGACACCGCTAGGATCCACCTGCTGGTGCTAAGACACCCGGGCTTCTAAGGTCTTGCGGGGCCTTCTAAGGTCAAGCATGTGAATGTGCTTCCTCAGGAGAGTAGTCTGGGGACTGGTCGTGAAGGCTTAACCTGCTTCCCCAGTTCCAAATTCGGCAGCTCTGACCACAGTGCCACAACCTCCCCTCTCCCACTGAACACGACACTGCCCCACTGAGAAAAACTCGCACTGTCTTCAGCTACAACCCAATTGTGCCCCGCTATAAATACCTGGATGTGACAATTCAAATTACACACTAGACAAGAGCAATATGCTGCCTAAAGAAATATTCAGAAATCAGTGTGTGCTTTTGCCTGAAAAGTTAAGGACATGATTGCAAGGCCCGGAAGGGACCCATTTCAATGTCCATTGCTTAAATTCTTACAAAACATAAGCAGTATGGTTTAAAAACACCACATCCGTAAACACCGAGGCACAGTAAACATTTTATTTTCCAATCCACCCATCAATAAGGCATTGAGATACCTCCAGGATTGGTGGGAAAACGATGTGGTTCAAAGAAAGACAAGAAAACAAAAGTAGTGCTTTACTGGCAAACTCTGTAAAGTGACGCTGATGAGTTTGGGTGTGAATAAAAACTAATTTGTACACTTTGCGACCACTCTGTCCTGCGTTATTTAGTATTTTTTTTCCTCATATTTTGAACCTTTTATTCTAGAGGCTACACTTTGGAATTGAAAAACAAAGAAAAGACATTTCTAGAATGAAACAGAATTTTTTTGGGGGGATCAAATTCACATGAGAACAAATAAACGAAAGGTGTAAAGAGAGGGCGAGAACAGTTTCTTGAAGTAAAAGTTATGAGTAAGTGAGGCGGAGCTAGACAGAAAGAGAGGGAATAAGAGGAAGAAAGCGAGGTGTGAGGGGGCAGCTCCTAGTGGCAGAGCAGAAGTGGACACTGCCCTTGTCTATTCCAGGCAAGAAAGAACAAGCATTTACAATGCAACGGTTTCGCCTTTGCCAAAGTTAGAGATATTGGCATTGTAAATGACAATATTTTTATTTATGTGTTGGTTTTGAAAACAGATAAATAAATGGCATTATCATTTACATTGCCAACAGCTTAATCTCTTGCAAATGTAAGACCTATTGTACCCTACTGGATTTCACTGAAGAAATTCAGAGTCTGGTCTGCAGGTGTCACGTGACAGATGCCCAATTGACAGCTGAGGGGGTTAAATCGTGCTGGGGTGGCACATTAAGGCAACGCTTGCTGAAAGCACTACACTACCCTACTGGAGTGTCAGTCTTTTTGGACATGGTCCACTCACTCATCTTGAAACAGGAAGCTCGCCACCAGTTCCACAAAAAATACCGTCATTAAATCTTTCCTTTTTAAGGGTTGGACATTTCAGTTGGCGTCTGCTCTCAGTCACGCTCGTCTTGTCGCCCATTGTCAATCACGCGCCTCTCTGTGCCTGGCTGTCAAGTGCCGGCGCCATCCTAGTGCGCATCTTCAGTCAGCCACGGTGTGCTAGCCAACCGAACTGCATTATGGGATGGCATGGTGGGTTAAAGAACCTGTTTTACAAACATGTGTCCGTGCTTGTGAGGAGGTAGTGCACCTGTTGAGGGAGAGAGAGTGTGTTTGCATATGTGCGTGCATGCATGTGTGTGTGTGAATAAGCACTTCCAAGATTTAGTGGGACTAGAGTTTTTATCTACAAATCATTGTTTTCAGCTGTGTTCTAATGGAATCAAAGCAACACTACACCCCCCATAATGCATAGTGTGATCACATAAAAGTACAGAATTGGAAAGAGTGTCCATAATGACCAGCAAGACGGTTTTCACCCTAAGAAGGATGTGCTTCAGTCTCCAGTGCCACGGGCGAGTGGAAACACACACTGTGCTGGTGGAGAAGTAGAAGAAGTACAAGTGTCCATAGAAGAGAAGTAGAGGGGATGCACTCTCCATTCCCTATGCACTATCCACTCCCTATGCACTCTCCACTCCCTACGCACTCTCCACTCTCCACTCCCTACGCACTCTCCACTCCCTACGCACTCTCCACTCTCCACTCCCTACGCACTCTCCACTCTCCACTCCCTACGCACTCTCCACTCTCCACTCCCTACGCACTCTCCACTCTCCACTCCCTACGCACTCTCCACTCTCCACTCCCTACGCACTCTCCACTCTCCACTCCCTACGCACTCTCCACTCTCCACTCCCTACGCACTCTCCACTCCCTACGCACTCTCCACTCTCCACTCCCTACGCACTCTCCACTCCCTACGCACTCTCCACTCCCTACGCACTCTCCACTCTCCACTCCCTACGCACTCTCCACTCTCCACTCTCCACTCTCCACTCCCTACGCACTCTCCACTCTCCACTCTCCACTCCCTACGCACTCTCCACTCCCTACGCACTCTCCACTCTCCACTCCCTACGCACTCTCCACTCTCCACTCCCTACGCACTCTCCACTCTCCACTCCCTACGCACTCTCCACTCTCCACTCCCTACGCACTCTCCACTCTCCACTCCCTACGCACTCTCCACTCTCCACTCCCTACGCACTCTCCACTCTCCACGCACTCTCCACTCTCCACTCCCTACGCACTCTCCACTCCCTACGCACTCTCCACTCTCCACTCCCTACGCACTCTCCACTCCCTACGCACTCTCCACTCCCTACGCACTCTCCACTCTCCACTCCCTACGCACTCTCCACTCCCTACGCACTCTCCACTCCCTACGCACTCTCCACTCTCCACTCCCTACGCACTCTCCACTCTCCACTCCCTACGCACTCTGCACTCTCCACTCCCTACGCACTCTCCACTCTCCACTCCCTACGCACTCTCCACTCTCCACTCCCTACGCACTCTCCACTCTCCACTCCCTACGCACTCTCCACTCCCTACGCACTCTCCACTCCCTACGCACACTCCACTCTCCACTCCCTACGCACTCTCCACTCCCTATGCACTCTCCACTCCCTATGCACTCTCCACTCCCTATGCACTCTCCACTCCCTATGCACTCTCCACTCCCTATGCACTCTCCACTCCCTATGCACTCTCCACTCCCTATGCACTCTCCACTCCCTATGCACTCTCCACTCTGCACTCCCTATGCACACTCCACTCTCCACTCCCTACGCACTCTCCACTCTCCACTCCCTACGCACTCTCCACTCTCCACTCCCTATGCACTCTCCACTCTCCACTCCCTACGCACTCTCCACTCTCCACTCCCTACGCACTCTCCACTCTCCACTCTCCACTCCCTACGCACTCTCCACTCTCCACTCTCCACTCCCTACGCACTCTCCACTCTCCACTCCCTACGCACTCTCCACTCTCCACTCTCCACTCCCTACGCACTCTCCACTCCCTACGCACTCTGCACTCTCCACTCCCTACGCACTCTCCACTCTCCACTCCCTACGCACTCTCCACTCTCCACTCCCTACGCACTCTCCACTCTCCACTCCCTACGCACTCTCCACTCTCCACTCCCTACGCACTCTCCACTCTCCACTCCCTACGCACTCTCCACTCTCCACTCCCTACGCACTCTCCACTCTCCACTCCCTACGCACTCTCCACTCTCCACTCCCTACGCACTCTCCACTCTCCACTCTCCACTCCCTACGCACTCTCCACTCTCCACTCTCCACTCCCTACGCACTCTCCACTCCCTACGCACTCTCCACTCTCCACTCCCTACGCACTCTCCACTCTCCACTCCCTACGCACTCTCCACTCTCCACTCCCTACGCACTCTCCACTCTCCACTCCCTACGCACTCTCCACTCTCCACTCCCTACGCACTCTCCACTCTCCACTCCCTACGCACTCTCCACTCTCCACTCCCTACGCACTCTCCACTCTCCACTCCCTACGCACTCTCCACTCTCCACTCCCTACGCACTCTCCACTCCCTACGCACTCTCCACTCTCCACTCCCTACGCACTCTCCACTCCCTACGCACTCTCCACTCCCTACGCACTCTCCACTCCCTACGCACTCTCCACTCCCTACGCACTCTCCACTCCCTACGCACTCTCCACTCTCCACTCCCTACGCACTCTCCACTCTCCACTCCCTACGCACTCTGCACTCTCCACTCCCTACGCACTCTCCACTCTCCACTCCCTACGCACTCTCCACTCTCCACTCCCTACGCACTCTCCACTCTCCACTCCCTACGCACTCTCCACTCCCTACGCACTCTCCACTCCCTATGCACACTCCACTCTCCACTCCCTACGCACTCTCCACTCCCTATGCACTCTCCACTCCCTATGCACTCTCCACTCCCTATGCACTCTCCACTCCCTATGCACTCTCCACTCCCTATGCACTCTCCACTCCCTATGCACTCTCCACTCCCTATGCACTCTCCACTCCCTATGCACTCTCCACTCCCTATGCACTCTCCACTCTGCACTCCCTATGCACACTCCACTCTCCACTCCCTACGCACTCTCCACTCTCCACTCCCTACGCACTCTCCACTCTCCACTCCCTATGCACTCTCCACTCTCCACTCCCTACGCACTCTCCACTCTCCACTCCCTACGCACTCTCCACTCTCCACTCTCCACTCCCTACGCACTCTCCACTCTCCACTCTCCACTCCCTACGCACTCTCCACTCTCCACTCCCTACGCACTCTCCACTCCCTACGCACTCTGCACTCTCCACTCCCTACGCACTCTCCACTCTCCACTCCCTACGCACTCTCCACTCTCCACTCCCTACGCACTCTCCACTCTCCACTCCCTACGCACTCTCCACTCTCCACTCCCTACGCACTCTCCACTCCCTATGCACACTCCACTCTCCACTCCCTACGCACTCTGCACTCTCCACTCCCTATGCACTCTCCACTCCCTATGCACTCTCCACTCCCTATGCACTCTCCACTCCCTATGCACTCTCCACTCCCTATGCACTCTCCACTCCCTATGCACTCTCCACTCCCTATGCACTCTCCACTCTGCACTCCCTATGCACACTCCACTCTCCACTCCCTACGCACTCTCCACTCCCTACGCACTCTCCACTCCCTATGCACTCTCCACTCTCCACTCCCTACGCACTCTCCACTCTCCACTCCCTACGCACTCTCCACTCTCCACTCTCCACTCCCTACGCACTCTCCACTCTCCACTCCCTACGCACTCTCCACTCTCCACTCCCTACGCACTCTCCACTCCCTACGCACTCTCCACTCTCCACTCCCTACGCACTCTCCACTCTCCACTCCCTACGCACTCTCCACTCTCCACTCCCTACGCACTCTCCACTCTCCACTCCCTACGCACTCTCCACTCTCCACTCCCTACGCACTCTCCACTCTCCACTCCCTACGCACTCTCCACTCTCCACTCCCTACGCACTCTCCACTCTCCACTCCCTACGCACTCTCCACTCTCCACTCTCCACTCTCCACTCCCTACGCACTCTCCACTCTCCACTCTCCACTCCCTACGCACTCTCCACTCTCCACTCCCTACGCACTCTCCACTCTCCACTCCCTACGCACTCTCCACTCTCCACTCCCTACGCACTCTCCACTCTCCACTCCCTACGCACTCTCCACTCTCCACTCCCTACGCACTCTCCACTCCCTACGCACTCTCCACTCCCTACGCACTCTCCACTCTCCACTCCCTACGCACTCTCCACTCTCCACTCCCTACGCACTCTCCACTCCCTATCCACTCTACACTCTCCACTCCCTATCCACTCTACACTCTCCACTCCCTATCCACTCTCCACTCTCCACTCCCTATGCACTCTCCACTCTCCACTCCCTACGCACTCTCCACTCTCCACTCCCTACGCACTCTCCACTCTCCACTCCCTACGCACTCTCCACTCTCCACTCCCTACGCACTCTCCACTCTCCACTCCCTACGCACTCTCCACTCCCTATGCACACTCCACTCTCCACTCCCTACGCACTCTGCACTCTCCACTCCCTATGCACTCTCCACTCCCTATGCACTCTCCACTCCCTATGCACTCTCCACTCCCTATGCACTCTCCACTCCCTATGCACTCTCCACTCCCTATGCACTCTCCACTCCCTATGCACTCTCCACTCTGCACTCCCTATGCACACTCCACTCTCCACTCCCTACGCACTCTCCACTCCCTACGCACTCTCCACTCCCTATGCACTCTCCACTCTCCACTCCCTACGCACTCTCCACTCTCCACTCTCCACTCCCTACGCACTCTCCACTCTCCACTCTCCACTCCCTACGCACTCTCCACTCTCCACTCCCTACGCACTCTCCACTCTCCACTCCCTACGCACTCTCCACTCCCTACGCACTCTCCACTCTCCACTCCCTACGCACTCTCCACTCTCCACTCCCTACGCACTCTCCACTCTCCACTCCCTACGCACTCTCCACTCTCCACTCCCTACGCACTCTCCACTCTCCACTCCCTACGCACTCTCCACTCTCCACTCCCTACGCACTCTCCACTCTCCACTCCCTACGCACTCTCCACTCTCCACTCCCTACGCACTCTCCACTCTCCACTCTCCACTCTCCACTCTCCACTCCCTACGCACTCTCCACTCTCCACTCTCCACTCCCTACGCACTCTCCACTCTCCACTCCCTACGCACTCTCCACTCTCCACTCCCTACGCACTCTCCACTCTCCACTCCCTACGCACTCTCCACTCTCCACTCCCTACGCACTCTCCACTCTCCACTCCCTACGCACTCTCCACTCCCTACGCACTCTCCACTCCCTACGCACTCTCCACTCTCCACTCCCTACGCACTCTCCACTCTCCACTCCCTACGCACTCTCCACTCCCTATCCACTCTACACTCTCCACTCCCTATCCACTCTACACTCTCCACTCCCTATCCACTCTCCACTCCCTATCCACTCTCCACTCTCCACTCCCTATCCACTCTCCACTCCCTATCCACTCTCCACTCTCCACTCCCTATCCACTCTCCACTCTCCACTCCCTATCCACTCTCCACTCTCCACTCCCTATCCACTCTCCACTCTCCACTCCCTATCCACTCTCCACTCTCCACTCTCCACTCCCTATCCACTCTCCACTCCCTATCCACTCTCCACTCTCCACTCCCTATGCACTCTCCACTCCCTATGCACTCTCCACTCCCTATGCACTCTCCACTCCCTATGCACTCTCCACTCCCTATGCACTCTCCACTCCCTATGCACTCTCCACTCCCTATGCACTCTCCACTCTGCACTCCCTATGCACTCTCCACTCTGCACTCCCTATGCACACTCCACTCTGCACTCCCTATGCACACTCCACTCTGCACTCCCTATGCACTCTCCACTCCCTATGCACTCTCCACTCTCCACTCCCTATGCACTCTCCACTCTCCACTCCCTATGCACTCTCCACTCCCTATGCACTCTCCACTCCCTATGCACTCTCCACTCCCTATGCACTCTCCACTCCCTATGCACTCTCCACTCCCTATGCACTCTCCACTCCCTATGCATTCTCCACTCTCCACTCCCTATGCACTCTCCACTCCCTATGCACTCTCCACTCTCCACTCCCTATGCACTCTCCACTCTCTATGCACTCTCCACTCCCTATGCACTCTCCACTCTCTATGCACTCTCCACTCCCTATGCACTCTCCACTCCCTACGCACTCTCCACTCTCCACTCCCTACGCACTCTCCACTCTCCACTCTCCACTCCCTACGCACTCTCCACTCTCCACTCCCTACGCACTCTCCACTCCCTACGCACTCTCCACTCTCCACTCCCTACGCACTCTCCACTCTCCACTCCCTACGCACTCTCCACTCTCCACTCCCTACGCACTCTCCACTCCCTACGCACTCTCCACTCTCCACTCCCTACGCACTCTCCACTCCCTACCCACTCTCCACTCCCTACCCACTCTCCACTCCCTACCCACTCTCCACTCCCTATCCACTCTCCACTCTCCACTCCCTACGCACTCTCCACTCCCTACGCACTCTCCACTCCCTACGCACTCTCCACTCCCTACGCACTCTCCACTCCCTACGCACTCTCCACTCCCTACGCACTCTCCACTCTCCACTCTCCACTCCCTACGCACTCTCCACTCCCTACCCACTCTCCACTCCCTACCCACTCTCCACTCCCTATCCACTCTCCACTCCCTATCCACTCTCCACTCTCCACTCCCTATCCACTCTCCACTCTCCACTCCCTATGCACTCTCCACTCCCTATGCACTCTCCACTCTCTATGCACTCTCCACTCCCTATGCACTCTCCACTCTCTATGCACTCTCCACTCCCTATGCACTCTCCACTCTCTATGCACTCTCCACTCTCCACTCTCTATGCACTCTCCACTCCCTATGCACTCTCCACTCTGCACTCTCCACTCCCTATCCACTCTCCACTCTCCACTCCCTATCCACTCTCCACTCTCCACTCCCTATCCACTCTCCACTCTCCACTCCCTATCCACTCTCCACTCTCCACTCCCTATGCACTCTCCACTCTCCACTCCCTATGCACTCTCCACTCTCTATGCACTCTCCACTCCCTATGCACTCTCCACTCTCTATGCACTCTCCACTCTCCACTCCCTATCCACTCTCCACTCTCCACTCTCCACTCCCTATGCACTCTCCACTCTCCACTCTCTATGCACTCTCCACTCTCCACTCTCTATGCACTCTCCACTCCCTATGCACTCTCCACTCTGCACTCTCCACTCCCTATGCACTCTCCACTCCCTATGCACTCTCCACTCCCTATGCACTCTCCACTCCCTATGCACTCTCCACTCCCTATGCACTCTCCACTCCCTATGCACTCTCCACTCCCTATGCACTCTCCACTCCCTATGCACTCTCCACTCCCTATGCACTCTCCACTCCCTATGCACTCTCCACTCCCTATGCACTCTCCACTCCCTATGCACTCTCCACTCTCTATGCACTCTCCACTCTCCACTCCCTATGCACTCTCCACTCTCCACTCCCTATGCACTCTCCACTCTCCACTCCCTATGCACTCTCCACTCTCCACTCCCTATGCACTCTCCACTCTCCACTCCCTATGCACTCTCCACTCTCCACTCCCTATGCACTCTCCACTCTCTATGCACTCTCCACTCCCTATGCACTCTCCACTCTGCACTCCCTATGCACTCTCCACTCTGCACTCCCTATGCACACTCCACTCTGCACTCCCTATGCACACTCCACTCTGCACTCCCTATGCACTCTCCACTCCCTATGCACTCTCCACTCCCTATGCACTCTCCACTCCCTATGCACTCTCCACTCCCTATGCACTCTCCACTCCCTATGCACTCTCCACTCCCTATGCACTCTCCACTCCCTATGCACTCTCCACTCCCTATGCACTCTCCACTCCCTATGCACTCTCCACTCCCTATGCACTCTCCACTCTCTATGCACTCTCCACTCTCCACTCTCTATGCACTCTCCACTCTCCACTCTCTATGCACTCTCCACTCTTCACTCCCTATGCACTCCCTATGCACTCTTCACTCCCTATGCACTCTGCACTCCCTATGCACTCTGCACTCCCTATGCACTCTGCACTCCCTATGCACTCTGCACTCCCTATGCACTCTGCACTCCCTATGCACTCTGCACTCCCTATGCACTCTGCACTCCCTATGCACTCTGCACTCCCTATGCACTCTGCACTCCCTATGCACTCTGCACTCCCTATGCACTCTGCACTCCCTATGCACACTCCACTCTGCACTCCCTATGCACTCTCCACTCTCCACTCCCTATGCACTCTCCACTCCCTATGCACTCTCCACTCTCCACTCCCTATGCACTCTCCACTCCCTATGCACTCTCCACTCCCTATGCACTCTCCACTCCCTATGCACTCTCCACTCTCTATGCACTCTCCACTCTCCACTCTCTATGCACTCTCCACTCTCCACTCTCTATGCACTCTCCACTCTTCACTCCCTATGCACTCCCTATGCACTCTTCACTCCCTATGCACTCTGCACTCCCTATGCACTCTGCACTCCCTATGCACTCTGCACTCCCTATGCACTCTGCACTCCCTATGCACTCTGCACTCCCTATGCACTCTGCACTCCCTATGCACTCTGCACTCCCTATGCACTCTGCACTCCCTATGCACTCTGCACTCCCTATGCACTCTGCACTCCCTATGCACTCTGCACTCCCTATGCACTCTGCACTCCCTATGCACTCTGCACTCCCTATGCACTCTGCACTCTCCACTCCCTATGCACTCTCCACTCTCCACTCCCTATGCACTCTCCACTCCCTATGCACTCTCCACTCTCCACTCCCTATGCACTCTCCACTCCCTATGCACTCTCCACTCCCTATGCACTCTCCACTCTCCACTCCCTATGCACTCTCCACTCTCCACTCCCTATGCACTCTCCACTCTCCACTCCCTATGCACTCTCCACTCCCTATGCACTCTCCACTCCCTATGCACTCTCCACCCCCTATGCACTCTCCACCCCCTATGCACTCTCCACCCCCTATGCACTCTCCACCCCCTATGCACTCTCCACCCCCTATGCACTCTCCACCCCCTATGCACTCTCCACCCCCTATGCACTCTCCACCCCCTATGCACTCTCCACTCCCTATGCACTCTCCACTCCCTATGCACTCTCCACTCCCTATGCACTCTCCACTCCCTATGCACTCTCCACTCTCTATGCATGCACTCTCCACTCCCTATGCACTCTCCACTCTCCACTCCCTATGCACTCTCCACTCCCTATGCACTCTCCACTCCCTATGCACTCTCCACTCCCTATGCACTCTCCACTCCCTATGCACTCTCCACTCCCTATGCACTCTCCACTCCCTATGCACTCTCCACCCCCTATGCACTCTCCACTCTCCACTCCCTATGCACTCTCCACTCTCCACTCCCTATGCACTCTCCACTCTCCACTCCCTATGCACTCTCCACTCTCCACTCCCTATGCACTCTCCACTCCCTATGCACTCTCCACTCCCTATGCACTCTCCACTCCCTATGCACTCTCCACTCTCCACTCCCTATGCACTCTCCACTCTCCACTCCCTATGCACTCTCCACTCCCTATGCACTCTCCACTCCCTATGCACTCTCCACTCCCTATGCACTCTCCACTCCCTATGCACTCTCCACCCCCTATGCACTCTCCACCCCCTATGCACTCTCCACTCTCCACTCCCTATGCACTCTCCACTCTCCACTCCCTATGCACTCTCCACTCTCCACTCCCTATGCACTCTCCACTCTCCACTCCCTATGCACTCTCCACTCCCTATGCACTCTCCACTCCCTATGCACTCTCCACTCCCTATGCACTCTCCACTCCCTATGCACTCTCCACTCTCCACTCCCTATGCACTCTCCACTCCCTATGCACTCTCCACTCCCTATGCACTCTCCACTCCCTATGCACTCTCCACCCCCTATGCACTCTCCACCCCCTATGCACTCTCCACCCCCTATGCACTCTCCACCCCCTATGCACTCTCCACCCCTATGCACTCTCCACTCCCTATGCACTCTCCACTCCCTATGCACTCTCCACTCCCTATGCACTCTCCACTCCCTATGCACTCTCCACTCCCTATGCACTCTCCACTCCCTATGCACTCTCCACTCCCTATGCATCTCCCTCTCCACTCTCCACTCCCCTATGCACTCTCCCCTCTCTATTGCACCTCTCCACTCCCTATGCACTCTCCACTCCTATGACTCTCCACTCCCTATGCACTCTCCCCCACTCTCCATCCTATGCACTCTCCACTCCCTATGCACTCTCCACTCCCTATGCACTCTCCACTCCCTATGCACTCTCCACTCCCTATGCACTCTCCATTCTCCTATGCACTCTCCACTCCCTATGCACTCTCCACTCCCTATGCACTCTCCACTCCCTATGCACTCTCCACTCCCTATGCACTCTCCACTCCCTATGCACTCTCCACTCCCTATGCACTCTCCACTCTGCACTCCCTATGCACTCTCCACTCTCCACTCCCTATGCACTCTCCACTCCCTATGCACTCTCCACTCCCTATGCACTCTCCACTCCCTATGCACTCTCCACTCCCTATGCACTCTCCACTCCCTATGCACTCTCCACTCCCTATGCACTCTCCACTCCCTATGCACTCTCCACTCCCTATGCACTCTCCACTCCCTATGCACTCTCCACTCCCTATGCACTCTCCACTCCCTATGCACTCTCCACTCCCTATGCACTCTCCACTCCCTATGCACTCTCCACTCTGCACTCCCTATGCACTCTCCACTCTCCACTCCCTATGCACTCTCCACTCCCTATGCACTCTCCACTCTCCACTCCCTATGCAACTCTATCCTCCACTCCCTATGCACTCTCCACTCCCTATGCACTCCTGACTCTCCACTCCCTATGCACTCTCCACTCCCTATGCACTCTCCACTCCCTATGCACTCTCCACTCCCTATGCACTCTCCACTCCCTATGCACTCTCCACTCCCTATGCACTCTCCACTCCCTATGCACTCTCCACTCCCTATGCACTCTCCACCCACTCCCTATGCACTCTCCACTCCCTATGCACTCTCCACTCCCTATGCACTCATCCACCCCTATGCACTCTCCACTCCTATGCACTCTCCACCTCCCTATGCACTCTCCACTCCCTATGCACTCTCCACTCCCTATGCACTCTCCACTCCCTATGCACTCTCCACTCCCTATGCACTCTCCACTCCCTATGCACTCTCCACTCCCTATGCACTCTCCACTCCCTATGCACTCTCCACTCTCACCCCTATGCACTCTCCACTCTCCCCTCCCTATGCACTCTCCACTCTCCACTCTCTATGCACTCTCCCAATTCTCCACTCCCTATGCACTCTCCACTCTCCACTCCCTATGCACTCTCCACTCTCCACTCCCTATGCACTCTCCATACTCCCTATGCACTCTCCACTCTCCACTCCCTATGCACTCTCCACTCCCTATGCACTCTCCACTCCCCTATGCACTCTCCACTCCCTATGCACTCTCCACTCCCTATGCACTCTCCACTCCCTATGCACTCTCCACTCCCTATGCACTCTCCACTCCCTATGCACTCTCCACTCCCTATGCACTCTCCACTCTCCACTCTCTATGCACTCTCCACTCTCCACTCTCTATGCACTCTCCACCACTCTCCACTCCCTATGCACTCTCCAAGCACTCTCCCATCATGCACTCCACTCCCTATGCACTCTCCACTCCCTATGCACTCTCCACTCCCTATGCACTCTCCACTCCCTATGCACTCTCCACTCCCTATGCACTCTCC